>NC_083408.1:9920483-10250598 GCF_020745735.1 Hemiscyllium ocellatum
GTGGGCAAGAAGTGAAGAAGAGAGAGGGAGAGAGAGAAAGAGCCGGTGAGAGAGAAAGAGAGACGGAGGGGGATGAAAGAGAGAGGAAGGGGGACGAGAGAGGGAGGGTGCGTGAGAGAGAGGGAGGGGGAAGAGAGTGAGAGGGAGGGGTCGAGAGAGAAAGGGAGGGGGACGAGAGAGAGGGAGGAAGGGGGCGAGTGTGAGAGAGAGAGATGGGGAGCGAGAGAGAGAGAGAGGGAGGGGTCGAGAGAGAGAGAGAGGGAGGGGATCACGAGAGGCAGGGGGTGAGAGAGAGAGGGAGGCGTCGAGAGAGGCAGGGGGTGAGAAAGAGAGAGGGAGGGGATCGAGAGAGGCAGGGGTGAGAGAGAGAGGGAGGGGTCGAGAGAGGCAGGGGGTGAGAGAGAGAGAGGGAGGGATCGAGAGAGAAAGGAGGGGGGACGAGAGAGAGGGAGGGGGCAAGTGAGAGAGAGAAGGGGGGCGAGAGAGAGAGAGGGAGGGGATCGATAGAGGGAGAGGGACCCGAGCGAGAGAGTGAAGGAGCGGGCGAGAGAGAGACGGAGGGGGCGAGAGGGAGAGGAAGGGGCCTAGAAAGAGAGGGAGGGGTGAGAGAGAGAGAGAGAGAGGGGGCAGTGGCAAGAGAGAGAGGGAGGATTGTGTGCGAGAGAGAGGGGGAAGGGGCGAGAGTGATGGGGAGGGTGCGCGAGTGAGAGGGGAGGGATTAGAGAGCGAGTGGGATGGGGAGAGAGAGAGTAGGAGGGGGCGAGAGATAGTGGGAGGGGGGCTAGAGAGAGAAGGAGGAGGCGGGCATGGAAGAGAGAGCGAGGGGGCGAAAGACAGAGAGAGGGAGGGGTCGAGAGAGAGAGGGAGGGGGCGAGAAAGACAGAGAGGGCGGGGGCAAGAGGGAGAGAGAGGGAGCGAGAGTTCGTGGGAGGGGCGAGAGTTAGAGAGGGAGGGGAGGCGAGAGAGAGGTGGGTGAGAAAGAGTGGGGAGAGGGTGAGAGTAAGAGAGAAAGGGGAGAGAGAGGGGTGCGAGAGAAAGTGGGGGGCAAGACAGAGTCGGGGGTAGCGAGAGAGAGGGGGATGGGCCGAGAGAGGGTGGAGGGGGACATGAGAAATAGGGAAGGGACGAGAGAGGGGCGGGACGAGAGAGAGAGAGGGATGGGGGCGAGAGGGAGAGGGAGGGGGCGAGTGCGAGACATGGAGAGGGAGAGGGCGAGGGATAGAGGTGGGGGCGAGAGAGAGATAGAGAGAGAAGGAGGGGGTGAGAGAGCGAGAGGGAGGGGGCGTGAAAGAGAGGAAGGGAGGCGAGAGTTGGGGGGCGAGAGAGAGAGAGGGAGGGGGCGTGAGAGAGAGAGAGCGGGGTGAGAGAGAGAGAGGGAGGTGGCGAGTGAGAGTGAATGGGGGCGAGAGAGGGTGAGTCGCGAGAGAAAGAGGGAGGGGGTGAGAAACAGTGAGGGAGGGGTCGAGAGAGAGAGACAGAGGGGGCAAGAGAGAGACAGAGGGGTCTGAGACAGAGAGAAGGTAGGGGACGAGAGAGAGGGAGGGGGTCGAGAGTGGGAGGGGGCGTGAGAGAGAGAGCGAGTGGAGAGAGAGAGGGAAGGTGGCGAGAGCGCGGCGAGGCGAGAGAGAGAAAGAGAGGCGAGAGAGAGGGAGGGGGCAAGAGAGAGCGGGAAGTGGACGACAGAGAGGGAGGGAGGGGGCGAGTGAGTGAGATGGAGGGGGCGAAAGAGAGAGAGGGAGGGGGATGAGAGAAAGGGATGGAGAGAGAGGGAGAGGGCGACAGAGAGAAGCAGGGGGTGAGAGGGAAAGGATGGGGAGAGAAAGAGACAGAGAGGTGAGACAGAGACAGGGCTGGGCAAGAGAGAGAGGGAGGGGTGCGGGCGAGAGAGAGAGGGAGGGCAGCAAGAGAGAGAGAGGGAGGTGAACGAGAGAGAGGGGGAGGAGGGTGAGAGAGATGGAGGGGAGCGAGAGTGAGAAGGATGGTGCGGGTGAGTGAAAGGGGGTAGCAAGAGATAGATGCAAGGTGCGAGAGAGAGGGAGATGAGGCGAGGGAGTGCGGGAGGGAGCGAGAGTTAGAGAGGGAGGGGGCGAGAAAGAGAGGGAGGAGTGAGAAAGAGAGCGAGGGGGCATTAAAGAGAGGAAGAGGGGGCGAGAGAGAGAGAGGGTGGCGAGAGAGAGGGACGGGACAAGAGAGAGGCAGGGGGCGAGAGAGAGAGAGAGGAAGGAGTGAAAGGGAGAGGTGGAGGGGGCGAGAGAGAGGATGGGGTGAGAGAGAGAGGGAGAGGCGAGAAAAAGAGGGAGGGGGTGAGAGAGAGAGGGGGAGCGAGCGAGACAGAGAGAGGGAGATAGAGCGAAAGAGGGGGATGAGAGAGAGAGAGACGGAGGGGGATGAGTGCGAGAGGGAGGGGAATGAGAGAGGGTGGGGGCGTGTGAGGGACAGGGGGAATGTGAGTGAGAAGGAGTCAGCAAGAGAGAGAAGGGGCGAGAGAGAGGGGGGGAAAGAGAGGGTGGTGAGAGAGAAAGAGAGACAGAGGAGATTGAGAGAGAGAGTGAGGGGGACGAGAGAGGGTGGGGCCGTGAGAGAGAGGGAGGGGGATGAGAGTGAAAGGGAGGGGGCAAGAGAGAGAGAGAGGTGGTCGAGAGCGGGAGGGGATCGAGAGAGGGAGGAGGCGTGAGAGAGAGCGGGAGGGGAACGAGAGGGAGAGAGAGGGGGCGAGAGAGAGAGGGGGGAAAGAGAGACAGTGGTGGTGAGTGAGAGGGAGGTGGCAGGCGAGAGAGAGTGGGAGGGGCACGAGAGAAGTGGGGGTGCGAGAGCGGCTGGGAGGGGGCGAGAGAGAATGGGAGGGGACAAGAGAGAGTGAGAGTGGGCGAAAGAGAGAGAGGGACGGGTCAAGAGAGAGTGGGAGGGTCGAGAAAGAGGGAGAGGGAGGGGTGAGAAAGAGAGCGAGGGAGCATCAAAGAGAGGAAGGGGGCGAGAGAGAGAACGTGGCGAGAGAGAGGGACAGGGCAAGAGAGAGGCAGGGGGCGAGAGAGAGAGACAGGAAGGAGTGATAGGGAGAGATGGAGGGGGCGAGAGAGAGAGAGGATGGGGCGAGCTAGAGAGGGAGGGGCGAGAAAAAGAGGGAGGGGGGGTGAGAGAGAGAGGAGAGCGGGAGAGACAGAGAGAGGGGGAGAGATAGTGAAAGAGGGGGATGAGAGAGACAGAAACAGAGGGGGGACGAGAGAGAGAGGGAGGGACAAGAGAGAGAGGATGGGGCGAGCTAGAGAGGGAGGGGCGAGAAAAAGAGGGAGGGGGTGAGAGAGAGAGGGGAGCGGGAGAGACAGAGAGAGGGGGAGAGAGAGTGAAAGAGGGGAATGAGAGAGACAGAAACAGAGGGGGACGAGAGAGAGAGGGAGGGGACGAGAGAGAGAGGATGGGGCGAGCTAGAGAGGGAGGGGCGAGAAAAAGAGGGAGGGGGTGAGAGAGAGAGGGGAGCGGGAGAGACAGAGAGAGGGGGAGAGAGAGTGAAAGAGGGGGATGAGAGAGACAGAAACAGAGGGGGACGAGAGAGAGAGAGGGAGGGGACGAGAGAGAGAGGATGGGGCGAGCTAGAGAGGGAGGGGTGAGAAAAAGAGGGAGGGTGTGAGAGAGAGAGGGGAGCGGGAGAGACAGAGAGAGGGGGAGAGAGAGTGAAAGAGGGGGATGAGAGAGACAGAAACAGAGGGGGACGAGAGGGAGAGGAAGGGGACGAGAGAGGGAGGGGCGTGAGTGAGAGAGGGAGGGGGATGTGAGTGAGAGGGAATCGGCAAGAGAGAGGGGGCGAGAGAGAGAGGGGGTGAGAGAGCAAGAGAGACGGAGGGAATTGAGAGAGAATGAGGGAGGGTGCGAGAGAGAGAGGGAGGAAGGGGTGAGAGAGAGAGAGGGGGAGGGGCGAGAGAGAGAGAGGGAGGGGGCAAGAGAGAGAGCGAGGGGGCATTAAAGAGAGCAAGGAGGAGAGAGAGAGAGGGTGGCGAGTGAGAGCGACGGGGTAAGAGAGAGGCAGGGGCGAGAGACAGAGAGAAAGAGGAAGGAGTGATAGAGAGAGATGGAGGGGCGAGAGAGAGTGAATGGGGCGAGAGAGAGAGGGAGGGGCGAGAAAAAGAGGGAGGGGGTGAGAGAGAGAGGGGGAGCAGGTGAGACTGAGAGAGGGGGAGAGAGAGCGAAAGAGGCGGATGAGAGACAGAGAGAGACGGAGGGGGACGAGTGAGAGAGGGAGGGGGACGAGTGAGGGAGGGGGCGTGAGAGAGACAGGGAGAGGGATGAGAGTGAGAAGGAGTCGGCAAGAGAGGGGGACGAGAGAGAGGGGGAAGAGAGGGTGGTGAGAGAGAAAGAGGGACAGAGGGGGTTGAGAGAGAGTGAGGGGACGAGAGAGGGTGGGGCCGTGAGAGAGAGGGAGGGGGATGAGTGTGAAAGGGAGGGGGCAAGAGAGAGAGAGAGAGGGAGGGGGAGAGAGAGGGGGGGAGAGAGAGAGGCAGAGGGTGGAGAGAGGAGGGGGCAAGAGAGAGAGAGAAGGAGGGGGCGAGAGAGAGATGGGGAATGAGAGACTGTGGTGGTGAGTGAGAGGGGGCAGGCAAGAGAGAGTGGGAGCGGCATGAAAGAGCTGGGGGGGCGAGAGAGGCTGGGAGGGGGCAAGAGAGAGTGGGAGGGGGCGAGAGAGAGAGAGTGGAAGAGGAACGAGAGAAAGAATTAGGGGAACGAGAGAGAATGGGAGTGGGCGAGAAAGAGGGGTGGGGGGGTGAAAGAGAGTAGGAGGGTGAGAGAGAGAGGATAGGGGCGGGCGAGAGAGAGAGAGTGAGGGGGCGAGAGAGAGAGAGAAAGGGTTGAGAGAGAGAGGTGGAGGAGGCGAGAAGGAGAGGAAGGGGTCAAGAGGGAGAGGGATGGGGTGAGAGTGAGAAGGAGGGGGCGGGTGAGCGAGAGAGAGGGAGGATGCGAAAGAGAGAGAGGCAGGGTGCGAGAGAGAGATAGAGATGTGGCGAGAGATTGCGGGAGGGGGCGAGAGGTAGAGAGGGAGAGGGCGAGAGAGAGATAGAGGGAGGGGGTGAGAGAGTGGGAGGGGGCGAGAGAGACAGGGAGGGGCAAGAGAGAGAGGGAGGGGTGAGAAAGAGAGCGAGGGGGCATTAAAGAGAGGAAGGGGGCGAGAGAGAGAGGGTGGCAAGAGAGAGGGACAGGGCAAGAGAGACCAGGGGGCTAGAGAGAGAGACAGGAATGAGTGATACGGAGAGATGGAGGGGGTGAGAGTGTGGATGGGGGCGAGAAAGAGAGGGCGGGGCGTGAAAAAGATGGAAGGGGTGTGAGAGAGAGAGAGAGGGCAGCGGGCGAGAGAGAGAGGGGGAGAAAGAGAGACAGAGGGGGATGAGAGAGAGAGAGAGAGACGGAGGGGGACGAGTGAGAGAGGGAGGGGGACGAGAGAGGGACGGGAGTTAGAGAGAGAGGGAGGGGGATGAAAGTGAGAGGGAGTCGGCAAGAGAGAGAGGGGGCGAGAGAGAGAGGGGGTAAAGAGAGGTGGGTGAGAGAGAAATAGAGACGGAGGGGGTTGAGAGAGAATGAGGGAGGGTGCGAGAGAGAGAGGGAGTAGGCGAGAGACGGAGGGAGGAGAGAGAGATAGAGGAAGGGGTGTGATAGAGAGAGGGGGGCGAGAGAGAGAGGGACGGGTCAAGAGAGAGAGTGAGGGGTGAGAAGGGGAGCGAGGGGTCTTTAAAGAGAGTAAGGGGGCGAGAGAGAGAGGATAGCGAGTGAGAGCGACGGGGTAAGAGAGAGGCGGGGGCGAGAGAGAGAGAGAGGAAGGAGTGATAGAGAGAGATGGAGAGGCGAGAGAGAATGAATGGGGCGAGAGAGAGGGGGAGGGGTGAGAAAAAGAGGGAGGGGGTGAGGGAGAGAGGGGGAGCAGGCGAGTCTGAGATGGGGAGAGAGAGCGAAACAGGCAGATGAGAGAGAGAGAGAGACGGAGGTGGACGAGTGAGAGAGGGAGGGGGATGAGAGAGGGAGGGGGCGTGAGAGAGACAGGGAGGGGGATGAGAGTGAGAAGGAGTTGGCAAGAGAGGGGGGCGAGAGAGGGGGGAAAGAGAGGGTGGTGAGAGACAAAGAGAGACGGAGGGGGTTGAGAGAGAGAGTGAGGGGGACGAGAGAGGGTGGGGCCGTGAGAGAGAGGGAGGGGGATGAGAGTGAAAGGGAGGGGGCAAGAGAGAGAGAGGGAGGGGGATAGAGAGAGAGGGGAGAGAGAGAGAGGCAGGGGGTCGAGAGAGGGAGGAGGCGTGAGAGAGAGCGGGATGGGAATGAGAGGGAGAGGGAGGGGGCGAGAGAGAGAGGGGGAATCACAGACAATCGTGGTGAGTGAGAGGGGGCAGGCGAGAGAGAGTGGGAGCGGCACGAAAGAGGTAGGAGGGGGCGAGAGAGGCTGGGAGGGGGCGAGAGAGAGTGGGAGAGGGGCGAGAGAGAGAGAGTGGGAGAGGAACGAGAGAGAGAATTAGGGGAACGAAAGAGAATGGGAGGGGGCGAGAGAGAGTGGGAGGGGGTGAAAGAGAGTGGGAGGGTGCGAGAGAGAGAAGGATAGGGGCGGGCGAGAGAGAGAGAGTGAGGGGGCGAAAGAGAGAGGGGGACGGGACAAGAGAGAGAGTGGGAGGGTGGAGAAAGAGGGAGAGGGAAGGGGCGAGAGGGAGAGAGAGGGGTGAGAGAGTTTGGAAGGGGCGAGATGTAGAGATGGAGTTGGAGAGAGAGAGAGCTAGTGGCGCGAGAGTGAGAGGGAGATGGCGAGAGAGAGAGAGTGGTGCGATAGAAAGTGGAGGGCCAGAGGAAATCCGAGCTGGGGCGAGAGAGAGAGGGTTGGGGACGAGAGAGAGTGGGGGGGGGGCTGTGAGAGAGTGGGACGGGGGAGAGAGAGAGAGAAGGAGGGTGCGCGAGAGAGAGGGAGGGGGCTAGAGAGAGAGGGAGGGTGCGCGAGAGAGATGTGGGGCAAGAGAGAGAGAGAGGGAGGGGGCGAAAGAGAGAGAGAGGGACCCCGGCGAGAGAGTGAGAGAGGGGGCAAGAGAGAGTGGGAGGATGCCAGGGGCGAGGAAGGTGGCTAGAAGGAGAGGGAGGGGGTGAGAGAGAGAGGGCAGGGCTAGAGAGAGAACGAGGGGCTCGGGCAAGAGAGAGAGGGAGGGGCAAGAGTGAGAGGCAGAGGGGGCGAGAGTGAGAGTGAGAGTGGGAGGGATGCGAGAGAGAGTTGGAGGGGCGAGAGAGAGAGTGGGAGAGGGCAAGAGAGAGTGGGGGGCGAGTGAGTGAGAGAGAGGGAGTTTGCAAAAGAGAAAGAGAGGGAGGGGTCGAGAGAGAGACGGAGGAGCGAGAAAGAGAGAGATGGAGGGGGCAAGAGGAAGAGAGGGGGCGAGAGAGTGTGGGAGGGGCCGAGAAGTAGAGAGGGAGGGGAGGCAAGAGAGAGAGGGGGTGAGAGAAAGAGGGGAGAGGGTTCGAGCGAGAGAAAAAGGGGGGAGAAAGAGAGGGAGAGAGAGGGGTGCGAGAGAACATAGTGGGGGCGAGGAAGATTCGGGGGAACGAGAGAGAGAGGAATAGGGCGAGAGAGAGTTGGGGGGCGAGACAGAGTGGGGGTCGAGAGAGAGAGAGGGAGGGGGCGAGGGATAAAGGGAGAGGGCGACAGAGAGAGGCAGGGGCGAGAGGGAGAGGATGGGGGTGAGAAAGAGACGGAGGGGTGAGACAGGGACAGGGCAGGGGCAAGAGAGAGAGAGGGGTGCGGGCGAGAGAGAGAGGGAGGGGAGCGAGAGAGAGAGGTAGGGTTGCGAGAGAGAGTGGGAGGGTGCGAGAGAGGGGGGAGGGGCGAGTGAGAGTAGGAGGGGGACAAGGGAGAGTGGGAGGGGGCGAGAGTGTGAAGGTGGGCGTGGGTGAGAGAGAGGGTGGGCAAGAGAGTGAGGCAGGGTGCGAGAGAGAGGGAGATGAGGCAAGAGAGTGCGGAAGGGGGCGTGAGTTAGAGAGGGAGGGGGCGAGAGAGAGAGAGAGAGAGGGAGTGGGCGAGAGAGAAAGGGAGGGGTGCGGGAGAGAGTGAGGTGTCGAGAGAGAGTCGTTTTGGGGCCGAGAGAGAGAGGGAGGGGGCGAGAGAGTGTTTGAGTTGGCGTGAGAGAGTGGGAGAGGGTGTGTGTGTGTGTGTGAGAGAGAGAGAGAGGGGGGAAAGAAAGTTGGGGGTGAGAGAGAGACATGGAGGGGGCGAGAGAGAGGGAGTGGGCAAGAGAGAGAGGGAGTAGTCGGGAAAGAGGGAAGGGCGAGAGAGAATGAGAGGGAAGGGGCTAGAGAACGAGAGGAGGGGGATGAGAGAGAAAGAGGGAGGGAGCGAGAGAGAGAGAGAAAGGGTGCAACAGAGAGAGGGGAGGGGGCGAGAGGAGAGGAAGAGGGCGAGAGAGAAAGGGATGGGGTGAGAGGGAGAATGAGGGGGCGGGTGAGAGAGAGCGAGAGAAAGGGAGTGGGCGAAAGAGAGAGATAGAGACGGTGCGAGAGATTGCAGGAGGGGGCGAGATGTAGAGAGGGAGAGGGAGAAGGCGAGCGAGAGAGAGGGAGGGTGCGAGAGAGAGAGGGAGGGGTCAAGAGAGAATGAGGGAGGGTGCGAGAGAGAGAGGGAGGAGGCGACAGAGAGAGAGGGTGGAGCGAGAGAGATATAAAGGGAGGGGGCGAGAGAGAGAGAGGGAGGGTGCGAGAGAGAGAGGGAGGGGTCAAGAGAGAATGAGGGAAGGTGCGAGGGATAGGAGGGGCGAGAGAGAGAGGGAGGGTGCAAGAGAGAGAGGGAGGGGTGAGAAAGAGAGCGAGGGGGCATTAAAGAGAGGAAGGGGCGAGTCAGAGAGGGTGGCGAGAGAGAGTGACGGGGCAAGAGAGAGGCAGGGGGCGAGAGAGAGAGAGAGAGAGGAAGGAGTGATAGGGAGAGCTGGAGGGAGCGAGAGAGAGTGGATGGGCTGCGAGAGAGGGAGGGAGGGGGCGAGAGAGAGAAGTGGGGCGGTCGAGAGAGAGTGAGGGAAGGGGCGAGAGCGAGAGGGAGGGTGCGAGGGGAGAAGAAGGGGGGTAGAAGGAGAGGTAGGGTGTGAGAGAGAGAGGGCAAGGCTAGAGAGAGAGGGAGGAGTTCGGGTAATAGACAGAGGGAGGGGGAAAGAGTGAGAGGCGGTGGGGGCGAGACTGAGAGTGGGAGGGATGCGAGACAGAGTGGGAGGGGGGCGAGAGAGAGATTGGGAGGGGGCGAGAGAGAGTGGGGGGGCGGGCGAGTGAGAGAGAGGGAGTTTGCAACAGAGAGAGAGAGGGAGGAGTCGAGAGAGAGAGACGGAGGAGCGAGAAAAAGAGAGAGGGAGGGGGCAAAAGGAAGACAGTGCACGAGAGAGTGTGGGTGGGGCCGAGAGGTAGAGAGGGAGGGGAGGCAAGAGAGAGAAGGGGGTGAGAGAAAGAGGGGACAGGGTGAGAGCGAGAGAGAAAGCGGTGGAGGCGGTGGAGAGTAGAGAGGGGTGCGAGAGAACGTGGGGGGGCGAGGAAGAGGCAGTGCGCGAGATAGTGGGAAGGGTGAGAGATAGACTAGGGGTCGAGAGAGAGAAAGAGGGAGTGGGGCGAGAGAGAGAGGGAGAGGGCGACAGAGAGAGTCAGGGGGCGAGAGGGAGAGGATGGGGGCGAGAAAGAGACGGAGGGGTGAGACAGAGACAGGCAGGGGCAAGAGAGAGAGGGAGGGGTGCGGGCGACAAAGAGAGGGAGGGCAGCAAGAGAGAGAGAGGGAGGTGAACGAGAGAGAGGGGGGGCGAGAGAGAGGGGGAAGCGAGAGAGAGAGAGGGAGTGGAGCGAGCAAGAGAGGGGGAGGGGTGCGAGAGAGAGTGGGAGGGGTGGAAGAGAGAGTGGGAGGGGGCGAGTGAGAGTGGGAGGGGAACGAGAGAGAATGGGAGGGGGCGAGAGTGAGAAGGTGGGCGCAAGTGAGAGAGAGATGGGGGCACGAGAGAGAGGCAGGGTGCGAGAGAGAGGGAGATGAGGTGAGAGAGTGCCGGAGGGGGTGAGAGAGAGAAAGAGGGAGGGAGGGGTGCGAGAGAGAGTGGGGGGCGAGAGAGAGTCGTATGGGGGCCGAGAGAGAGAGG
The DNA here is from genome assembly GCF_020745735.1 of Hemiscyllium ocellatum. Lineage (NCBI taxonomy): Eukaryota > Metazoa > Chordata > Chondrichthyes > Orectolobiformes > Hemiscylliidae > Hemiscyllium > Hemiscyllium ocellatum. The sequence goes on from NC_083408.1 coordinate 9,930,578, forward strand.
GAGGGGGCTAGACAGTGTTTGAGTGGGCGCGAGAGAATGGGAGAGTGAGTGCGTGTGTGTGAGAGAGAGAGTGAGGGGGGCAAGAAAGTGGGGGGGTGAGAGAGCGATACGGAGGAGCGAGAAAAAGAGAGAGGGAGGGGGCAAAAGGAAGACAGTGCACGAGAGAGTGTGGGTGGGGCCGTGAGGTAGAGTGGGAGGGGAGGCAAGAGAGAGAAAGGGGTGAGAGAAAGAGGGGACAGGGTGAGAGCGAGAGAGAAAGCGGTGGAGGCGGTGGAGAGAGAGAGAGGGGTGCGAGAGAACGTGGGGGGGCGAGGAAGAGGCGCTGCGCGAGATAGTGGGAAGGGTGAGAGACAGACTAGGGGTCGAGAGAGCAAAAGAGGGAGTGGGGCGAGAGAGAGAGGGAGAGGGCGACAGAGAGAGTCAGGGGGCGAGAGGGAGAGGATGGGGGCGAGAAAGCAATGGAGGGGTGAGACAGAGACAGGCAGGGGCAAGAGAGAGAGGGAGGGGTGCGGGCGACAAAGAGAGGGAGGGCAGCAAGAGAGAGAGAGGGAGGTGAACGAGAGAGAGGGGAGGGGGCGAGAGAGAGGGGGAGCGAGAGAGAGAGAGGGAGTGGAGCGAGCGAGAGAGGGGGAGGGGTGCGAGAGAGAGTGGGAGGGGTGGAAGAGAGAGTGGGAGGGGGCGAGTGAGAGTGGGAGGGGAACGAGAGAGAGTGGGAGCGGGCGAGAGTGAGAAGGTGGGCGCAAGTGAGAGAGAGATGGGGCACGAGAGAGAGGCAGGGTGCGAGAGAGAGAGGGAGATGAGGTGAGAGAGTGCCGGAGGGGGTGAGAGAGAGAGAAAGAGGGGGCGAGAGAGGGAGGGAGGGGTGCGAGAGAGAGTGGGGGGGCGAGAGAGAGTCGTATGGGGGCCGAGAGAGAGAGGGAGGGGGCAAGAGAGTGTTTGAGTGGGCGCGAGACATTGGGAGAGTGAGTGCGTGTGTGTGAGAGAGAGTGAGGGGGCAAGAAAGTGGGGGGGTGAGAGAGCGATACGGAGGGTCGAGAGAGAGAGGGAGTGGGCAAGAGAGAGAGGGAGGAGGCAGGAAAGAGGGAGGGGGTGAGAGAGACTGAGAGGGAAGGGGCGAGAGAACGGGGGAGGGGATGAGAGAGCAAGAGGGAGGGGGCGAGAGAGAGAGAGAAAGGGTGCGAGAGAGAGAGGGGGAGGGGGCGAGAGGGAGAGGAAGGGGGCGAGAGAGAGAGAGGGATGGGGTGAGAGTGAGAAGGAGGGGGCGGATGAGAGAGAGAGAGAGGGGGCGAAAGAAAGAGAGGCAGGGTGCGAGAGAGAGATAGAGATGTGGCAAGAGATTGCGGGAGGGAGCGAGAGGTAGAGAGGGAGAGGGCGAGAGAGAGATAGAGGGAGGGGGTGAGAGAGAGAGGGAAGTGCAAGAGAGAAAGGGAGGGGTGAGAATGAGAGCGAGGGGGCATTAAAGAGAGGAAGGGGCGAGAGAGAGAGAGGGTGCCGAGAGAGAGGGACGGGGCAAGAGATAATCAGGGGGCGAGAGAGAGAGAGAGAGGAAGGAGCGATATGGAGAGATGGAGGGGGGCGAGAGAGAGACGGATGGGCTAGAAAAAGAGGGAGGGGTGAGAGACAGAGAGAGGTGGAGCGGGTGAGACAGAGAGAGGGAAAGAAGGAGGGGGGCTTGCGAGAGAGAGAGTGAGGAGGCGAAAGAGAGAGGGTGGGGTCGAGAGAGAGAGGGGGCGAGAAAGAGAGAGGTGGATGGGGCGAGAGGGAGAGAGAGAGAGGGCGAGAGAGGGCGAGAGGGGGCGAGATGTAGAGAGGGAGAGGGCGAGAGAAAGAGGTAGTGGGGCGAGAGAAAGGGAGGGGGCGAGAGAGAAAGGGTAGTGAGAGAGAGAGTGGGAGATGGGGAGAGAGAGAGAGGAAGGGGCGAGAGAGAGAGATAGAGGGAGAGGTGCGAGAGAAAGTGGGGGCGAGAGAGAGTCGGGGGCGAGAGAGAGAGGAATGGGACGAGAGAGTGTTGGGCGGGTGAGAGACAGAGGGAGAGGGGCGAGAGAAAGAGGTGGGGTCTCGAGAGTGGGAAGGGGCGAGAGTCAGAGAGGGACTGGGCGACAGAGAGAGGGAGGGTCGTGAGTTAGAGGTAGGGGCGAGAGGGAGAGGAAGGGGCGAGAAAGAGAGGGAGGGTTTGTGTGAGAGAGAGATGGCACGTGGGAGAGTGAAAGGAGGAGGGGGCGAGAGACTGACAGTGAGGGGGCGAGAGATAGAGAGAGGGAGGGGAGCAAGAGAGCGAGGAAGGGGGCGATTGAGAGTGGGAGGGGGTCAAGAGAGAGAGGGAAGGGTACGAGAGAAATAGGGAGGGGGACGAAAGAGAGTGGGAGGGGTGCGATCGAGAGTGGAAGGGGCGAGAGAGAGTGGGAGGTGGCGAGAGAAAGAGGTAGTGGGCGAGAGAGAGTGGGAGGGGGCAAGGGGGGTCGAGAGAGAGAAGCAGGGGCGAGAGAGAGAAGGAGGGGGAACGGGTGAGAGTGAGAGAGAGAGAGGGAAGGGGCGGAAGAGAGAAAGGGAGCGTGCAAGAGAGAGAGAGAAAGAGGAGGCGAGAGAGTGGAGGAGAGGGCGAGAGGTAGAGTGGGAGTGGACGAGAGAGAGAGATGGAGGGTGCTGGAGGGAGAGAGAGGCAGGGGGCGAGAGGGGTGGTCGAGAGAGCGAAAGGGAGGGTGTGAGAGCGAGAAAGAGGGCGTGAGAGAGAGAGGGATGGGGCGAGAGTGGGTGGGTGCGAGAGATAGAATGAGGGGCGAGAGAGGGACGGAGGTGGCGAGAGAGAGAGGAAGGGGGTGAGAGAGAGAGGGAGGGTGCGAGAGAGAGTGAGAGGGCGAGAGAGAGAGGAAGGGTACAAGAGAAAGAGGGAAGGGCAGAGAGCAAGATAGATGCAGGGGATGAGAGAGAGGGAGGGGGCAAGAGAAATGAGTGTGTGAGAAAGAGGGTGGGGGTGGGCTAGAGAGAGAGAGGGAGGGGTGACAGAGTGAGTGAGGGGGCAAGAGAGTGAGGGAGGAAGCGAGAGAGAGAGGGTGTGAGTGAGAGAGGGGCAGAACGAGAAAGGGGGTGAGATAGAGAGAGATGGGGCCAGAGGGAGGAGGCGAGACAGAGAGGGAAACGATGGTGGGAGTGGTCGAGAGAGAGAGGGAAAGGAGGGGGTGGGAGGGGGACGAGAGAGTGGAAGGTGTTCGAGAGAGAGGGTGGCGACAGAGAGAGAGGAAGGGGTGAGAGAGAAAGAGGGAGGGGGCAAAAGAGTGAGGGACGAGGCGAGAGAGAGGGAGGGGGCGAGAGGGAGGGGCAAGAGAGGGTGGGAGGGCGCGGCGAGAGAGAGAGGGAGGGGGCGATAGAGAGAGAGAGTGGGAGGGCAAGAGAGAGAGAGAGACGGAGGGTGCGAGAGAGAGAGAGAGGGTAAAGAGGTTTGGGAGCAGGCGAGAGAGAGTGGGAGTGGGCGAGACAGAGAGGGAGAGGGCGAGAGAGTGCGGCGAGAGAAAGAGGGAGGGGGCGACAGAGAAAGAGGGGGAGGGGCGCGAGATAAACAGGGAGGGGCCAAGAGAGAGAGGGAGGGGTGAGAGAGAGGGAGGGGTGAGAGAGAGAGGGCAGGGGCAAGAGAGAGAGGGAGGGTTTCAGAGAGAGAGAGAGAGAGAGACGGGGGCGAGAGAGACAGTAAGAGGGCAGGAGAGATAGAGATAGAGGTCGACAGAGAGAGATGGAGGGGGCGAGAGAGAGAGAGAGGGAGGGAGGGGGTGAGGAGGGAGGGGGGCGAGAGAGAGAGGGAGATGGGTCGAGAGATTGAGTGGAAGGCGAGAGAGGGGGCGAGAGAAAGAGGGAGGGGACGAGAGTGAGTGGGAGGAAGGCGAGAGAGAGTTGGAAGGGGGCCGAGACAGAGACGGAGTGGGCGAGCGAAATAGAGGGAGAGGGTGAGAGAGAGCGAGGGAGGAGGCGAGAGGGAGAGGGCAGTGGCGAGAGAAAGAGAGGGAGGGGCGAGAGAGAGCGAGTGAAGAGGCGAGATGGAGAGGGCAGGGGCGAATTAGAGGGAGGGGGCAAGAGAGAGAGTGAGGGGGTGGGAGACAGAGCGAGTGAGGCAGCAAGAGAGAGAGCGGGAGGGCAAGAGAGTGAGGGAGGGGGCGAGAGAGATAGGGAGTGGGTGAGAGAGAGGGAGGAGCGAGACAGAGCGAGTGAGGAGGCGAGAGGGAGAGGGCAGGGGAAGAGAGAGAGAGTGAGGAGGTGAGAGAGAGAGTGAGGAGGCGAGATGGAGAGGGCAGGGGCGAATTAGAGGGAGGGGGCAAGAGAGAGAGTGAGGGGGTGGGAGACAGAGAGAATGAGGGAGCAAGAGAGAGAGGGGGAGGGGCGAGTGAGAGAGAGGTTGGGGGCGAGAGAGAGGGCGGGGGAAAGAGAGGTGGGGTTGTGAGAGAGTAGGAGGGGTGTGGGATAGATAGAGAGGGATGGGTCGAGAGAGAGGGAGGGGGTCAGAGAGAGAGGGAGGGGGCAAAAGAGCGAGGAAGGAGGCGAGAGAGAGAGGGAGGGGGCAAGAGAGGGATGGTGGGGGCTTTGAGAGAGAGAGGGAGGGGGCGAGAGAGAGAGGGAGGGGGCGACAGAGAGAGAGAGGGAGAGGGGCAAGAGAGAGAGAGAGGGTGGGGGCCACAGAGAGAGGGAGAGGACGAGACGGCGAGAGGGAGGGGACGAGAGAGCGAGAGGAAGGGGACGAGAGAGAGGGAGCAGAGGAGGTGAGTGAGAGGAGGGTGAGTTAGAGGAGGGCCAGTGCGAGGAGGGTGAGTGCGAGTGCGAGGAGGGCGAGTGAGAGAACGACGAGTGAGAGGAGGGCGAGTGCGAGAGAGAGCCAGAACGAGAGCAAGAGACACAGAGAGTTGGACAAAGGGGGCGATCAAGTGAACGAGTGAGTGCGTGAGAGAGAGAGAGCGAGCGAATGCGTGAGAGAGACAGCGAGAGAACGTGGCGGTGAGAGAGAGAGGTGCCAGAGAGATGGAGAGAGGGGGCAAGAGAGAGAGCGAGAGAGAGAGTGAGAGACAGAGAGACCGAGTGAGAGAGAGAGAGATGGTCGAGAGAGAGAGATGGTCGAGAGAGGGAGATGGGATTGGCAGAGAGAGTGAGGAGGAGTCAGGATAGAGAGAGAGAGGGCTGCAGATAAAAAGTGGGGGAGAGTGAGAGTGTGAGAAAGACACCGCGTGAGAGAGAGAGAGAGAGAGAGAGGGAGCGAGAGTGAAGGGATAGCGAGATGGAGAGACGGGACGAGCGAGAGGTAGAGCAATGGGAGACAGGTGAAAGAGTAATAGTGGAGGCGAGAGACAGAAGGGTGAGAGAGGAAGAGAGGATGCGAGAGCAATGAGACAAGAGCGAATGAGGGAGCAATGTGGTGAGATAGAGAGGTGCCAAAGAAAGAGAGGGGCAAGAGAGAGAGTGGCGGGAGAGAGAGGGATAGAGTGGGGAGAGAGAGAGAGAGGTGTGAGACAGAGAGAGAGAGACAGAGAGAGAGAGAAAGAAAGAGATGGTGGGGCGTGATAGAGAGAGGGAGATAGCGAACGACAATGAGTGAGAGAGAGAGAACGAGTGAGAGGGAACTAGAGAAAGAAGGAGAGAGTTGCGGTAAAGATGCGCAAATACGGGAGAGAGAGTGAGAGCGCGAATGAAAGAGAGAGGGAGAGAGGGTGAGGGAGAGAGTGATTGAGAAAAAACAAGGGAGGGGTAAGAGAGGAGCAACAGAGAGAGCGAGAAAGTGTCAGAGGAGCGAGAGAGACAGGTGATCGAGAAGGATAGAAAGAGTGAGAGACATGTGCGATGGTGACATGGGGAACAAAGAGATATATATATATAGAGAGAGGGGCGAAAGTGGGTGTAAGAGAGAGAGAGGGTCGCGCGCAAAAGAGAGACATGCAAGAGAGGGCGACAGTGATGGGTAGAGAGGGGAGAGAAAGGGGGTGTGAGAGAGGGGAAAAGGAGAGCGAGAGATAGGAGCGAGAGAGAAAGAGAGGTGGGGAGAGCGAGAGGGTGAGAGAAAGAGGGGGCGAGGGAGAGACAGAGGGATGAGAGACAGAATGGTGTGAGGGAGTGAAAGAGGGCTGAGAGAGAGAGAGCATGAGTAAGAGAGAGAACGCGAGAGAGAGAGCTGCAAAAAAGAGCAAGAGAGAGAGAGGGCAGATACAAGAGAGAGCGACAGAGAGACAGGAAAGAGCGAGATTGGCAGAGTGGGAGCATGGAAGCGTGGGAGCGAGGGAACGAGGGAGTGACGGAGCGAGAAAGAGCGACAGTGGCAGAGTGGCAGTGAGGGAGTGGCAAGAAAGAATGAGAGAGATGGGGAGGGGTGATAGGGGGGCAGAGGTAGGGGATAGAGGGGGCAGAGGTAAGGGGTAGAGGGAGGGGAAGAGGAAGGGTGGAGAGGGAGGGGAGAGGGAGGGGGTAGAGGGAGGGCAGGTAGTGGGTGTAGAGGGAGGGGATAAAGGGAGAGGGTAGAGCAAGGGCGGTCAGGGATAGAGGGAGGGGGTAGAGGGAGAGGTGCGGGGGTGCGGGGCCGAGAGGATGGGCGAGAAGAGGAGGGCGAAGGGGACGGGGCGAGAGGGGGCAGTGAGAGGGGGCAGAGAGAGGGGGCGATGGAGTTGGCAAGAGTGGGGAAGGGGAGAAGGAGGTGTGAGGGGAACGAATCGGGAGGTGAAAGGGTGGCGCGGGGGGTGGGGGCACGAGGAGGGTAGGGGGTTGGGGCGAGGGGGCGAGAGGGGGCGGGGGGCCAGGGGGCGATTGGAGGGTGAGGGGGTAGTTGGGAGCGATGTGGGGCGAGGGGGTTCGAGAGGGCGCGGGGGTGCGAGTGGGGGGCGAGTGGGGCGAGGGTGGCGATACGGGGGCGAGCGGGGTTGAGGGGGTGCGAGGGGGCGGAGACGGGAGGGCAGAGGGGTGGGGGGTTAAGAGGGGTGTGCCGGGGGGGGTCGCTAGAAGGTGGGGGAGGGGGTGGGAGGGGAGGAGAGGTGGGGAGAGAATAGTGGAGAGACGGAAGGAGAGTGCTGGCTAAGTCATTTCATTGTCTGTGAAACACATTAAGACCGGCGAAGTCCCTCATCCTGATAACGTTCTGGTGAGGAATCCAGTCACTAATTTGCTGCCAGGTTCTGATAAATAACCAAAAACGCAACAGGAGTTGCATTTGCAGAGAATAGGTGAGCCACGGTTACATCAACGTCAGAACACGAGGAGGCTATTTAGCTTCTTGAGCCTATTCCACTATGGTAATCTTCATCATCATGACAAATCCTTGTCTTTGTCCCATAATCCTTCAGCATTTTCATTCCAAATCCATTTCTGTGTATTAAATTGTTCCCCGTTATCACACCTTAATGTTCTGACTCTAACACTTTATCTGTTTAATCTGTCTTCTTAAGTTAAGGCTTGGAATCCAAATATCACTTCAGTAAATCTGCACTGCACTTCCACTCAGAGGGACACTCTCCTTAAGCCATGGTGCCTCGCCCTGACAGCTTGGTCTAACTAGGTTCGGATTTGCTGAAGCATGACTTCTAATCCTTTGGTATCTCGTCTTCTGTCGAGATCAATGTCAATATTCCACCGGCCCCTTGATCACTTTTCTGAACCTGTCTGTGACATTTTCATAAACTATACAGCTGGTTCAATCCCACCAAGTTTCTTTGGACTCCACTCTCTCTCTATTTTCACAATCAAGAAATATCCTATTTTGATCCAACCTCTCACTTGCCGACACAAACTCATCTGTCATTTTATTTTCATCTACTGAATCTATCAAGATTGCTTTCTAATGCTATGTTTCCATCTACCGACACTTGGAGTCGCAGTAATCTGCAGAGTCGCCCCAAATTTTGAACGTGGCTTTCCTTTCATTATAAATAGCGAATAATTAGGGCTCCAACCTCGATCTGTGTAGGATATTACTCACCATATCCTTCCAATTAGAATACCTCGTATTATCTGCACAAATGTCTCTTGTTCAAATCAAATTCCTCTGCAAAGACATATTTTGCATCTTATTACCTTTAATGGACAGTAGACAGGGACATTCTTCGCAATCAAATTTGCCTTGTGTTTATCTGAATTGGGGAGCAATGAATCCCAATAAATATTAATCTTTGTCTTCACTACATGGTGACTCGATCACAAAGATTAACAATGTTAAGAATTTATTCTCTTTCATGATTTATAAAATCTGGGCATATTGTTACTGAGTGGTACTCGCTTTTGTTTTCAAAAACACAGGCCGAGCCCAACTGTTGGCTCACACTCGTTACACCATAAGGTCGTCGTCCTCTCCATCTGAACTTCATGGCAAGAAACCTCGAACATGGAGAGGAGCAACTATTCCAAGCACTGTGATCCCACTATTTGGCTACACCACTCACCCTAATCCATAGGAGAAGCTGATTGGTCCCGCACTATGTCATCATCTGAACCATCCTGCTGACTGTGTTTCTTCCCCTTATTAAAGCACTGATGGCTCTCTGATGGCAGAAGGGAACGGAAATATTTCTCTTAAATCTCATCTTTAGTCATTGGCTCGCCAAACTTATGGGAGGACTCAATGGCAACAGAAGCAGAATCTGGAGAGACAATAAATTATTGATATTGTTTTTTGTTATTTTCCATTGCTCACTGAAAGGTTTAGAACTTGAACCTGAAGTTAGGGGCTGAGGTCGAATCTTTGGATTAATTATCTGGTCAAGGAGCAGAGTGGGGTTACAATTATTGATTCAACACAACTTTGATATTGAATCACACATTGTTTAAGTTTCCTTATGCACAACCACAGATCCAAGGGAAACACAAGGAACTTGGATTGAATAGCTTAAGCACATGACTGAATAAAGGAATCTTGATATAAATCAGCGCAGGACATGTGCCTATTTGACCCACATATCGTTTGGGTAGGGAAAGAGTGGTAACGTACCAAAAGATTTGATTGATTCAAATCATCTAACTGAAGAGACACATTTCCCTGCTTAAGGCATGAGATCAGTGGAAGGACAAAATATGATTTCTGGTTCAAGAATTCACCCTTCTCACCAGGTAATGAAGGCACACTGTCTCTGCGGATCGAGTTGTTGGCCACTGTTTGAACCATCTCCTCAATAGAGCTATTTCCCTTTTGTGTGGCCAGAGGTTCTGCTTTTCTCCAAGAATGGTAAGGGTGAGCTGTCTTGTTTACTTCTGCCGCTGATGCTCCTATAGAAATTCACTGAACAACACAGATGCATAGTTTCAGGACACAAAAACAGGTTCTCAGTATTTGTGATTTACACAGGAATCCTTCTCACCCTAAACCCATCAACATAGTTTTCTTCGATTTCTTGTATTCCAAGCTCCTCCTTGAATTCATCTGTTATTTGCTTCAATTATTCCTGATGAAGTAAGTTCCACATTCAAACCCCTTTTTGGTAAAGACTTTGTCGCCCTGTGCAAATTCCCCGTTTGATTTAATAGTGATTACAATTATATCCACAGATCCAGTGGATTCTGTCATTCACAAGTAGAAACATCTTTTCCATGTCTACCCGATCAAACGTGACTGGACCATGTCACTCTTTTGCAATGAGACAAGACTGTCCAATCTTACTTGTTGAATTCAAATTCAGTTTGGATATAGTTCCAGTAACTATTCTTAATCTTCCCTACTGCCTTTGCATCCATATTACAATATGAAGGTCCGAACTGTTTGCAGTGGTCCACGGGTGATCTGTCCATGATTCTACATACATTTAACATATTCCCATTCTGCCGCACCAGAAATGAACCCTTGATCTACTTTTCTATCTAACCTCACAAACTGGTGCCATTTGGTGCCAGTGACTCATTCCTATCTCCAGATCCCTCTGCCCTATTTAAGGACATATTTCCAAAGAGGAAGTGGTCGCTACCTCCCACATGGGTGGAGGTTAATCTTCCACAGCTTTGATTGCAATATTCCCTGAACCAAATCTTCCCAACAGTAAGTCATCCTAAAAACAAAACGCCAATGTATTAATGTACTTAATCTCGTCAACTATTTATTATTTGAAAAGCACTAACTGTCCAACTTGGTTTTGAACAAACATCCTCTGCCACAGTTTTTAAAATGTCACAACCTGAACTCCAATCACTATTTGCATTCATATTCACTGCAGCCCAAGAATGAGCAGCGGTATCATTGAGGGTCTATAAAATGGTCAAGGGATTGACCAAATAGATGCAGAGAAGATGATTCAATCTAAAATGAGAAGTCACAAGTCTACATTAAAGGGAATTTTTGGAGGAATTACTTCTCTAAGAGGATGGTGACTCTGTGGAATTCACTACCACAGAACAATGTGATTCTGGAACATCAAGAAAACTTAAACAGGTGACACACAGGGATTTAATTAGTAATGGGTCGTAGAGTTAAGGAGAGCTGGCAGGAAAGTAGTATTCAGGCCACGATGAGATTAACCATGACTGTCTCAAATGGCAGAGCAGCTACAAGGGGCTGAATTGATAATCCTGCTCCTAATTGTTACGCTCTTATGTTCTTACTTCAAAAGGAGAAAGTAAGCGGAATGGACTAATACAAGGGGTGTAATGGGCATGGTTTTGCAAAGACTATGGTGAGAGGATGTTTGATTTGGCGAGGTGAGGGACAATATTTCTACAGTAGTATCAGCAGACCAGCTGGGCCCAGCACAGTCAAAAGACCCTGATGTCTCCTCTGCAGCATCTTTTCCCACCTATCCACTTCTAGCCTCTACATTATTCCCCCTTCCCCAGCTTTCAGCCTTAAGCCCCTTCACCAAACACCTTGCAGACTCTTTCTCCAAACCCACCATCACCGAGTCCCCCATCATTAGCATTCTGGGGGTTTACTATTGACTAGAAATTGAAGTGTACTAGCCATATAACTACTGTAAGTAAACCACCCCTCGAATTTCTGAAACTTACAAGACACAACTCAGGAGTGCAATAGGATATTCGCTACTTGGCTGGGTTTGGGTGCATCTGCAAGAACACTCAAGAAGCTTGACAGCATCAGGAAAAAGCAGAATGCTTGATTGACTCCCACATTCACTCCCTCCTCCACTGATGCCCAGAACAGGACTATGTACTATCTACAAGATACGTTCCCTCAATTCATCATTCTTCAATAGCACCTTCCAAGCCTATAACCAATACCAAATAAAAGGAAAAGGGAAGCTGATTCATCACCTCCTGCAGGTTCCCTTCCAAGCCACTACCATCTGGAGTTGAATATCTTTCAGCAGTCCTGAAGTGTCATTGAGCCAAAATTCTGGAATTCCCCTCCAAAAGCACTACCAATAGGCCTACAATCCACACGGACTGCAGTGATTCAAAATGGAGCTCACAACGACCTTCTCAAGGACATTAGAATGAGGCAATAAATGTTTGCACAGCCAATGACACCCACGTTCCATAAATGACTTAATTCCTCAACACCTCCTTCTTCCTTGAACAACATTACCCCCCACCACCCCACCACCACCACCACCACCACCATAGACAGCTGTGCTGCGCAAACACAAGGTCTTGAGCAGCATGTGGTAACCCACAAGGAGGCCCAAGCCACATTCAGGAATCTCTTGAGGCAATGAGCCCTGCTCAGAAAGGGGTGGTCCTGAACGAACAATAATACCCAGTGATTCAAACACCGTGGTCAACAGTGTACCTATCAGTTGCCTACGTTTTCACAAAGACGTTGGTTGCTGCACGGGATGAACGGCCAGAGGAAGTGGTAGGTGCAAGTACAGTTACAACAGTTAAAAGATATTTGGAGAGGTACAAGAATAGGAACGGTTGAGGAATATGCACTAGCATATTTTGAGAAATTAGGTTTGCATGGACGAGTTGGAATGAAGGGTTTGTTTTCATGTTGTATGACTATGATTCTATTCTTTTCACCCAAAGTGGCATTTTGCAATTGTCCTAAACTATGGTGTAATTGAACAAGTTAATGGTTGCTTTTGACACCAGGGCCACAGTACTCTGTAGGTACGGTGTTGAGTAGTAGCTACAATGTAGTTGGTATTTAATAAACAAAATAATGAAGAAATATATCGGGAAATTACTGTAGAAGGTGTAATCTGTACTGACAACAAGAAGTTGTGGAGCTGACAGAACGTCAGGCAGCATCCATGGAGACCAAGCAAGCTAACCGTGAGTCTCGATGACTCAATCAGAGCTCTGATGAAGAGTCATCTGGACTCAAAATGTTAGCTTGCTCTCTCCAACGATTTTAAAAACGAAGTCATTGGCTCGGCAGCATTCATTGTCCATCCATAATTGCCAAATGAGCAGCTAAGAGTCAAGCTCATTGCTGTATGTCTGGAGTCACAAGCAGGACAAACGAGTTAACGACGGTAGCTTCTTACCTCCAGCATGTTAGTGAAGCAAATGGGTTTTACCATACTCGACAAAGGATTCATGGTCATGAGATTCTTAATTCCAGATATTCATTCGACTCAAATTCCATCAGTTCCAGTGGCACGATTTGGACCTGGTTCTTCAGAATGTAACCTGGATCTTTGGATAAACAGTCTAGCAATGATCGCACTCGGCAATCGGCTCCCTACTGTGAGCGTCAGCATTTGTTGTTTTCAGTTCTCGAAAAATATGTTAAGCATTATTTTTTTACTCTGTAATAGCATCCACAGTGAACACAAAAAGCCCACCTCCAGTCATGATGTTTGAGTCTGGATGACTCAGACAGACTGGCTAATGAAGTGGATTTGCGCATTTTAATATCTGGCAGTTTCTCCACAGGTCAGTCTGGCGTTGGGCTGCTCTCATTCCTTCTGCAATGACACAAACCAAGAAAAGACAGTCGGTACTCCCCACTAAGTCTCTAAATTCAATTGCACCACAGCCAGAGTAATATATTTTCATTCAAAAATTTTTCAGTGAAAGACATTTCAACAAGTTCACCACCTCCTGTCGCAGTTCAATGGGAAATAGGATCAATTATACTGTCCCAGTGCAAAAGGCCACTGGTTTAAGCCTTTGAACAGGCTATCAGCTGATCTGAGTTTTCAAATTTGTTCTTTGTCAGTTTGCAACATATTTTGCACAAGGGGGCATGCAGACAGGACCAATTTAATTATATTCAACACAAGAAATGGCAATTCCGTTTAAATGAGAAAGACTAATTGACATCAGGCCTCAGGTGAGGATACAAAACAGTCAAGTTTGAAATTTCCAAAGACCATCAAGACTGTCCATTCAGTTTATGAATTTTATTTCATATTTCTTTCCGAATCAACATATTTCGATGCATTATGACACCTCTGGAACAGATGGGACTGATCCAGGCCTTCTGGCTGAAAGTTGGAGGCACTATCACAGCAACACAAGAGCACTTTGTTTCAGGCTGAGTAACTAGCGGATTAATTTGCCCAAATATCTTACTAATCCGGAAGAAACTGTTACAATCCTAAAGCTGGGAAATAAGCAAGGTATTAATGAGATGAAAGATGTTCCAACAGCCTCTCTGACAAGAGACAAAATATCTTCCATTTTTTTGTTCATCCTTCGATAGTTTGAAATTTTTTAAACTTTCTAGTCTACCATCATCTTTGTAGACTTATGCATCGTTCCTGTCAATTGGATGTCACCCATAATTCCCTCAACGATGCACCGCTGTTCATCATGCCATTCTTTTACAAGTCAATATACAGTTGGGAATTATAAAATAACTGAATTTATTTTTCTGCTTTAACATTCTAACTATAGTCCCATTCCAGTTTGGCTAACTACTACTTTATAACTATGACTGCCTTTAAGTATAGATACTAGTTGAAGAACCAAATTCCTCGCACTGAAGCTAAATTCTAACACACTGCATTGCAGCTTACCAAAGGGGTCTTTTATTTTGAGACCATTAATCAATCATATCATCAGGTCTGAAATCGCTGGTCCTGCTTGGTTCCAGAGCATCTGTTCTATGAAATTGTACAGAACAGTCTACCTCAAATTGCTTCAGAAGGTAACATAAGCTGACTGCACAATATTATTTGAACCAACAGAGAAATCGCTGAATACCAGGATTCTGTTCGGTCCCCAAAATTATTCACAGCATGGAGTCCCTATATTGTGGAAACAGGCCTTTCTGCACAACAAATCCACACCAACCCTCCAAAGAGTATCCAACCAAACCTGTTCCTCAACGTTTAACCCTGATTAATGCATCAAACCTGTGCATAGCTAGACACTATGGGCAAGGTAGCATGACTAAATCACCTAATCTGCACTTCTTTGGATAATGGGAGGAAACCAGCACCTGGAGGGAAGCAACACAGACACAGGAAAATGTGCAAACTCAACACTGAATGTTGCCCGAGGCTGGAATTGAACCTACCCCCGAGTGTGGTGAGGCAGGAGTGCTAACCTTTGAGCACTCCTTTTTTGTCTTAAAAGACTGACTGCATTCACCCTGTCTTTCCTGATCATAGATGAGTGCAAAACCATCAATAACTATGCAATGAGCTACAAACCTCAGGTTATTAAGCCGTGAAGTTTAATAGTATTAATTATATTGGGGAGGTGTAAAAGTCTTACCTGGAAAGTTCAGCCCTGGTTCGCAGTTGCTTCATGAAGTCTGAATTTTGCTGCCTCTGTTTGTCCAACAGCACTGTCACTGTCACGGGAGCTGTTCCACGAGATCAGTTTGTGGCAGTCAGAGATCGTGCTACAACCTGTGCACATGCCACCCCAGTCATCTCAATCAGAAAGAATTAGTATAGCACAGATTAGAAGGCATCTTGGATCACATTGTGCTTTTGAAATCAAAGACTCCTATTCAACCCATCACATCTGTGCCGCCTTTTTAAAATAGCTACTTGGCTAGACCCCTACTCTCACATTAATGCAAGTAATTTCTTTTTGCAAGTATTCAAATTAATTTTGGTTTTTAACAGTGAATCAGCTGCCACCTCCTTTCCTGATGATCTCAGCTCTTCTTTGAAACAGCAGAACCCACTGAGAACATTGAAGCATCCAATGTTAAAAGAAATTAAATGTTCAGTCACGGTAATATGATGTACTTTTTTACTTAATGTTTAGCAAAAGTTACCTTGAGGCAAAAAGGAGAACTCGAAGGGAAAGGTGAACCACCCCTTGGTAACAAAGGCAGTCTAGGGGAGTACCCACAAGGAGAAGAATGACACAGCAGCAGATGACTAAAAACGAAGAAAACTGATCATGTAATTAAATTGACAAAAAACAAAAATGATTACCAAGAGTTGTACAGGTATATAAAAACTGAGTATATAAAGTCAGCATCGAACCCTTGGAGGTTCTGACTCTGGAACTGATAACGAGTACAAGGAAACAGCAGATAATTTAAACCAATATTTTACATTGGTCTTCATGATCATCTCAAAGCTAGCAATAAGCAAGTTAATCATGGGAAGAAAAATGTTATAACAGTCTTTGTCACAAGGGACAAAGTATTGACCAACTAATAGGACTAAGGCAGACAGGACCTAATTGCCTGGATCAAACACTTTGAAGGCAAATGGCTGCAAAGATATTCAAGGCATTGATTGGAATATTCCAGAATCAGGGGATACAGGGAGCATCCAGTGGATTGATGCACCTGTTTAAGAAGGGAAGGGATACAGTAATCAGGAAACTATAGACTAGTTAGTTTTGGTAATACAGCAGAATCGATTATTAAAGTAAGAAATAGCAGGGCATTTAAAAAAGCTTATCATTAAACATGGTGGACTGCATTTGTGAAAGAGAAACTATATTTGATAAATTTGCGAGAGTTCATTGAGGAGATAACAAGCTTGGCTGATTAAACGCAATCAAATGATGTTCTGTATTTGGATTTTAAAAAATGCAAATGATATGGTGCTACATAAAAGTTAATAGCATAATATAGGAACTCACGGTATCTGGATAACGTATTAGCATGGATTCAGGATTGTTTTGCCACACTGGCTGTTGCTGAGACCTCACCAGGAGTACTGTATACAATGTTAGCTCCCATATTTAATAAAGGATAAATCAGTATTGGAGACCATTAAAAAAATCATTTAGCTGCCTCGAGGATGAAAAGGTTGACCTATCAAGAATGGATAAGCAGGTTAGTTCATTATTCAATCGAATCACGACAGGTAAGGGGTAATCTTCTGGAAACAAAATTCTGAGGAGCTTAACAGGATAGATGTTGACTAGATCTTCTAGCACCAGTAAAGTCTCAAACCAGGGGACATTACCAAAGGGAACATTCATTTTAAAAAAAAATAAACAATGTTTTTTTTCTCTCAGTGAATGTCTAGAATTTTCTAGCCCAAAGAATTGTGAAAGTTAAATGTGGTAGGGGAATTGGTCTGCTTGAGTTATTCTTCGGAGGGTCAGTGTGGCTTTTTGGGCTGAAGGGCCTGTGTCCCACAGTAAGGAATCTGTGATTCTGTCTCAAATTATTTTAATAAATAAATTTTTGAAGTATTGAACAGTTGAGAGTGATGCGGATCAAGCATAAAAGAAGTATTGATGCCTGGATTGGCCGAGCTATGATCTGATCGAATGGGGGAGCAAGCTGAAGAGGATGAATGCCCTACTCCTGCTCCGGTTCCTTGAGATTCCATTTCATGTTTTTTTTGTCTCCAAAGAAGAGCATGATGCAATGTGCTAAAGATCTCAGATGTTGTGAAAATGGGGAGTTTATGTACTGCTTCAGATGGCATTGATTCATCAGTCACAGCTGTGCAGTCATGAGAAGGATGCAATTCCTTCCATGAATAAAGGAAATCTACTGCAGAGCTCACACAAATGAAATCCTTCCACTCAGTAAACTCTCCCATCGCATTCTGGATTAGTGGTGCTGGAAGAGCACAGCAGTTCAGGCAGCATCCAACGAGCAGCGAAATCGACGGTTCGGGCAAAAGCTCTTCATCAGGAACCCAACATCTCAGCAAAAGCAGGACGTACTGCGCATGCACTAGGAAACAAAGGGACACCGGGTGATTGATGTCAGCACCGGACCAATGAAAGGACGGTTGACGGAGCTGGAGGACATGGCGGTGCGGTTGATCCTCCAATCAATCAAAGTGAATGAGGGGCGGAACTAAATTAAACCACGTGATCAACCTCGCGCGGCGGCGCAGATTCGCTGTAATGAATTGTTGGAAAGTTAAGGAGCGAAAGGATACGGTAAGGAAAGAAATAAACAGTGGGAAACGGGAGAAAAACTGAGTTGCTATGAGCGGAGAGATTTTACAAACATATTGTGCACGTCGGAAAACACACATTTGAACGTCCCAGTTCCGTGTTTACAGAAAATTGGGAATTGCCTCAGCGTGGCTGCAGGCCTGAGTGATTGCTGCCATCTTTATTCGGCACAATGATTCACTAGACATATGCGGAGCCGCCGTCTTTCTAGGGGGCAAGGTGCATACATGCGCATGTGCAACGTTTCTCTGCTAGAGTGTCATTGGGATCACAGGAGCCAATAGTGCTCTGATTCACCTCTGGGCTCCCTCATGACCACTGTGTCAATATCTAGCTTCCTCAGTCTCAAACCATGAGTGTATTCTTGGTCTGTTTATTACTGTACTGTGACTGTTATAGACCCTTTGTAAACGAGTTTTTCACTGCCACCCAGCCCCTGATCATAAGCTGCTCGATTATCAGGTTATTTTTTTCTAGAATATCTTTAACAGTCAAGAATTCTTTTTTTCCAATAAGCGAGTGTATTTTTCTTTAATTTCTGACTATCAATTTCTGCACCATTTTCATTCGCTCTAATCCATTTTGCACTCTCTGAAACATCAACTGTGTTTCTCCTTCCACAGATACCAGTGATTAATGCCAAAGCCCTGTTGCCTCTGGAGAGGGTGATGCTTGACTCTTGTACAGCTGCAGTGTGTGTGGTGAAGGTGCTCCCATAATGTGGTTGGGTAAGAGATATTACAGATTGCAGTGATGACTGGAAGATAAGTTCCAAATCAAGAACAGTTTGTAGTTTTATTATCATGCTTATAATTTCACAAAAGTATGATTGAGAACTTTAAACATGAGGCCAAAGATGGAGATGTTAGGTCAGGTGACCAAAAAGCATTGTCAAAAAGCAGGTTTTGAGGGATGTCTTAAAAGTGGAAAGCAGACCTGTGAGGTTTTGGCTGAAAATTCCAGACCATGTTGCTTTAGCAACTGCAGAATCGGCCACACAGGTGAAGTAGTCAATTAACAAAACGTTGGGAGTTGGCACTTCATTTTTAGGTATGCCTCATGCTGCTTATGGCCTGCCCTCTTTTCCTGTCGATTGTGATGGGTAAGTGTGGGATTTTCGAACCCATGAGATTACAGATTGTGCTCGAGTATAGTTCTACTGCTGTTGTTGGCCCACAGTGCCTCAGAGATATCCAGTTTGAGTTCCTACATCTGTTTGGAGTCTGTCCCAATTAGCACCATGATAGTACCACTTAACACAATGGTGTTTTTTCTCAACTTTAAGGCGAGGCTTTATCTCCAAAAAAGACTGTGGGATAGTCGCTCTTACCAATACTATCATGGACAGATGCATTTGCAGCTGATAGATTCGTAATGATAAGATCTAGTATGTTTTTTCCCACTTGCTGGTTCCCTTACCGCCTGCGAAAACCTAGTTGAACAGATGTGTCCTTGAGGACCCAACCAGCTCAGTCAGTAATCCTGCTGCTGAGCTGCTCTTGGTAGAGGATATTGAAATCCTGTATCCAGAGAACCCCTGCCACCATTTTCTTGCCTCAGAGCTTCCTCGAAGTAAGGTTCAACATGAAGGAGCACCGATTCATCACCCGAGGGAGCACGGTACGTGGTAATCAGTAGGATCCATGAGACTTCCTGATGTACAAAGTCAATGCTGAGTACTCCCAGGGCAAATGTTTCCTGTGTTTACACCACTGTGCCACGACCTCTGCCTGGTTTATCCTGCTGGTGAGACAGGACATATCCAGAGATTTCAGGAGAAAGTGAAGACTGCAGATGCTGGAGGTCAGAATCGAGAGTGTAGAGCTGGAAATAGCACAGCAGGTCAGGCTGATGAAGGGCTTAGTTTCGAAACGTCGATTCCCCTGCTTCTCGGATGCTGCCTGACCTGTTGTGCTTTTCCGTCACCACGCACTCGATATCTAGGGATGGTGATGGTAGTGTCTGGTCATTTTCTGTAAGGGATGATTCCATGAGTATGACTATGTCAGGCTGTTCCTTGGCTAGTCTATGAGACAGCTCTCCACAAACCAGATGCTAGTCTGGAGGGTTTTGCACCATCTAGAGCGCCGATTCTGTGGTTGTATTTCCTAATGCCTTGTTAGATGCCAAGTGGTCCATCCAGTTTCATTCCTTTGTTGAGACATTGCAGTGACTAATACCATGAGCAGCTTGCTTGGCCACTGTCAGGTTGGCAGGATTTATTTCCGCCATTGTCAATGATTTAATGGAGATCAGGGGATTCCTAATTCAAATTATATTTCGGGAATTCAGATTATAACATCTGCCGAGCTGGGATTCGAACCAGGACTTCAGTTGTACGTTTTCATATTCTGGATAAAATTAAATACATCAGGTGTGTTCTCTCACTTTAATTATCACCTAACCGTGGTTTTGTTTCTATGTAAAACACTCCAGCATCCTGTCCCCTTCATCCTCCCCTCCAACAACAAGATTGAGGAGCACATGGAGATTCTCCGACATTGAGATTGAGATGATCTGATCAGCTGCCTCTTCTGCTTCCCTCCCTCCCACTAGCCCATGGCGCCAAACTGTCTCACGTGGTTTTCCTGGTTTTTGTCCCAAAGTTACATATTTCTCTAGTCTCTTGTCAAGCCTGATCAGATCTCAACTTGATCCTTTACCCCAGTCTATCTAAATTACAGATGTTACAGCTCTATTTCTGCCTCCTACTCATCATTCCCCCTCGCCAATTCATAGATATTGTTCCTCGTTCTCTCTGTCTTTTCTGGTTATGTCCTTCTCATCCATCCTGCTAAATACTAATAATTAACCCATTTCCACTTTCCCTTCCCTTTATGAATTCCTTGTATTTGGTGTACCTCTATCCTTGGCCCCTCCTGTTTTTCATCTACACACGGCCAAGAGGTGACATCATCCAAAAACACCGTGTTAGGTTTCACATGTACACTGACAGCTCTATCTCACCATCTGCCCTCTCCATTGCTCCACTATTCTCACTTACCAAACTGCTTATCACGCTTCTACTGCTCGATTCACTGCAATTTCCTCCAATGAAACATTGCAATGGTTGAACCCATTGCCTTCAATGGCTATTACAAATTGCTTTCACTTACTGCTGAGCGCCTTTCTCCCACTGGGAACTATCTGAGGCAGAACAACACTCTTCACAATATTGCTGTTATATCTGACCCCAATATGACCTTCTGATCAGACAGCCACACAATCACAAACACCAGGAATTCCAGTCTCTAAAATGTTGCTTGTTGCCCCCTCCCCAGGTCCATTGCTATTCAAACCCTTTGTGTCTATGTTGCCTTAAACTTGACAAATCTGAAACAGAACATTTGATTCCGCGACTGACACAGAATCTCCCCTCCTAGAAATTATTCTCAGACACAATCTCGCAGTATTTATCCTGTCAACCCCCTTAGGAATCCCACATGTTTCAATAAGATCACCTCTCATTCTCCAGAAGCCTATTTGTAGATTCTCAACTTGTTCAGCCTTTGCGTAAAAGATCATTGCTTCAAACCAGAGATCATCCTAGTGAATCTTCCCTGAAATGCCTCTAATAAAGTGACACATTTCCTTATCTGAAAGTAACAAAACTGCTTCCATTACTCCAGATATGGTGGTCACACCAGTACTTCATAAAGTTGCACTCAGGTGTATTCTACAAACACTCATACTGAAAACACTTGAAACGAAATATTCAATTCCCCTTCATGATTCCCTGTTGTAGCTGTGTGCTAGCTTTCTGTGTTTCCTGCACAACTACCCCAGGTCTCTTTATGGTGCAGCTTTCTACACTTTCCACCATTTTAACAATACTCTGTTCTTTTATTATCTCCTGCAAATTGACCAACTTCCCATTTTCCCAAATTATACCCCATCTGGTAACTTGTCCAATTCTCCTGTGCATATCTCTCTCTGTCACCACAATCCTCTTAGAACTTTACAGTTATGCTTTTTCTAGGAAGTTCCCCCCTCCCCAACCTCCATTCTTCTAAACGTTTATTGAAAGCAGTGGGCAGTGGGAAGCCTGCAAAGTTGTGATGTTCTTAGCAATACTCTATGGGATGACTGGGAGGAGTTTGCTGTCCATTGGTCAGAATGGAGACATCTTTCCCGATCAAGATGCATGAGCCTTTCACCGCACATGTCTTATTGATGAGGCACAACAGCTGCACGAAAGGAACAAAAAGGAAGCAAACCCTGCTCTCCACATCTCACTAACTCTTGGAATATTCTGTCCCATGTGTCAAAGATCTGCCCTGTTCAGTTACCTGAAGTTCTAAGGTAGAAACTCCTAGAAACCCACATAGATTTCCCCTGAATTGGCTGCTGACCTTCACAAGAGGTAATTTGTACCATCATCCTGGGCCAGGAGGAAGGGATGGTGTGAATTTTTAATCTGAACTGACAGTGACGGATTTTATAAACTTGTAATACAGGATACTACCGGTGGACATTCAGATGGTAATCTCAGTAATTGTAATGCCAAACTTTGACAGAATTACTGAATTCACCTGGACTTGGATTATCGCATTGCGTGTGAATATAAACTTGCAGCTCATTCCCATTTGCTCCCTAAAATTTCACCTTTACATCACTCCATTCTCTCAATACATCTCCACCAAATCTTCAGTATGTGTCAGGTATTCCTTTTATGATGAGCTGATGAGTGTAAGGTTTATAAACCCCTCTATCACAGCTCCACTAAATTTCCTTTGCTGCAAGGAGAACAATCTCAGTTTCCCCAAACCCCTGATTCCCCAATGTCTGTTTGTTCTCCATAAGGTACACATCAGGATTGTGTTGGAACATTCTCGATTTGCCTGCATCAGTGCAGACACCAACAATATTAAAGAAAGTGAACTTCCTCCAGGGTAAAGCACTGTGTCTGAGTGGTGTCCCATCCACCACTTTCAGCATTTCCTCTCACAACTCCCGAGGCACAGTGGCATCACTGTGGAAAAGGAAAAGTCAGTATTGACCTACCAGACCATAGGGCTGCTCTCTCATTACTGGTGGTGGTTTAACCTGAAGCTTTCCCCATCCCAGGCAAGGGGAGGAGTTTGAGAAAGAGCGTCCATCTATTGTAGATGGCTATTCTTGATGTGTATTAGCAACACCCATGTCACATAAAAAAACTAATGTGATAAAAGCCTAATCATGCAGCTCAAATCAAACATTCCTTGAACCGTCCTGGTAAATCTCCTGTGCCCCCTTTCAGGGTCCCTGCCGTCCTTCCCAATGTGTGGGGGATCTCTGGTTTTTCAGAACCAGCTGCTCTGTGTTCCGATGTTGGATCTGATGGACCACAGAGCCTTTTTGTGTCCTCAAGGCATCTGAGAAACCTAATATTGAAACATGGCAAGCCATGTTTGAAACAAGGTCAGAGAGGGTGATATTAGATTAGATGATACGTGACTGTTTAATGTTTATGGGAGGAAAATGAGCCAGAGAGGTTTTGCAGGAAACTTTGCAACTCATGGTGCAGTAATCTGAAAAAGAAGTGGTCTATCCTCAAGGCTGGAATTAGAGAAAGGCGCATACCAAATAGATTTATGAGGCTGGAGGAGATTAGATATACAGATATTTGTGATAGCAGAGATAGTGAGGGTTCTGAGAATGGAGAGGATTTGTAGCGATAAGGAAGAGTTGTGAGGTTGGATGAGGTGACAAGGATAGGGAGAGTTGTGAAAATGGAGGAATTTACAGAGGTAGCTACAGTGAGAGTCACAAAGTTATACAGCACAGAAACAGTCCCTGTGATTAAACCATAATTCCGTGGCAACCATAATTCCAAACAAAACTAATTGCACCTGCCTCTGCTTTGCCCACATGCCTCCAAATATTTCCTAATTATGTGATTATCCAAATATCTACAATACTTGTAAAAGTATTCACAGCTCTCACTTCCTCTAGACGTCCAATCCACAAGTGTAAACATTGAGAAAATAACCTCATGTCTTTTTAAAACTTTTCTAATCTCTTCGCAAAATGTATGCACCTGAGTCTTGAATCCCCCTGCCCCACAGTCATTCATCTTATCTACACTCTTCATGATTTTATAAACCTCTAATAAGGTCACCCCTCAACCTCGTACGCTCCAGTCAAAGAAATCCCAGCCTATCCAGCCTCTCTTATAACATAATCCATTCGTCAATGACAACACTGTGATAAATCTCGTCTGAACCTGCTCCAATTTAATAATATCCTTCCGATAACTGGGCGAGCAGAACTGCACACAGTATTCCAGAAGAGGCCACACCAACATCCTGTACAGCCTCAACATAACGTCCTAGCTTCAATACTCAAAGGTCTGAGCAATGAACGCATGCATTCTAAATATCATTGTTAACGTACAGATTTGAGACTGCTCAGAGGATCCCGTGTGGACTCAGACCTGTAAGCCTCTCTCTCTTATTTCGTCCCGGAGATCGTACTCTTTTGAAGTCTGGAATAGAAACCTCTTACAGACAGATTAGTTTAATTTTAGTCATCCCTTTTATTTCCCAACATCATCACTATTCCAACATAACACTGATGCGTATAATCTAAACTAACTAGATTCTAATAACCTTGGAGAGTAATGTACCAGCTCTTCATGTGCCCCAGCAGGCTATTGATGCAAAGTAGCTTTGTATCAAAGTAACTTCATACAAAAAGTTTACAAAAATATTACATGTCCTTAATTAGACTGAGAACTGTGGAAGGCAATAATTTGTAAGGAAGAGAAGTTAATTGACAGTTGTATGTACGCTCAACTAATCAGTCCTCTAGGCCCTAAGAACATTCATTAGGTGATAAAAACACACCCAGCCGAGTTAGGCGCCTGCTTGCGAGATAAACTCCGATAATAAAGAGATACCAGTCTGAGCTAATTGGAGAGTTCATGATGTAACCGTGGACAGCTTGCATGTCAGATACGATTGTTTTACAAAACGGCTTCTTTGCAAGGAGGGCAAGAAGTGACTTCCTGACACATTGTGCCAGAATCTCTTCAATGTTTAGCCTAGAATAATTTCTAAGCTAGGAGCAGACTCCTGCTTTTTAAGCACTGAATCATTCTGTTCCTGAGGCTGAGATGTTACCGAAATGTTACATTTAAACTGATCCATTCGTCTTTGAATTGAACATGCTTTCAAGGTTGTAATTCAAATTCAAATACAACATAAGGTCTGAATTGTTAGAATTGACAGTGGGGCGATGTGTAGAGCCGTCTGCAAGAATAGCAACTATGTTCAAGCTTCATCAATATTACCTTGTACAGATTTTTGATTTAATAACCAGTAATAGCTACACAATATTGTAAAGTCTCAAAATGCAAGTAAATTCAATCCATAACAAATAAACATTAAGAGTTAATTTTCTATTGGTTTCAGCAGCCTCAGCACTAAAATGATGTCTCTCTCTAGTGTCCTTTTGAACTTTCAAGTAAGGGTCTTGTAACGGCAAAGATGTTTTTCTCTGTGTTTGCCCAGCGTGCAAGGGGTAATAAGGATCCATTATAATTGACAGGACATGAACATCAATTCCAAGGCTTTTAAATCAAACACTTTCATTAATTTCATGAAAGAACAGCCGTGAATGTTATCGCTTGGTATCCTGCTTACACAGATTCGCTGATGTTAAAACAAATGTTCTTAATTGCCTTAGAGCATCCTGTTATCCTCGGGAGAGGACAGATGATTTTATCTTCTGTATTCTTTGGGTTCTCCCGTTTTTTCTGAGCCTCCCAGACTGTCCTGTGTATTTTCTAGTGTGTAGTAAATGTGTTCTATAATTAAGCATTACATTTTAGTCTGAATGTTAATAGACAAGTTTTAAGGCAAGAGTCTTTTTCACCTTCTTATCCACCGTGTCTACATGTGATGCAAACATCAAAGACCTGAACTCCTAGGTATCTTTGTTCGAGATCACGACTCAAGACGCTACTTTTAATTAGTGAATGTCCTGCCCTTGTTTGTTTTATCAAAATTTAATATCTTTGCATTCATTCAAATTAAACTCTATCTCCCACTCTTTAGCCCATTCACCCAATTGATCAAGATTTCTTTGTAATCGTAGATTACCTTTGTTACTGTCCATTTAAACACCAATTTCAGTGTCACTCATAACATAACGAACTATATTTTGCATATTATCATCAAAATCATTTAGATGATTGGCAAACAAATATGGGCCCAGCACTGATCCCAGTGGTATACGGTTGGTCACAGGCCTTCAGTCTGAAAAACAACCCTCCACTATTACTCTGTCTCCTATTGTTAAGATCATTTTGTATCCAGCTGGCAAGTTCTCCCTGAATCCCTTTTGATCGAACTTTACAAATTCGTCTCCCATGGCATAACCTTGTCAAAGGCTTTAATTTAATCCAAATAAGCAATGTCTAACGCTCTTCCCTCATCGATCTTCTTGGTGACTACCTTTAAAAAAACAATCAAGTTGATAAGACACCGTCTCATAAAGTTATGCTGACTATCCTTAATCATCCCCTTCCTGTTGAAGGACTTATACTTGAAACATCGATTCTCCTGCTCCTCGGGTCCTGCTTGTCCAGTTGTAATTTTCCCACACCCCACTCTTTGATTCTGACCTCCAGAATCTGCAGTCCTCACATTCTCCCAGTTGCTTATCTTTAATTATTATTTACCTCTTAAAACGCCTATAAATCCTATCTTTCAGGATCACCTCCAAAAATTTAACCACCACTGAGGTCAGGCTCTCAGGTCTACAGTTCACAGGCTTCTCCGGAATAAAGGTACAACATTAGCCACTCTCCAGTCATCATGCACCTAACCTGTGATTATCGATTACAAAAAAAATTCTACAAATGGCCTGCAATTTCGTCCCATACCAAGCGTTCCCCTACTTCCACTTCAACCACTTGTCCTATTTTGTTACCCTAGAAAAGGTCAATGTTTGCTCCTTTTCTGACAGTAACATTTACACATTGATGAAGAAAATGTTCTTGAACGAATTTAACAAATTTTCAACCCACCAAACCTTTCACACTATGGAAATCCGAATCAATGCTTGGAAAGTTAAATTGCTTACTAATACACCCTTGTTATTCTGACATATATCTGAGGTCTCTCTGTACATTTGTCCCTCAAATTCCCTCTGATTATTGCAGAGTCTATCGTGCCATCCGGCAAAGTTGATCCTTTTGTTTTAATTTGGAAAGGCAATTGCCTTTAAAAAAAAACTCCTCCATGATGCAAAATAAATCTTTTTGTTTATGCATTTAGAGAATATAGGTATCACTGGCTCGGCCAACATGCATTGCCCAGAGGGCAGTTGAGAGTCAACCATGTTGCTGTGGTCACATGTTGGCCAGCCCAGGTGAGAATGCCAGATGTGCTTCCCAAATTAATATTATTAAACCAGATTTTTTTTTCCCGCAGTAACATTAACGAATGGATTCATGGCCATCAGTAGATTCTTAATTCCAGATTTTATCGAATACCAATGCCACCATCAGACATGGTAGGATTCAAACCCTAATCCTCAAAGCATTACACAGGACTCCATATTTCTCGCCTAGCAAGAATACCAAAAGAACATTGCCTCACTATTTGGCGATGAATTTTTTTAAAAAAAAGTCCGTCCTTCTATGTGTACAATTTGAGATAAATTACTGAGCCGTCCATGTGTCGGCGTCTCCAAATAGTCAGGTAACAGAAATCGGTTTCAAACAAATAATTTCACACATTTTGGGGTATGTATTTTCCATTTTTGTGATAAAAGAACTAAAAATGAATGCAAATAACAATCTTACACCACAGACATGTAATGTCTGAAGCTGAGAGGGGGATTAAAGAGATAGGATGGGTTGTGAGGCTGCAGGGGGAATTAGAGAGAGAGGGAAGGAGGGTTGTGGGACTGTAAGGGGCGTACAGAGATAGTGAGGGATGTGAGGCTGGAAGAGGATTACAGAGATAGGGAGGGTTCAGCGGTTGGACGAGAAAGGCAGTACAGAGAAGGCTGAAGATGAATATTGTCCAAACAGCACTGTGGTGTACTTCCAGCACATGGACTGCAGCATTTGAGGATGGCAGTTCACCACCACTTTTATCCAAGTCAAATAAAAGTGGCCAATAAATACTTGTCTTGGAAACGAAGACAACACCCAGTGACCTCTCCCAGCTGACTGGCTGTGAAGGTTTAAAACGCTCTGGAAACTGTGCTGAGAGAAAAGGGAAAGTAACAGTGACATTTCACAGCTGCCCTCGGAGAAGCCTCACTCTCAGGACTACTACAGCTGGGGATCAGATCTTAACACATAAATCACAGTCTGTTATATTTCAGTAAATCTACAATAGTGAATAAGGTGAGTTTTTCTTTTTAATATGTCTTACAGTCACTTGATTAAATTTTAAAATATAAAATGTAGATATTAAGTTATTCTAGATTAGTGTTTTGTAGAGCAGTAAGACTGTGTCTTTTCCTGGGTCTGTAAAATGTTGAGGTGCAGAGATGGCCATTCATAGAGTGATGTGCCCTTCCTGTCAGATATGGGCGATCAGGGAGAGTTTCAATGATCCTGATGATTATGTCTGCAGGAAGTGGGGTTGCAAATCCCAATGGATCGCATGGATCAGTTGGCCCTGGCCAGTGAAATGCCGTTAGAAATTAACAGGCGGTCAGCTAACATGATATTTGGCAGTCTCCAGTTGGTTGAATACAATATATACACTCAGGTGGATGGGTTACCTCCACGAAATGCAGGAGGGGTAGACGAGTAATGCAGCAATCTCCTGTGGCTGTCTCCATCTCAAGCAAGTATACTGGTTAGGAAAGGTTAGGGGGTAACAGACGCTCATGTGTCTGTCGCATTGACAGCCAAGTTCCTGGTACTGAGACTCTCTCCCATGTAATGAGAGGTATATCAGGTTCCAGATAATCGATGATGATAGGGGATTCTCTGGTACAGGGCACAGACTGCCGTTTCTGCCGCTGACAGTGAGATATCAGAATGGGATGGTGTCTCCCTGATACCAGGGTCAAGGATGTGTCAGAGTGGGAGCAGAACCTTCTCAAAGGAGAGAATAACCAGTGGGATGTCGTTACACGTTGGTACCAATGACATAGGAAGAGAAAGGATGAGGTCCGGAAGAGAATATGTCAAATTAGCCTGGAGGTTAAAAAAGTAGGTCCTCAAAGATAGTAATAGCCCTGGTACAACATGCTAATGCCAGTAGGAGTAGCAGGATGGAGCAGATCAATGAGTGGCTATTGACCTGGTGGAGGGTAGAAGGATTTTTGAATCATTGGAATCTCTTGTGGGTAGAATGACCTGCATAAGAAGGATGGATTGTACCTGATTGGAAGGGAAGATTTGCCATTGCAACTTAGGAGGAATTGAACCAGTGAGGGAGTGGGAGTAAATGCAAAGAGATCGTGAGAAAAGACGTAAGTGTGAGACTGCTAATGTTCAGAGGTCAGAGTGTCAAGGTAGGCAAGGGAACGTCACAGAATGAGGTCAGACCGAACAGTTACACTGCATTTATTTCAATACAAGAGCCCAGACAGGTAAGGCGGATGTGCTCACGGTATGATTTTGAACATGGGAATGGGATATTATCGCAATTACACAGGCATGAATCAGGGATGGATTGGACCAGCACCTTCATGTTCTTGGCAATAGATGCTATAGCAAGGATAGAAAGGGCAACAGCAGGGGGATTGGCGTCTTTAATGAGGCATAACATTTCATCTCGGCTTCAGGAGGACGTTCCTGGTCCTACATCCAGGCAAATTATTTGGGTGGTACTGAGAAAGAAGAAAGGGATGATCACCTCATTGCGATTGTATAATAGACCCCCGCCCAATAGTCAGCGGGGAATTGAGACGTAACTTTACCAGGAGATCTGTTATCTGTAAGAATGAAATAGTTGCAATGATAAGGGGTTTTAACTTTACCAACATAGCCTGTAAGTGTTGTCCTGTTAAGGGCTTGGATGGAAAGGTATTTGTTCAGTGTGTATGAGAACAATTCTGATTCAGTTTCTAGGATGTACCTACTTGTAGAAGGAAGAAGAGTTGACCTTTTTTTCTTTATTCATTCACAAGATGAGGGTGTCAGTGGCTGGGTCTAGATGCAGTTGACAGTCAATCACATTGCTGTGGGTCTGGAGTCATGTGTAGGACAGATCAGGGAAGGATGACAGATTCCATATCTAAAGGTCATTAGTGAACCAGTTGGTGCTCTTTATCCAACAATCGACAATGGATTCATTGTCATCATTAAATTCCTAATTCCAGATTTTTGTTAAATTCAAATTTCCCAATCTGCCCTGATGGAATTCAAACCCAGGTCCTCAGATCGTTTTCTGGTTCTCTGGATTGACTGTCGAGTGATAATTTCACTAGGCCATTTCCGCTTCTTCTCCTGGGAAATGAGACAGGGTGAGTGAGATGTCAGCAGCGCAGCACATCAACACCAAAGATCCCACAGTACTGCGGCTCAGTGGTTAGCACTGCTGCCTCAGCACTAGGGACCTGGGTTTGATTCCCGCCTCAGGTGACTGTCTGTGTGGAGTTTGCACATTCTCCACATGTCTGAGTGGGTTTCCGCCAGGTGCTCCGGTTTCCTCCCACAGTCCAAAGATGTGAATGTTTAGCCATGGTAAATTGTCCATCGTGTCCAGAAGCAGTAGATGAGGTGTTTAGATGTGCAGGAAAATCTCTGCCTGGTTTGAAGAGATCCTTTGGGGCCTTGGCAAAAGATAATGGGTGAGGTGTGGGCAGAGGTTTTATATCTCCTTTGGCGGCAAAGTAGGGCGCTGGTTGTGGAGGGTGGTGTTAAGGGATGGTGTGGACATAACAAGGGAGTCGAAGAGGGAATGATCTATGCGGAATGCTAATAGGGGTGGGGATAGAAATGTATCCCTGGTGCTTGGATCTGACTGTAGGTAGCAGAAATGGCAGTGGTTAATGTACTGTATCTGGAGAAAAGTGGGGTGGAAGGTTTATATTCTTATTGTCGTTGAAGGGGTGGGGTTCAAGGGCGGATGTGCAGGATGTGGAGTATATGCATTGGAGGGCATTATTGATCACGTGGGAGGGAAATTGCGAACCGAGAAATTGGAAGTCTTTCTGGGATGTTCTGGAGTGGAATTGCTCCTCCTGAGTGCAGATATGGAAGTGAGTACAGGACTATACTCGAGAGTCATCAGGAGAGCAAAAAGGTTACATTAAATAACTCCAGAAATTGGTTTAAGGAGAATCCAAAGAGATTCTGTAAATACATCACTGATAAAAGAACAACCAGGACCCCTTAAGTCTATGGAAACACAGAAGCTGGGAGAGATATTATGCCAGTATTTCACATCTTTTATTTTACTGGAGAATGAAATGGAAGCTAGAGAGTTTGGAGAAATTAAGTGATAACTTGATAAATGTCCATATTGCAGAGAAGTTGGTACCTGATCAGAAGTATCTCAGAACTTTGTGGAAAGCTAGTGAGGTGATTGCTGGACCCCTCACTGAGATATTTGCATCATCAATAGTCACAGGTGAAGTATTGGAGGACTGCTGCAATTATTTTAAAAGGTGGTAAGGAAAGGCCGGGAAACAAGAGAACAGTGAGCCTTTTCATAGAGTTTCCTAGAGAACCATTTCCAATACATATTTCATATCCCCTTTTTGTGCTCCTGATTTTCCTCGAGTATAGTCCTGTACTCAATTCCTCCACTTCTTCCATATCTGCACTCAGGAGGAGCAATTCCATTCCAGAACATCCCAGTGGCAGGGAAGTTGTTGGAAGGGACTCTGAGGAATATGATTTACATTTGTTTGGAAAGGCAAGGCATGATTAGGGATAGTCAACACTGCCTTATGCGTGGGAAATTGTGTCTCCCTAACTTGACTGAATCCTTTGAAGAAGTGACAAAGAAGATTGAAGGGAGACAGTGGACGTTGTCAATATGGACTTCAGAAACACAGTCAACAAGGTTCCATAAAGCACACTGCTTAGCAAGGTGAGGTAACATGGAATGCAGGCAGAACAAGCTCTTTGGATACAAGATTGATTTGAAGGCAGGAGACAGAGGGTGATGATGGAGGGTTGCTTTATGGACTGGAAGCCTGTGAACAGCAGTGTGCTGCAAGGATCGATGCTGTTCATTTTATATAAATGATTTGGATGTGAATAAGGGGTATGGTCATTAGTTGGAGGTGTAGTGGACAGCGAAGAAGTTTACTTCAGTGTAGAATGAGATCTTGATCAGATGGGCCGATGAGCTGAGGAATGTCAGAGCGTATAATTTAGATAAATCTGAGGTGGTGCATTTTGGAAAGGCAAATCTGGGCAGGACTTATACACAGAATGGGAAGGTCATGGAGAGCGTTGCTGAACAAAGACACCTTGGAGTGCAGGTTTATTGTTCCCAGGAAGTAGAGTCCCAGGTAGGCAGGGTAGTGAAGGCAGCGTTTGTTATGCTTTCCACTATTGGACAATGCTTAAATACAGAAGTTGTGATGTCCTATTGTGGCTGTATAGGACATTAATTAACACTCTTCTGGAATTCTGTTTTCCTTTCCAGTCTCCCTCATTTAGGAATGATATTGTGAAACTTGAAATGTTCAAAAAAGTCTTGCAAGGACTTTGCCAGGGTTGGACTGTTTGAGCAATTGGGAAAGTTGAAATTGGCTGGGAGTATTTTCGCTGGAGAGTTAGAGGCTGAGAGGTGATCTTATCAAGATTTATAAAATCATGGTGGGCATGAATAAGGTGAACATTCAGGGTTATTTTCTCATCTTCCGTTGGACCAAAACTAGAGGGCACAGCTTAAGTTGAGAGGGAAAAGATTAAAAGGGATCTTAGGGGCAACTGCTTCACGTTGAGGGTGGTGCGTGTATGGAATGAGCAGCTTGAGGAAGGGGAGGAGGCTAGTAAAATTACAACATTTAAAAGACATCTGATTAGGTCCATGAAGAGGAAGGACTTCGAGGTATATGGGCCAACTCCTGAATTCTTGTTTGGCATGCAAGAGTTGACATTAATAAATAAAACTAAGATAGATTTCTTTTTTCTGGAGATGTAACACTATTTCATGTAATTCTCCTTGGAGATGAGACGGTTAAGCAGTGATTTCGACCAGGAACAGATAGTTTTCAGAGATATTTAATTTACAGAGAGGAAGAGAGGAATTATAAACTGTGCCATAACTTATAGTAACTACTTTCATTGGAAAATAATGCAGGGTGAAAATGTGAAGAATGTTTTACTCAGTAAGTTCTGAGAATCTGGAACAGTCTGAATGGAAGCTGGATGCTGATACAGCAGGTATTCTCAAACAGATTTGGAGCAACGTCTTGAAAGAAGATTTGGAGAGCTGTGAACAATTGAGAAGGGGTTTAGGGCAGATTTGCTGTATTTCCATAGGGAGTGCGTACAGCCCACAATGGGCTGAATAGCCCCCAGCCCATATGCTCTATGATACTGCCCCATTCACTGTGAATGATGACGCTCATCCCAGGGCAGAGAGAGGGAGGATCCCTCTACTCACCTCAATAGGGCCCGGCTGATTAATGGTAGCTGCAGACCAAAAGGAGTGTGGTGCTGCAGCCAATGGAAGAGAATGAGGGGTGTGGCCAGCAGGAAGACAGACCATGAGCTGTTGGTCCTCGGTTCGCACAAGTTGGAGCAGACTTGTTGTTGTTCTGCAGCCAATGGGAGTGAAGGAGAGGTGAGGCCAGCAAGGTGACACGTGACCATGAGCTGTGCAGGAGCAGTGTCACTGTGAGGGGGAACTCAGTGAGTATGAAGGGAGTGGGAGAGAAAGCAGAGACTGGGAGAGAAATGGAGTTAGTGCAGAATGGGCGGGTTTATAACCACACGGTGTAGGCTGCTAAACCTGAATGAGAAATTCCCGGTGAAGTAAAATAAAAAAATAACTGCGGATGATATAAATCAGAAACAACAACGAGAAGGTGCTCGAAAAGTTCAGCATATCTGGCAACATCTGTGAGGAGATTTCAGAGTTCACATTTCGGCTCCGGTGATCTTTCCTCAGAGCTGAGAGTCAGAAAATGTTGGTTTATATGTTGAAGGAAGCGTGGGAGGAGGTAAGGAGTAAAGGATAGGTAAGGATAAAGTGATAAGAAGAGTTGGATAAAGTAATGGATAGGAGAAAGTGAGGACTGCAGATGCTGGAGATCAGAGCTGAAAATTTGTTGCTGGAAAAGCGCAGCAGGTCAAGCAGCATGCAAGGAGCAGGAGAATCAACGTTTTGGGCATTAGCCCTTCTTCAGGAATGAGGAAACTGGAGAAATCTAAGTTCATCCCTTGTCGTTGGAGAGTTCCTAGGCGGAAATGAGGCGGTCTTCCTCCAGTCGTCGTGTTGCTATGGTCTTGAGATGGAGGAAGTCGGTGGCCTGTCTCCCCAATATAGAGCAGGTCACATCGGGTGCAGCGGATGCAGTGAATGATGTGTGTGGACGTGCAGGTGAATTTGTGGGGTATATGGAAGGATCCCCTGGGGCCTTGGAGGGAATTAAGTGGGAGGTGTGAGCGCAAGTTTTGCATTTCTTGCTGTTGCAGGGGAAGGTGCCAGGAGTGGAGGTTGGGTTGGTGTGAACCTGACGAGGGAGTCACGGAGGGAGTGGTCTTTTTGGAACGCTGATAGGGGAGGGGAAGGAAATATATCTCTGGTGGTAGGGTCCGTTTGGAGGTGGCGGAAATGACGACGGATGGTATGATGTATGTGGAGGTTGGTCGGGTGGCAGGTGAGCACCAGTGGGGTTCTGTCCTGGTGGCGAGTGGAGTGGCGGGGCTCAAAGGACAAAGGAGTGGGAAGTGGAATAGATGCGGTGGAGGGCATCGTCTGGGGGGGAACTTGCAGTCCTTGAAGAAGGAGACCATTTGGGTTGTATGGTATTGGAACTGGTCCTCGTTGGAGCAGATACGGCGGAGACGAAGTAATTGTGAGTATGGGATGGCGTTTTTACAGGGGAAAGGGTGGGAGGATGTGTAGTCTAGGTAGCTGTGGGAGTCGATCTGATTATAGTAAATGTCCGTGTTGATTTGGTCGCCCGAGATAGAAATGCAAAAGTCTAAGAAGGAGAGGGAGGAGTCTGACACGGTCCAGGTAAATTTGAGATCGGGGTGGAAGGTGTGAGTAAAGTGGATGAACTGTTCAATCTCCATGTTGGAGTACGAGGCAGCACTGATACAATCATCGATGTAGTGGAGGAAAAGGTGGGGGTGGTGCAAGTGTAGCTGCAGAAGATGGACTGTTCAGATATCCTACGAAGAGGCAGGCATAGCTGGGGCCCATGCGGGTGCCCGTGGCTATTCCATTGGTTTGGAGGAAGTGGAAGGATTGGAAAGAGAAGTTGTTCAAGGTAAGGACCAATTCAGTCAGTCGAAGGAGGGGGTCAGTGGAAGGGTACTTGTTGGTACGGCGGGAAAGGAAGAAGCGAGGGCTTTGAGTCCTTCATGATGGGGGATGGAGGAGTACAGGGACTGGATATCCATGGTGAAGATAAGGTGTTGGGGACCCGGGAAGCGAAAAGCATGGAGGAGGTGGAGGGCGTGGGTGGTGTCCCAAACATAGGTGGGGAGTTCTTGGACTAAGGGAGGGAGGACCATGACTAAGTATGCAGTGATGAGTACTGTGGGGCAGGAGCAGGCTGATACAATGGGTCAGCGGGGGCAGTCAGGTTTGTGGATTTTGGGCAGGAGGTACAAACAAGTGGTGCGGGGTTGTGGGACTATGCTTTGGAGGCGGTGGATGGGAGATCCTCTGAGGTGATGAGGTTATGGATGGTCTGGGAGATGATGGTTTGGTGGTGGGAGGTGGGGTCATCGTCAAGGGAGCAGTAGGAGGAGGTGCCCATGAGCTGGCGTTTAGCCTCAGCGGTCTAAAGGTCGGTGCGCCAAACTACTACCACTCCTCCTGTTTCTGCAGATTTTATAGTGAAGTTGGGGTTGGAACGGAGAGAGTGGAGGGCTGCATGTTCCGACGTGGAGAGGAGAGGAGAGATGGAGGTGGTTAGTGACACGGTGGCAGTTGGCTTTGTAGAGATCGAGGGCAGGTAAGAGGCCAGCATGGGGTGTCCAGGTGGATGGAGTGTGTTAGAGGAGGGACAAGGGGTCGTCAGAGGGTGGGCGAGAATCCTGGTTGAAGAAGTAGGCACGGAGGCAAAAGCAGCGAATGAATTGTTCAATGTCTCGCCGCGTGTTGAACTCGTTAATCCGAGAGCATAGGCGAATGAATATGTGGATGATTGTTCATCCTCAGAGAGGGGGAGGTCTGGAGGAATGGTGAAAACACGGCAGGGCTGGGAGCTAGGATCTGGTGTGGGGCTGGAGTGGGAAGTGGTGACGGGGTTGGGCGTGAGGGAGGAGACGGAGATCGGCATGAGGGCGGGGTTAGGCCTGCCGACGGAAATTGGGATGGGGCGGAGTTAGGCGTGGTGACGGGGATCGGTGTGGGGGCGGAGACGCATGCGGCGTGGTGGTTGTGCAGGTCGGCGATGGCAGAAACGGTATTATTCCCGATAGCCATGGAACCCGTGGAGACCACGACTCTGTCGGCGACGGTCTTCCTTGTGATCGTGGAGGCAGTTGTCTGGGCAGCGATCGCAGATGCTGCGAGGTCGGTGCGGGCGGAAGTGACGTCATGGTTCACGGCGGCGAGCCGCGTGGGTAAAGGCGCTAGAGTGATTTTGGAAGCCGATGAAAGAGTTTGGAGTGGTTGAGGAACCCACAGTGTGGGGACAAGTACATGAAAGTTTTTGGCACTTGAGCCCCGCCCCTCCAATCGCCAACAGGACAGAACCCCACTGGTCCTCAACCTACCACCCCACCAACCTCCATATATATCGTATCATCCGTCGTCATTTCCGCCACCTCCAAACAGACCCCACCATCAGAGATATATTTTCCTCCCCTCCCCTCCCCTATCAGTGTTACGAAAAGACCACTCTCTCTGTGACTCCCCCGTCAGGTCCACACCCCCAACAACCCAACCTCTACTCCTTGCACCTTCCCCTGCAACCGCAAGAAATGCAAAACTTGCGCCCACACCTCTCCCCTTACTTCCCTCCAAGGCCCAATGTATCCTTCCATATCCCCCACAAATTCACCTGCACGTCCACACTCATCATTTACTGCATCCGATGTGGCCTGCTCTATATTGGGGAGACAGGTCGCCTACTTCCTCCATCGCCAACCATAGGAACACGATGGCTCATCTTCAGCCTAGGAACCCTCATATTTCTCCAGTTTCCTCATTCCGGAAGAAGAGCTCATGCTCAAAACGTCGATTCTCCTGCTCCTTGGATGCTGCCTGACCTGCTGCGCTTTTCCAGCAACACATTTTCAGCTAAAGTAATGGATAACAATGTTGTTGGGAGGATGAATCGCTGTTAATGGAAACTTGGTGGCTAACCATAGGTAGTGTGTAATGGCAGGCTATGTGATAACAAGGCCTGGTGTGTCAGATAGAAGGCTAGGACATGGGGCAGTCCAGGCTCTAAAACAATTAAAATTGGCAGTGAGTCTGGAGCGCTGCACGGTACCCAAATGGAAAACGAGGTGTTGATCTTTGAACCTTTCGTGATCTTTGCTGGAACACGACAGAAAGCGTGAGACAGATGTTGGCCAGCGAACAGGGTGATGTGCTAAAGTGGCAGGTCACTGGAACCTCAGGGTCTCTCTTTACATGCAGAATGTAGATCATCAGCCATGATTTCTGCCAACGCTTGAGATGCCACCCTCAGAATATTCCGCTCCCTTCCCTTGTCCACTGTTGGCAGGGACTGTTCCTTCTCGATCACCCTGACCCACTCCTCCATCCATC
Source organism: Hemiscyllium ocellatum (assembly GCF_020745735.1). Lineage (NCBI taxonomy): Eukaryota > Metazoa > Chordata > Chondrichthyes > Orectolobiformes > Hemiscylliidae > Hemiscyllium > Hemiscyllium ocellatum. The sequence goes on from NC_083408.1 coordinate 9,967,588, forward strand.
TCAACATCCCCCTCCCCCACCCCAGCACCTTCTCTCTGAACATCCCCCTCCCCCACCCCAGCACCTTCCCTCTGAACATCCCCCTCCACCACCCTATCACCTTCTCTCTCAACATCCCTCTTTCTCACCCCAGCACCTTCCTTCTCAAGAACCCACCTCTGCACCTCAACACCTTCCCCCTCAACATCCCCCCAGCCCAGCACCTTCCCCTTCAAAATGCCCCTCCCCACCCCAGCACCTTCCACCTCAACATCCCCCTCCCCACCCCAGCACCTTTCCCCTCAACATGCCCCTCCCCACCCAAGCACCTTACCCTTCAAAATCCCCCTCCCCCCACCCCAGCACCTTCACCCTCAACATGCCCCTTCCCAGCCCAACAGCTTCCCTCTCAACAATCCCATCCTCACCTCAGCACCTTCCCCCAACATACCCCTCCCCCACTGCAGCATCTTTCCCATCAACATGCCCCTCCGCATCCCAGCACCTTCCCTCTCAACATCCCCCTCCCCCACCCCAGCACACATCCTATGAACATCCCCCTCTCTACACCAGCCCCTTTCCACTCAACATCCCCCACCCCACTCGTGCACCTTCCATCTCAACATCCCCCTCCCCATCCCAGCACCATCTCTCTCAACATTCCCCTCCCCACTCCAGCACATTCCTTCTCAAAAATCTCCTCCCCACCACAGCACCTTTTCTCTCAACATCCTCCTCCCCACCCCCGCATATCAGAAATTCAAGACAAAACATTCTTCCAAGACAAACGTGACAACATGGAACAACATGACATCTACTACCAGAAATGCTGAAGTTGAATATCATCAATACGTTTAAGGGGAAATTGGATACGTCGCTCAGGGAGAAACATACAGAAGGATGCACTGATGGGATGAGACGAAGTGTGAGTATATTCCTATGGAGACTAAATATTTGCACTCGCCTGCTGGCCCAAAAGGATGTTTCTCTGCTGTAGAGTCTCTGTAAATATCCTGGTCTCCTTCAGTAAAGGACAATTTCGTCACCCACTATTATGGAATAAAGGGGTCCCACGAGGGTATAAATGCTTATCCAATTAACATCCATTACTGAAGGTACCTCTTCAGAGACAGTGGTTTAATATTTGGCTTCTCAGTAGCAGTGGAGTACAGAGCTTTGGTTTAACTTCAGCTGGCAACATCAAGATCTGTACTGATTTCAGTTTGGGTCTTCTTAATAAAGCTGAAAATGTGTTGCTGGTTAAAGCGCAGCAGTCAAGCAGCATCCAAGGAACAGGAAATTCAACGTTTTGGGCATATGCACGGGCTTATGCCCGATATGTCGAATTTCCTGTTCCTTGGATGCTGCCTGACCTGCTGCGCTTTAACCAGCAAAACATTTTCAGGTCTGATACTCCAGCATCTGCAGACCTCACTTTTTACCCTTCTTAATAAACCCATCATATGACTGAAAGATGACATTAAACTTTGGGATGTAGAAGTAGGCATGACACTACTTTGCTGACTGCACAAGACAAAAACAAATTCTTTTCTGAATGAACAAATCTAATTTTAGCGAACTGTAAAATCTGTTAAACACAAAATTAAGAAAGATTAAGAGGGATAACAAAAGCACAGTCGGGTGAATGTCATCAAAATCAAGTTTAGTTATTCCAGATTTTCCTCTCAAATCCTTGCATAGACCAATCAACATTACAGCAATCCATATATGCAGCATTTAAAAAGAAACAGGCCCTTGTTTTATTGAAGAATAGTGAGACATTGGTCAGGAAGAAGGAAGTATAAGATCAGAATATATAAGACGCCATTGGAAAAAGGAAGGTCTTGAAAGTTGGTAGAGAGGAGAATGTGAGGAATATGATGAAAAAGGTTTGAATGAACGTTAGCCAGAATATAAACTCTTATTCGTGGCAGAAAAAAAAATAACAATCAGAAAAAAGATTCCTGATAGATCACTATGCCTTAAGATGTCAAGAACAAAAATTCATAGCCTCCAACAAATTTTAATAAAAGGTGATGGAAGATGATTCATTTTTGGGAAGGCAGAGTGGAAACGTGTTAAATGTTCTGAACTGCAATCTCTTCAAGGTCTCATGCTCCAAACATCCCCAGCTGAAACCTGCAGCGTAGTGGTGGGTTCAATCTCACCTCTAGTTGTACGATCAGGCTGGCCTCCTGTGCTTTCATTTGCTCCTTTTGACGTATCTTCTGCTCTTTCTTCAGCTTGTCCACAATGGACTTGCGCTTTTTAAGTTCGTCCTTCAGTAAACGGATCCTGAGCTCAATATCCCTCTGGACTGACGTACTTTCTGTAGAAGATCCACCCAATGGATATTAACAGGTTTCATTAAAACAAACTCAATTTGGACACTAACATTAGCGGATAGGTTTTGTATGTAAACCTGCATAACACGTTGTCACACTTCTCACAACCTGTTCAACAACTTTATTCAAACCTGCGATGCCACTGACAAAACCCTCGCGCAATGGACACGCTGACCACTTGGGGGCCATGGTGTCGTGATGCGCATCAACGAATCAGACCTGCAGTATCACTGTAAACATCCGGCCGATCACACAGCACAACTATCTGGGCAGATAGCATCGGTAAGCATGGTGCAATTCCAGTTAGAACCATATTAAGGAAAAAGCTAAAATAAGAAGCTAGGGATTAAAAGATTGCAAAAGATGTGCATTTGAAGGACAGGAGAGGAATGGGATTTGGAAAGGAATTCTGCAATCAGGCTACTATACACGGTCATATTTGAGGTTAACTCTGGAAGGGATACAACAGACTGAGAACTTAAAAACACAAGACATTGGAGGAAAATGTTCGACTAAAAGTCATAAAGTAATGCGGGGATTCGTCTTGAAAATTTTCAAAAATGTGAAAATTGGATTGGAGAAGTTTGAAGATTAGGAGACAATAGTCATTAAGGACAGGCTGATAGTTTTCACAATTAGAGCTCTTCCCAGAATACAGGCAGCAGACATTTGGAAGCGCTCACATTTATGGAGTATAAGAAGAAACATCTGACTAGCAGAGGATGGAATTATCAAGTCTGTTGGTGAGAGTTATGGATGATGAGGCAGAATACATGTAACGTTACAGAGACAGGTTTGTGGTCAGTAAAGCTGGGTTCACTCGAGGCTGGAATACGCTGCTGAGATATAAAGCGTTTGGACCAGCTGAGGATAGCAAATGGGAGGCTGGAGTGGCAAAGGGATACAGCTGGAAAGTCAGAAATAGTTTGTGTTGATTTTTCTTTGTCGAATACTTCAGTTGTATGCATTTTGTTCTGAAAAGCTGGTCCGATTCTTTCTCCAATTTAGATAGATGCAAAATGACCGAAGTTACAGACCAATGAAATCAAACTTGTATCAGTATTCATCTCTTTCTGTTTTAAATCAAGAGAGTCCAAAGGAAACTGTCATAACTAGATGTTAATAGACAATCTAGCACACCTATGCTGACTTACTCCGGGATGTCGGACTCAATGATGCTGACAATACAGTAATAAGCAAAACCAGAGGGAAACCTTCTGTGACAGAACTCATGTCATCATCTCCGCACACAAGGTTGTGAAACTCGAAATCAATAAACTAAAAAAAATCTGGAATTAAGCTTCTGATGAAAACCATGAATCAATTGTCGATTGTCAGAAGAAAAAAAAATCTGGTTCACTAATGTTGTTCATTGAAGGGAAATGCCATCCTGATCTGGTCTGCTCTCCATGTTACTTCAGACCCACAGCAACGTGATTGACTGATACTTAATTGCTCTGTGGACAATTATGGATGTACAATATATACTGGCCACCCAGCAATGTCCACGACCCACAAGTAAATAATAACAAAACACCCTTACTGAATCCTAGGCAAGCCCAAATCAGGTGCTATTCTCACTTTCACACAAAACAAAAGTCTCGAGAATCACCATTCCTCAGTTCTGTGCCATACTCTCAGCCATAGTACATTTTAAAAATAAATGCACATTGTGTTTGAATTTCGACGCACACCAAATGACTTGAGGAAACGTCTGTGAATCTTGGTCGCGTTTGAAAAATTCCTTCCTGACTGTCACAGAAACAGGCTGATCAGACCAGATGCTTGGTGGGATTTTAGAATAGGTCTGCCATGCGCACAGACTCTGGAGCTGATTAACTGGCCATCTGGCTTTGATGTACGCTCAGGCACTTTTGAGGAAGGAGACTGAAAAACCAGAGAAGAAAGCAAGCATTAATTCCAATTTGACATTATTTACCAAGTTTATGAAAAAGGAAGAAGGGAGGGTAAGAAAATAGATTGATTTTAAATCTCTCCCTGGGTGTCATGGTGGCTCAGTGGTTACCACTGCGATCTCACAGCCCTTTGTATCTGGGTTCAGTTCTTCTCTTGAGCAATTGTGTGTGGAGTTCGCACATTTCCCCTTTACCCACGCGTGTTTCCTCCGGGTGCTCCAATTTCCTCCCACAGCCTAAAGATGTGCGGTTAGGTGGATGAGTGACACCACCAATAGGCCATCCAGAATTATGGGGGTGGGGGGGCGGGGTTTGAACAATCTCACTTCCTAAGTTCTTGAATTCTATTCGCTTCATATTTAAAAAAGCACAGCTTTTGAGATAAAGCTTTTATTGTCCTATGAACCTGTTGTTACAAAGCTCCTCAAATTACAACCGCTGCTGGTACTTTTAGTCTAAAATGTGAACAAATACACTGCCACACACATAAAGGGTTATTAAAGGGTTGGACACATTGTAGGAAAGAAACATGTTTCCGCTGATGGGTGAATGCCGAACCAGAGGACACAACTTAAAAATACTGAATGGTCCATTTATGACAGAGATGAGGAGAAACGTCTTAACGCAGAGTGTGGTGGCTGTGTGGAATGCTCTGCCCTAGAGAGCGTTGGAGGCCCAGTCTCTGGATTAATTTTAGAAAAAAAATGTAGAGAGCTCTCAAGAAGAGTGGAATCAAGGGTTAGGGAGATAAGGCAGGGACAGGATACTGATTAAGGATGATCAGCCATGATCATATTGAATGGTGGTGCAGGATCGAAGGTCAGAATGGCCTACTCCTGCACTTATTGTCTATTGTCACACCCGCACCCGCCAATACGATTCTACCTGTCATCTTTAAACTTTTCCTGCTTCTTCACAAGCCTCCTTACAGTTTCTTTAACTATTCCAAAACACTAATCAAACATTTTTCTTTTAAAATATTCTGATTTTCAACGTCAAATTCTTTGTATATAATAAAATTATGTAATTAACACCGAAAAGAAAAGTACTTTGAGAAACAAGCCTTACGAGACACTGCTACTTACATGAATCACTGTGGAACTTCCACAAGTCCTTTTTCAAATTTCCACTCTTCCGTTTAAATCCAGTTTTCTACCTCTGCCTTAATTCCGTGCCAATTAATCTCATGGATGATACCTTTTCAAAAGTAATTTTTAAAGGAAGTCCATGTGCACACCCATCATATCTGTACATCTTAAAGTTGCGATTTTTCAAGCATAGTCATCACTTTTGAAATTTACTGTGACCGTTTTATTTCACAGTCACCTGTTCTATCTTTAAAACGTGCATTTCCAACAAATCTTTCATGTGATAAAATAAGCCAAGAAGTTCCATAGAAATAGAATAAAACATATTACTGAGCCTAATAGAGATCCACGGGCAGATGTAAAATACTTCACACAGTTTGAGTGTATTGAAGGATGAATGCGAGATAGACAGAAGCAAAGTTCAGGGAAATAATTAAAGAGGTCACTGCCTTAGTAACTGAAGGCTTTTCCATTAATGGAGCCATTAAAATTGAAATTCTCAAAAACTGTAATTAAAGGAATACAAGTCTCTTGGCTGCAATGTATAATCATGTACATTAACTTAAGTGGTGCATTAACTTAACTTGATTGGTTCTATCCTTCACAAACCCGCTTCCTGGAATAGAACAGGTAGTATAATGTAATTGTCAAGTCTTGAAGTAAGAAAGGCATTGACGAGGTTTCTGCAGTGAAAGAACGGAGCTGGGGCAGAGATCGATAATCAGAGATTCTGGAAAGTGTCAAAGCAGGCCTTTGGCCTTTTGAGTCCACATCAACCCTCCGAAGGACAGCCAACCCAGAGCCCTCTCCCGCAGCTATACGCCTGCATTTCCCATTGCACATCCACCGCACCCACACATATTTACCATGCCTTCACAAAATTCCTATACTTTCCCACATTTTATTTCCAATTCCACTTCAGAATTCCCATTCTCTACCACTCCGGTTTCCAATTGCCTTTCAGAATTTCTATTTCATTCCACTCCCCTGTATTCCATTACCACTCAGAATTCCCATTCCCCCTCACATCTGTGTTTTCCATTCAGCCTCAGATCTCCCATCCTGCCAACAGTTTTCCAAAATCTCTCCAGCTCCTGTTTCACATATTCTCTCAGAACATCCATTCCCGGCCACTGCTACTTCAATTTCCGTCTCAGATGTCTTATTTTACCCCACTCCCACGTTTCATATTCTCTCTGAAGAAGTCTTGTTCGCAAACAATTCCCAATTTTCCTTGCTTGACATCGCTCGCGGTGCCACAATAGTTCAGTCTGTTTGACTGCTCACGGGAAAGGTAGTATTGTGAAACACTGCCGAACTGAAAAACTTCCTTACTTTTGCCCCGACTGACCATACTCAGTGAAATATTCCCAGATCGTCAGTTGAGGATGCTCGCGGCTGGAAGTTACCTCAGAAACCCTGGTAAGTGGTAATGTATTGAGCGAATCGCGAAACAGAAAGCATTTAACACGGAACACAAACAAAACTGGCAAACCAAATACATTTTCAGACACAGCGTAGCATGAACGTTAAACGTGAGACATTCCGAGGGCATGAGCCATAAACTAATCTCACAACCAATAGCAGGGCAATCCCAAACGACTCTTTCAAACATATTGGAGCCTTAGTGCACCACCACTTCCCATAAAGTGCTGAATAGAGAGAAAGAAAGAACATAATAAGAATGGGTCATAAACAGTACATTTCACCAATCGCAGTCTCGATCAGACCACCTTTCCCTTCCGATGTCTCCAGGACGGAAATGAAGGAAATGAGACAAATTTAAGAACATATGACGTCGCAATTCTTTCGAATTATTTTCTCATTCACCACAACACCAAATAACGACGAGTCGAGTCACTGCAGGACTTTGTTTCACAGCAGCAATGAAGTAACAGTAACCATTCGGTTCCAGTAAAAACTCAACCCGCCTGGAACATAAACCAGCAGTAGAGCTGCTTAAGCCCATGATTTACCATGTGGGAGGCGAACATGTCATGACAACACGGACGCTGACCCATTTGAGAGAGTCTGCACTCTCCCCCCCTGTACTTTACTCTCCAAGAAGCAGACCTGTTGTTTTGCTTTGACCACGGCACTTTAACACGCTGCAGCTGATATGCAGAAATTGCAATGGTGGGATTTGAACCTGCACCACATACCAAACATGACCTTAAATCCAGCTTCTTCGGCTGCATGGCCACGCAACAATGGTGAAGTTTCCAGTATCTGATCCGCAGGACACCCAGCAGGATTTTCAGACAGCGCCATCCTCCCTATGACATGTACGTGCTGGCTTAGATTGTGTTGTGTAGACGTGTCCCGCCTCTGCCAATATCACCGTGGTCCAACTCCCTACATTCTGTTGGTCGAACTGTGATTCCACTCAGTATTCACAAATGTGTCACAAGCCACCGAAGCTGTGCTGGCTCTCCACAGAGATAAATGTGTTTTTCTTTTGGTATCATGCACTTGCCTTCTCCCTGTAACTGCACACTTTTACTTTCAACATAAACATCAAATTAGTTTTTAAATAACTCGTTTGAAACTGCGTCTTTGTCAATGTCAGGCAGTGGTTGACAGACCCTACCTACTCCTTATGTGAAAACGTTTCTCGTCATGTATATTTTTCTTCTTTTATTAATGACTTTAAAACTCTACCGAATCGTTCTCGACCCTGTGAGGCGTAGGGAGCATTCTCCCTTCCTTATTTCGTCTGTCTAATCCACTCATGTTTTTGAAAGGTTTAACAAGACCAGCTTTTGTCCTTCTGCTCTCCAAAGAGACCTGTCCCAAATTTCTATATTACCTTTATTATTGGCGTTCCTCATATACCACACCATTTACCTCTTCAGCGGTGTTTACAATCATTTCACCTCCCCACTTCCTAAAGATTCATAGCAAGAACTTTGCGAACATCCAGATGACGGATTTATTTCGAGTGGGATTGTGTAGGTGAGCATCTTGAAACACTTGTTTTGCTTTCACTACATGTAGTACTGTGCCATGTCCACTACAATGACACTTCTTACTCCAGAATTCAACGGTATTTCAAGGGATGCAACTTAACGATTTACATCTTTTGTCAAATAATAGATTAGACGACCAGGCAAAAGTGAAATCAAACAACCAAGGCTCGATGGCGACTTGAAGATAGGCATGCTCACATACCAGTATTAACACAAGCTACTAAGTGAAGATCATGCCGGAGACACTCTTACATTTCCAACACCAAACCAGCTGAGAGTCGCTGAGTTCCAACTACATCCCACTGTGCTCTCGAATTTCTACGAACCAAAGTGTCTCAAGAATATGCCTTCTCATTCCGTCTTCTTGTTCGAGGGACAGGGCTGTTAATTCCGTCCGCTTGGACTAAATTGTCTCCATCAGCAGAGTATTCAGCTATTTCCCTCCACCTGCAAGCAGTGTGAGGAGAGGCCAGCACGGATACACTCTAAAGCTCGTTCTCATTGGCAAAGCCAGTTAAATAAGTACTGGAAATCAGCAAGTTTGATTGGGAACATCCTCCAAATATCCTTTATCTGAGACAGCGATAAAAACGTTGAGCTGATGGGAAACACAGAAAGGTTTGCAGATTCTCTACCCTCTGGTAAATTTATGTGAGGGCGTCTTTGTGCAGTCTGTTTGGTGTTCAGAATCCATCTTCACATTTTTGTAACAGTGACATCGATTTCATTGCTGAAATCGGGCCGCAGTGAATACCTGAGCCCCAACTGTCACAGATGAAGACAATCCGAGTGAAACCCTCACTCACTGAGAGTCCTCCCCATGGCCCTGAGCTGCGGGTCTGCAGACTGTCTAACACAGGCGATAGGGTTAACAATGAGACATTGTTTCATAATCAGCCACTCTGTCCCAGAGACAGGAAGAGGGACAACACCAACTTGTGGCGTCACTCAGGCGCCGACAGAAACTGTTCAGCCCACCGAGTCCATGGCGAATCTCTGTCGCTTGTATATCTCTGTGGTTATTCATAGTTGGTGATGTATGTCATAATAATGCAGAGCTGTGTCCGTATCTAATGCGGTCTCCAACAAGTTGACCAATTGTAACTCACGGTTTTTCATTCACGTGGAGGACACTGCTGTGTGAAACAGCGTGGGGAATAACTGTAGCGCGTCAGGCGCAAAGAACACTCTGCAACTGATATATCTCACCTTCTCCAGTTTATTCCCAGCTCTGGCAAGTTATTTTGCGAATCGCATCACAGCGGACCGACAGTGAACAGGAAAAGAGCTTCCAGAACTTCACAAGTGTGTTTTCTCAGTTGTATAAACTTCCCTGACTAATCAGTACGAAATATTCATTTCAGATATATTGAGTGAAAAGAAGCAGAAAGCGAAACAACATGCAATACGTGGAATGGAGCTCTGTTATAGAGAAAAAATGGCAGAGGCAGTATACACACGGAAAGCGGGAATGTTCAACGAGCAGAGGATGTTTTCAATCCATTAATTTTAGGGTTATCAGCCGAAAACGCTCCCCCTGGGCTGCTCTATTAGCGCTGACCATGGAAGTTTAACACAGGCTTCAGCTTTTTGTCTGGCATGTGGCATGAACCTCAGAGGATGATTTCAAAAGGTCTTCACTATTACTGTGTGATACTCTGTGGCGCAGATGTATTTTGGCTGTGCCAATATAACCTGTGAGTACCTTCTCACATTCTGTTGGTTTAACTGTGATTTTGCTCTGAATCTCAAAACATGTCATCGTGCAAAGTGAGTCCATGCAGCCCACCTTCACCATGCTGGCACCAAACAATAAGGAAATGTAAGGTGAAGGTTTGCTCGCTGAGCTGGAAGTCTGTTATCCAGACCTTTCATTGGCCTGGCTAGGCAACATCATCAGTGGCGACCCCCAAGTGAAGCGAAGCTGTTGTCTCCTGCTTTCTATTTATATGTTTTTCCGGGATTGTGTTCCTGGGGTTTGTGGTGATATAATTTCCTGTTCGTTTTTTGAAGGGATGATAGATGGTATCTCGATGTATGTATTTGCTTCTGGCGTTGTGGTTGGAGTGCCAGGCCTCGATTAACGTTCTGGCATGTATTTGCTTAGCCTGTCCTAGGATAGATTTACTGTCCCAGTCGAAAATATGTTTCTTTTCATTCGGGTGTAGGGCTACGACAGAGAGAGGGTCGTGTCTTTTTGTAGCCAGCTGGTGTTCATGTATCCTGGTGGTTAACTTTCTTCATGTTTGTCCTACGTAGTGCTTGTGGCATTCCTTGCATGGAATTTTGTAGATGACTTTGGTTTTGTCCATGGGTTGTACTGGGTCTTTTAAGTTTGTTAGTTTTTGTTTGAGAGAGTGAGTGTGTTTCTGTGCGACTAGGAAATATCTGGGTGGTTCGATTGATAGACTTAATTTGATTGATTTACTGTGACATGAGCCTGCCTACTGTAAAAAGCTTTGTTTGCGATTGGTAAAGGCACACCATAGTAATTAAGAGCATGCAGATCACACCAATAGAAAAATAAAATTTTGACCAGATTAAGGCATTCAGTTTACTCGGCACAGGACATGTACTCGGCAAAATCCATATTAACAGGATCGTTATTAGAGGTTAGAGAATCCATTCCTCCGCCTAGTAACGGCCGACAAGAAATTGCTGTTGTCTGCCTTTAAGCTTTGGTACCTTGATATGACCTCGATCACATCAAAATTATACCTTCTGAGTACAAAATGGAACTGGATGCAAAACTTCAGGTCTCAAGTGTAACTTCTCGTAATTACATCACCCACCTGAGGCTATATCACACCCAAGACCAACGAGCCAGACCGCAGCAGAAGCATGATCCATAAATCAGTTGAATATGCTAGTTTCAAAAAAACAATTCTGTTGTTTCGTAGTGAACACTGCACGGAGTTTTAATAGCAGTTCCTTGCTATTCTGAATTCCGATTCCATAGAGGCAGTGTTAGCCACTTCCTGCGCGAGTGGGATCCCACCATTGGCAGTGGACGAAGTAATCTTTTCTTGGCAATCAGTGTCGTGGGAGAGCATTGTGAGTCCACTCTTCAGCTTCTTATCAAACACGGGCTTGTGGCGCGCGGGAGGGGGAGAATGGGAGTAGGAGTTATGGAAATACTGGAAAGTGGAACAAAAGGAAAATCACGCATTCACAGGACCTCATCTTCTTTTGGGAACCTTGTGCAAATAACATCCTCTGAAACAGATAGAAAAGTGCAGAACTGCTGGGAAAGAGAGAATCTCTCCCAGTCATCGGGAACCGTGCCTGTGTCCTTCTCGAATCACAGCAAGGGCTGTGCTGTCGGAATCAGCATGGCATATTATTGCAGCGAGTCCTGTCCCTCAGCCACACTGCACCTGATGTTTGTAAGATATATCATGTTGCCCCCAGTTCAGTGAACAGATTTCACAACTCACACCATCCCAGCGTGACAGGGAACAGAAGAAAGCGATTCAGACCATCATCTGAATACCTGCTAGGGAGAAAACGGATGTGGGAGAGCAAACAGTCTCGACCAGTGCATGTTCCCAGCATTTACAATCTTGGTCTGTGTGACAACAAAAGCAGGAAACAGGAACTGTTTATCTCGCTCTTTAAAACGGGCGCAAAAATGTTGCAGTGCGTAGATGCGTCTACCTGCTGTTGTGAAATGATGAACAGCAGATTAACGTTCACAGAGTATGCTCTGACCTCTGGGTTATGGACTCATCATGCTCCAACTGTGACCCTCTGCTCACAGAATTTGAACACAATCAAGGAAGTGACTCAGTGATAAAACCTGTTCAAACGGATTCTGTGAGGAATTGAAAGCGATGGAATGAAAAACCCCTTGAGAGCGGGATGCATCATTAACTGTGAAGGGATGGTTTTCCAGGATATCAGGATAGATAGATTGAATCACCGTCGAATGTTATTGTCGGGAGCCCTGTCGCTTAGACACACTGCACCTTCTGTACAATGGTACAAAAGCACGGGCCTTTTGTGTAGAGAGGACAACGTCAAAATCGGTCATGAGGTAAAATGCACGAATGAGCGAAATAACAAAGCAACCACAGAATCTGATCTTACATGATGGGGTAAACCCCTTCTGCTAATGTAAAACAGCAAAACATGAAGTATTCACCCCGTGCTGTATCCTGTAAAAAATTCAAGAGGCAAAGAACTGTCCCAAAAATCACTGTTTAAAGATAAATATAACAACTTTATTTTTTTTAACATTTGACAGAAAAAATCAACTTAAAACTACTCACAACCACTTTCTCTGAACCGGTCTTTAACCTTCTGCTCTACAATAACTTACCTACCCACGACCCCATTAACATTTACAAAAAAAAATCACATTTTATAAACCAACCATTTGTCGAATCTTCTCTTTGTATTTTCCTCTGTAGATTTATTTCTCCAGGTCAGTGTTGATGCTTCTTTTCTTTGCAATCTATTTCTCCAGATAGGCACATCTTGGAGATTTTACTAACATTCTACATCTGTTGTTCTTTTAGCTGCTCTTTTTGCCGCTCTGTGTAACTGTTCAAAATGTCTGATATTTGTCCCAGAAAACGTCAGATCGTTTCAATGATTTTAACTTTGTAAAAATACAAATTCAAACTTGATTGGGGCATAATTTAAACTAATTGGCTGAATTCGAATTTTTTTTGTATCCATGTAATACAGCTCTTAGTTGTTTCGACCAAATGTTGTGTTGTTCCCTTGTTCTGGACTCCCTGTGCTAGCCAGACATTTCAGCACAATTAAAAGTACATTACACCCAAAACTTCATAACAATGGCGTTTACCAAAATATCCAGTTCGCTCAACATCGGCCTCTGTCAATCTCATGTGCCGAGATTTGAACCATCTCTAGTGGACCTTTAACAAAACTGCACTATTCATATAACCTCGGATTTAACACGCCCCCTTATGTATGCCTTACAGTATTAATTGATTCCTCACTATGTTACTTAAGCAGACGTTGAGAAGAAATAAAATTAGGAACAACAGTCACGTGTGTGACTGCGATTTGACCCAATGTTGTTGCAGTCAACTGATTAAGCTGTAAGTGAAATAACCCACACCTTTCCTGTACCAATAATGTGGTCAGATTTTATGAGATGAATTAGACCTAACATCATTTCTCACGACGAAATTTACTGGGATATAGAGACATGATGAAATACACAAGGGTTGGGGGCGGGTGGAATATGGTTAGGAAGAATATGGTCAGAGTTCCCTTGATACAAAATCGTTAGAGAAGACGGGTATGAGATTTACTGGGAGATGAAGCCACGAGAAAAGAGAAGAGGGGATTCAATGGGACGTTGGAATAGATGTAGAATCACGTGATACAAATCAGGAATGACTGAGTTGTGTCCTAATGGAGGTTTTCCTGTTGATGTGAGGTTAGTAAGGGTAAAAAGAGGGAAATTCCCTCGTTCAGGTGAGTGTATACCTTGAGGTTGGAGCTTCAAATCGAGGGAGGAACGACAGAGAAGTTTACAGCAGGTACTTTGTATACTGAGAGTTATTGAAATCGGAGATGATGTTTCAGAAAGGAAAAACAACACTTTAGAAGATGATTCCAGCATACTTGAAAGGCTACGTGCAGACACACAAGGAGCGAATTTAACAGGGACAGGGATTCTGGGCTGCCTGGTCGGGGAGACAAACGTGTCACTCTCAAGAATTGTTTAACATTCATTGGAAAGAAATTGTGTAACACCTGCAACTGAACATGTTAAGTGTAAGAAGAGCTGGTGGTGTTGAAAGGTATAGCAGCTGGTTCTACGTGAAATACTACAGATTGTTAATGTACTGAGCTGTTTGTTTTAGCTTTGCATTAAATTGAAGCCGGTTAGCCCAGTCTGCTGGCTAACCAGTTTATTGTATAGAATGAGACTGACAACGTGTGATGAATTGTCGCGCTGTGTCAGGTTGCTGTAAGGATCATCATCTCCACCGCTCACGTGATCTCTAATACAACGTGACTCTAGTGAGTAGGAATGGGCCTGTCGATGTCAAGCATCATTATCGTTGCCATCTGTTGCCTTGAACATTTGTTCACAATGACCAGGAACGGGACTGGGTCCAAGTAATACTCACTGATCTCTGCCCGCAAAATCCAGCGGCAAGATTCGTCCTTATTCCTGTTTGAACCCTCTGTTCTGCACAGAGCAAAACTATTTGTCATGACGTTACCTGATTCACTGACAACATTCAGTCTACTCAAATTTATAAATCTAATCCATTTCGAACGGTATAATTAGCGGTGTGAGTTTGCAGCAAGCAGGATTATATGAAACGAATTTAACAGCCTTTCCAAGAATGTGATCAAGAGTGCCAGAGATTAAAAAAAAGGTCATCAACCTAAAATATCACCCCTGTTTCTTGCTCCACAGATGGATACTCATCCTGGGAGTATGTGCAGTTTTACGGTTAATAATTGATACTTTTCCCAAAGACAGAATAATCCCACAAATCGCAAGTTGGAGGTTTAAAATAGATGTTGCTTTATTCGAAATTATTCTTCAACTACGCTTCAGTCCAGTTCTCCAATAATTCCTGATTAACGTCAGTAAAAACAGCTTTAGACAAGTATTGAAATTACAACTGAAACATTTTTACACGCTGTTAAGTACCAGGCGCTGATCAGTTGCTCCACTGGAGCCGCTGGCAGCAAGCCTACAACGTGCCCTACTCGTACCTCGGGGACCCGCCTGTTCTACATTTGCAGTGGTTCTGAAATTAAAGCGAAGGAAGTGCAGGAGCAACTGATATGGACCTGTGACTATTCCAGCATCAGGGTCAGCAAAAGGGACACAGAAAAATCTTGTGCAAAATAGACTTGATTGAAAACTGGGTTTCAGTGCGTCACTGCGTTGTTTACAGACAATCTTACATTATCGCTGGCACAAGGCTTCTCATTCCGTCGGCTTCAATTTGGCACAGAATTCGATTCAACGACTCTTCACTAACTTCCTTCTGCAAGTTCCTATAGACAGCATGAAACGTACTGCACCAATCATCAATTTCACCAGTACTACATCCAAGGACATGTTGCACAGTTTTCATGAATACTGAAGATATAAGAATATCATGTAAGTGTAAATTGAATTTCAGTTTAAATTGTAAAGTGATAAGAATCCAGAGTGAGATACTGAACGTCCCAAATTCATGTTTATTACCATGGCCAGAACTCTAGCCAGGCAAAGGGGAAATTTGTCCCTGAGTCCCCAATATCCACACGGCCTTTTGCTCAATGTGTCCAATTGGAAACCTGTGTGCAGGAGCATGCAGTCAGACAGAGCGCCTGGGAGAATCCTCCACTGTCTGATCTAAAGCTGCAATAGGAGCTGTGTATTCCAGCTGTGAAAACTGATGAGAAAAGGGAGACGTCCTTGCTATTCCGTGGTGTAGATTCACAGGATCCTCATCATGTTATCGTTTGAAACCCTCTGTCAGAAACAGCACAGACAGAGAGGAATAGGAGGGGGCCTTTTGCCCACCAGCGCTACCCCGCCATTTGATGTCACCATGGCTGACCGAACACATCAATGTCTTTTCCCAGCATTCACATCAACCTGTCGCCCAAAGGGAAAAAGGCACTGAATAAACCGAAAAACGCTGTGCAACTGTGGGAGGGAAATGTGTTTAGTGTCAGTGGGCTTCTGCAGTAGGTTTTGTGAGTGAGAAGCCGATTCTGGGCTGATCATATTTCAAATGATATGATTCCCATTAAACTCACTACCCAGAAAGTGAGGAATCTTCTCTGGTCAGTAGCAAGGACGAGAACTCCAGACGACGGGAAGTAATGATGAATCCGGAGAACAATCATTCATTCAGCTGAAATCTGAACTCAACTCCGCTTCTGGTGTAACTCAAACCCACAAACTTTGAAACGCAACCTTAAGAGTGCAATAAACGTCCAACATTGTGCCACAGAGCTGTGGTAGCCTCCATTTTACTGCACCAACGTTACGGTGTTCAACACTTTCATCAAACATCTGTTTATCCTCGCCCCACTTTCCAGTACCTGATCTTTATCCTTGCATGCTCTAGTTCCTCAAGTGTTCGGCTAAATAGTCCTGAAGTGTTTTGATTACCCTTCGCTTTACCACACGTTCAAATAGTGAGTTCCAGACAAACAACACTCTCAGGACGTAAACATTCTTCCTAAATCTTCCCCGAACATCCTCTCTCTCGCGTTGTATCTATATCCCTGGTTATTGACCCTTCCCCGTAAGTAGTTTATTCCTGTCACACATATCTATCCCCTTTCGATGCACGTTAATCAATTCCTCTTTTAGCTTTCTCTGCTCTCAGGTAAAGAGCCCCAGTCGAGCTCATCTGTCTTTGAGTGGCGTGAGTGTAGTGCTTTAAGAGCACAGCAGGCCAGGTGGCATCCGGGGAGCAGAAGAATCGATGTATCAGGCATAAGCCCTTCATCAGGAATGAGGCTTTTGAGTCGGGGTTGAGCGAGGGGAATGGGATTGGCAGTCAGGGAGCTAGGAAAGTGATAGGTGGATGAAGGTGATGGAGAATGTGATAGTTCTGAGGGGGAGATTGTTGGCCAGGTTCCGAGCGCAGTGCCTAGTTGGAGGTTTTGGACTGTGATAATGTGGGGGGAGATGAAATGAGGAAGCTATTAAAACACACATTTATCCCATGTGGTTTCAGGGTGCTAAGGTGGAATATGAGAAGCTCTTTCTCCAGCATCGGATGTTAATGCAATGGCGGTGGCTTGTGCCAGAAGCATCGATTCACTTCTCCTCAGATACTGTCTGACGTGCTGTGCTTTTTCAGCTCTACACGGTCGACTCTGAGCTCCAGCATCTGCAGCCCTCAATTTCACTTATTTTCGCAGGGGAATGGTCGAGCTCAGGCACCACGTTAGTAAATCTCCTCTGACCACCCTCCAGTGCAAACACACGTTTCCTGAAGGCTGGCAATTAAAACAGAATAAAGTTATCAAAAGAAAAGCAGAAATATCGGAACAAAATCATCAGGTCTAGTGCATCTGGGGAGAGATTTTCGAGCCAAACGATCCGCCTTTGGAAATAATGGTATGTGTAGGAGGGGTAGGAAGGTGAAAGAAGGTGGACAGGGTCTAAAATGATTGAACTCGATATTGGGTATTGAAGATTGCGCGTTGTCTCAGCAGGAAATGGCGTGCCGCTCTTTCAACTCGTGCTGTGCTATTCGGGAGCTCTGCAGCAGACCAAAAGCTGAAATGGAGGCATGCAAACACATTGGAAGTTGCAGTGGCAGGAACCTGGAGGCTCAAGGTCTTTTTTGCTTACAGACAGAACAAAGGAATACATACGTTTGTCACCCTGTCTGTTTTTCCCTCCCCTGTCCAGATGATATCACATTGTGAATTGCAAATGCAGTTTGCTAAATTGAGTGATGGACAGATAAATCACTGGAACCTTATACAGTGAGGAGAGCCATCATTAACGATCAGCATCACACCTTCTGGAATTTCGTGGAATGTTGCCATATGGGGAAGTGCTGGGGGTCAAAGAGAATTGGACGAGGTGTACAGAGAGAAATTGTCCTGCATTATGCCGGTATTCAGCGGTATGGATTAGTGGGGAAAGGGCAGTAGAATATATATCTTCCTCATCTACCGTCTATAAATAAACACGCACTACGGAGAAAAAGTATGTAATGAATTTCATTCCAACACCGACACTAGGTACATTTTTCAGAAGTCACGTTGTTGCACAGTCACTGTCACTCTGTCTCCCTGGGAGCAGTCGTACTCCCCCACACTGATTCAGACAGCACATTTGTTACTGTGACATGTCCCTTAGAGAATGGATGTGCAGGTATTAGTAATCCTTACTTCGAATGGAGTATCTGTATTGCTCAATAACAATCACTTAACTATCCTAACTCCTTTTCAAATCACTTGACCCACAGCCTTATATGTCTTGCCATCACAAATTTACATGTAATCACTTCGGAAAGTTATGTACATTTCTGCCTCTTGTTTTCCTTGCATACACTGTGTTTCAGATTTCAATCACCCACTGTTTGAAAACGTTTTTCCACGCATTCACTCTAATCTTTCTGCCTCTGACCTTAAATCGATGGCCTCCCGTGATCGAAATTTCCATCAAAGTGAAGCACATATTTCAGTCAATGTTATCAATATCCCTCAGTACATTTTACATCATAATCATGCTCCCCTCAATCTCCTCTGCTCCAAGAAAAACAACTGCAGTTTGTCCAATCTCTCTTCTACAGCCCAGACAATATCCTGTTAAATCACCCCTGTATCGTTTCCAGTGCTGTCACATCCCTGCTATAATGTGAACTACACACAATAGTCTCGCCAGAGCCAAATGAACAAGAGAAATAAATGATGTGGAAGTCAACAAATACTGGCGTTTTTTTATTAAAGTTTATTTTCCTCAATGCTGCCCTGTACCTTTTGCCTGAGCCTGATGTTTCAATAATCGCTGGTCCATGTCAGCAAAAGCTGCTACATGACGATTGATCTCACAACCGCGGTATCAAAATGGATCAATTGTTTTCAAGGTTCCAATGGTGAGACCTGGGCATGGTCACAGACTGAACGAGGTCAATGTGAAAGTGATTGTAAGGGAAATGGGAGGGCGATCTTAAAGGAGGTAAGTGATTGCGGGAAGGAGGAAATTCTCCGAGAATGTGTGAGTCTGAATCCTGATATATGACTCGCAGGAATGTGAGAGACATAGGGGTTTGATGCAAAAAAAAAATCATCATCTTTGAGACTGGTTTCATGTAAAATCAGCGAATTTATTTCGGTGTTTCTTCAGCATGAGTCACAAGGAATAAAATGCAGTGACTCGAATTCGAACGAGCTTCCTGCGGCTACAATGCAGAATATTTTAACATTAAAATCATCAATGAGTCATGCCGAGACACGCGTTGAAAAACAGCAACAATTACAGTGACAGAGGATATGTTAGGAAGAGTAGCAGATGGACAACAGGAATATTAGGCGAGAGATAGCAGACACGTGGGAATTCAGAATTAGTTGAATCTTTAAATTCGATATCCCCAGACTCTGTGGTGGTTCCATCGAGGACTGCATGTTGATGACTGCGTTTGATAGATTTCTAGAAACAAAAACGTTCAGGAGACTGTGAGGGATATTGGTGTAAAGTAGGTTTCAGTAACAATCAGTTTAATACGGTTGCTTCACCAACTTCCCCGCAAAAGGAAGTACCCATTGCTGCAGTCAGTCACGTAACCCCAGTTCCGAGAAACGGAATCAGACAAACTTCGTGGCGCAGCTGCAAATATCAAACCGGAAGTGCGGGTGGAAATGAGCACGTGAAGCTAATCTGCGGCACCAGTGGCATGATTGGCAAAGGTGCGGTCAAAGAGTCATAGAGATATACAGCATGGAAACAGAGTCATCTTTCCAACCCGTGCATGCCGACCAGATATCCCAACCCAATGTAGTCCCACCTGCCAGCACACTGCCGACATCCCTCCAAACCCTTCCTATTCATATACCCATCCAAATGCCTTTGAAACGTTGCAATTGTACCAGCCTCCACCACTTTTTCTGGCCGCTTATTCCATGCCCGCACCACCATCTGTCTAAAAAAGTTACCCCTTAGGTCTCTTTTATATCTTTCCCTTCTCAACCTGTCTATGCCCTCTAGTTATGAACTCCCTGCCACCAGGGAAAATAACCTGCACTGAGGATTGGCTCAGAGAAAGCCTGTTGGAGCCTTAAGTGAGAGGTCGATGTGTTGAAAGCATTCTAAGAGATGTTCCTTAACAAAGCGGTATTTTGTTACTTTGACAGTAAGAACTGCTTTTGCTCACATCATCTCCACATCAGTCCCTTTCTCCAGTAAACACTCCAATCCAGTGTACATTTCTTCCATTCCAAAAGAGAAACGCGTCCTATTCTCTCTCCATCTGGGATAATCTGAATTAATAATGTCATTCTTTGAGTGGAGAAATATAGCAGGGAGTTGTTCGTGCAGCGGAGATCTATTGGGCGAGTAATCTTTAGAGACTGAAGCGTGGTAGCTTCTCTTATTTAAATTCAATAAGTTAAACCTGGAAAATATACCCAATCTCAGCAACAGAGACAATAACTTTATATTGCTGAAAACTCATTCATTCAAGTCTCTTCGAAAGGGAAATCTGCCCACCATAACGAGTCCTGTCAACATGTGACTCTAGATCCACAACAATGTGGTTTACCCATGAATGCCCTCTGATTCAGTTCAAGGTGAATTAAGAATGAACAACAAATGCTGTTCAGACCAATGATAGTCACATTCCGTGGGAAAATAAGGAAGAATGAAAATACATGGGCAACGGGGAAAATGGGAATCGTGTCTGTGTGGACTCGAATTCAATTGATTATCAAACTAAATAGACACAAGGATACCCGCAGCACCAAGAAGTCAGGGCCATGGGGTGTCTGCAGGAAGGGATTCAATTACCCGCTGAGGTGTAAACTCACATACTCAGTCACAGTGCGCACAGGTCACTCACCACTCCCGTATGTGAGAAGTGATCACTCTGGAGACCAACTGACGGAGTCACCAGCAAGTTTACAAATGACAGCAGGCGTTGGATTCTGCTGCTTTTGCAGCTGTTAATCCCAATCATGTTTGGAAGCGTGTTTCCAGTGGAGTTCCACTGTTTTCTGATGTCGACCAATGATTTAGACTTAGTTGTAGGAGACATGATTTGACGTTTACTGATGATGCAACAATTGGTCGTTTAGTTGACTATGACAAAGAATGTCAGAGACTGCAGGAATGCATCAGTCAGGTAGAAGGGAAAAAAGGCGAATAGAATTGAATCCAGACCAATGAGTGTTCACGAAATAGGGGAGAATAAACAATAACAGTGACTATTCTGTGTGGTGGAGACAGACAAAGAGATCTTGGAGTGGGCATTCATGATCACCGAAGATCAATGGATAGGGGAATCAGTTGGACGGAAGTGTGAACTGTAGATGCTGGAGATGATAGTCAAGATTGGGTAGTGCTGAAGAAGCATAGCAGGTCAGGCAGTATCCGAGTTGCAGAATTAAATGACGTTTTTGGCAAAAGACCTTCATGAGGATTAAGGCTATTAGCCGCAAGGTTGGAAAGATAAATGGGAGGGGTGGGGCTTGGGAGAATTTAGCTGAGAGTGCAATAGGTGGATGGAGGTGGGGATAAGAATGTTAGTTCGGAGAAGAGGGTGGAGCGGATAGGTTGGAAGGAAGATATACATGTGGGACAGGTCAGTAGTTCGGTGCCAAGCTGGAAGGTTGGAACTAAGGTAAGATGGGGGAGGGGAAATGAGGAAACTGGAGAAATCCACGTTGATGCAACGGGGTTGAAGTGCCATGAGGCAGAAGATGAGACGTTCTTTCACCAGGCGTCGGGTGGTGAGGGAGTGGCGGTGGAGGAGGCCCATGACCTGTATGTCCTCGGGTGAGTGGTGGGGGAGTTTAAGTGTTCGGTCAGGGGCGTTGGGATTGATTATTGCCGGTGTACTGGAGAAGTTTTCTGAAGCGCTCTGCAAGAAGGTGTCTGGTGGACCCACTGCAGAAGAAACTGCATCGGGAACAAGGAATTCAATAAATGACATGTGTGGAAGTGCAGGTGAAATTTTGATGAATCTGGAAGGCTTCTTTGGGGCATTGGGTGGAGGTGGCGGGTGTGTTGCTAAGATTTTGCAATTTCTGTGGTGGCAGAGGAAGTTGCTGGGAGGGGAGGGTGGGTCATTGGAGGGCGGGGACTTGACTAGCTTTTGGTGGAGAGAACGGTCTTGGCGGAAAGTTGATGGGGTGACGAGGGAGAATATCTTTGGAGGTCAGTGTTGCTGATGTTTTTTTACAAACCCACTGACTCCCACAGCTATCTGGATTAGACATCCTCCCAACCCACCTTCTGCACAAATGCTATCCGGTGTTCATAACTCCTCTGCTTCCACTGCATCTGCTCCCAGAGGACCAGTTCGACCACAGAACACACCAGATGGCCTCTTTCTTTAAAGACCAGAACTTTCCCTCCCATGTGGTTGAAGATACTCGCTAATGCATCTCAACCATGTCCCCCACCTCCAACCAACACCTACAATCGCTCAATGAAACCAACACCTACAAACACAGCAAGAACAGAACACTGACAGAGGAAAGTCCTCACCTTCCATTCCACCCACCTCCGCATAAATCACATCATCCACCGACATTTACACCACGTCTAAATTGACCCCACCACCAGAAATATATTTCGCTTCCCAAAACCTGTCTGCTTTCCCCAAAGACCTTTCCCTCTGTGAATACCTGTTCATGTCCACAGCCTCCAACGACCATTTCTTCCCGGCACCTTCCCCTGTCACTGCAGGACTTCAAACCTGCACCCACATCTCCTCCCTCACCTCTGTCCAAGGCTCCAATGGAGCCTTCCACATCCATAAAAGGTTTACCTGCACGTTGTTGTGGTTCTGTTCGCCGAGCTGGAAAATTTTGTTGCAAACGTTTCATCCCCTGGCTAGGCGACACCATCAGTGCTTTGGAGCCTCCTGCGAAGTGCTTCTTTGATGTTTCTTCCGGTATTTATATTGGTCTGTCCTTGCTGCTTCCTGTTGTCAGTTTCAGCTGTCCGCTGTAGTGGTTGGTATATTGGGTCCAGGTCGATGTGTTTGTTGATGGAGTTTGTCGATGAATGCCATGACTCTAGGAATTCCCTGGCTGTTGTCTGTCTGGATTGCCCTATGATAGTAGTGTTGTCCCAGTCGAATTCATGTTGCTTGTTGTCTGTGTGTGTGGCTACTAGGGATAGCTGGTCGTGTCGTTTCGTGGCTAGTTGATGTTCATATATGCGGATTGTTAGCTGTCTTCCTGTTTGTCCTATATAGTGTTTTGTGCAGTCCTTGCATGGTATTTTGTGCACTACATTAGTTTTGCTCATGTTGGGTATCGGGTCCTTCGTTCTAGTGAGTTGTTGTCTGAGCGTGGCTGTTGGTTTGTGTGCCAACAACACACTGCAGTCACCAGAACTGTAAAAAGAAGAAGAGGAACACCTGTACAAGGTATTCGCCAAAAACGGGTACCCGCGCAACTTCATCAACAGATGCCTAAGAGAAAGACCACGGAACGAGGACATGCCACAACCCAAAGGACTAGCCACACTACCATACATCAGGTGCGTTTCTGAACTGACAGCCAGACTACTGCGACCATGAGGACTCATAACGGCACACAAACCAACAGCCACGCTCAGACAACAACTCACTAGAACGAAGGACCCGATACCCAACATGAGCAAAACTAATGTAGTGTACAAAATACCATGCAAGGACTGCACAAAACACTATATAGGACAAACAGGAAGACAGCTAACAATCCGCATACATGAACATCAACTAGCCACGAAACGACACGACCAGCTATCCCTAGTAGCCACACACACAGACAACAAGCAACATGAATTCGACTGGGACAACACCACTATCATAGGGCAAGCCAGACAGAGAAAAGCCAGGGAATTCCTAGAGTCATGGCATTCATCGACAAACTCCATCAACAAACACATCGACCTGGACCCAATATACCAACCACTACAGCGGACAGCTGAAACTGACAACAGGAAGCGGCAAGGACAGACCACTATAAATACCAGAAGAAACATCAAAGAAGCACTTCGCAGGAGGCTCCAAAGCACTGATGATGTCGCCTAGCCAGGGGACGAAGCGTTTGCAACAAAAACTTCCAGCTCGGCGAACAGAACCACAACAGGTTTACCTGCACTTCCACACATGGCATTTATTGTATCTGCTGCTCCAGATGTGGTCTTCTCTAAATTGGGGAGACCGGATGTCTTCTGACAGACCATCTCAGAGAACATCTGCAGGAGACCTGCAAGAATCAACTCCACTGCCGCATGGTCAAAGATTTGAACTCCCCCTCAAACTCTCCCGAGGACATGCAGGTCCTGGACCATCTCCATCGCCATTCCCACACCACCCGACGCTTCTTCCTTGGGACCCTTCAGCCCATGGCATCAATGTGGACTTCATCAGTTTCCTCATTCCCTCTCCCCATCTTATCCAGTTCTAAGCTTCCAGCTCAGTACCGTCTTCCTGACCTGTCCCACTTGAGTACCTTCATTCCCACCTATCGGCTCCACCTCCTCGTTGACATATCACCTTCACTCCCTCCTCCATCCACCTACTGCACTCTCAGCTACCTTTTCCCCAGGCCCACCCCCTCCCATTTATCTCTCCACCCCATAGGCTCCCAGGCTCATTCCTAATGAAGGGCTTTTGTCTGAAACATTGATTTTTCCTCATATGCTGCCGGACCTGCTATGCAACTCCAGCAGCAGTTTCATATTGAGGGGAATCATTATTTGAGACGTTTCCTGGATATTTTCTATTGTTGACCACAGGCTGTGGATGGTAGTAAAATTTTAGCAAACACTAATTCAGTGAACAGCTGAGGGACTGAGCACAAGTCTGGTCACCGTATTAATCAACATTTATTAAATTTTAAGATAAAAGATGAAGGGCTGAAGAATGCAACTTTTCCCATCAAGACTGTTTCACTAGTCAATGAGTTTATCACTGATTCCTTTGCAAGTCAGGGCGCTATGGGCCTTGGAGGGAAATTTGCAAATGATGCCGTTTCTTTGCGTCTTCCAACCTTGTCCTTATAGTCAGTACTGCTGTTGAGCTTTGAATGTTCTGTCAAAAATGCCCCGATGACTTACTGCAGTGCATCGTGTAGTTGGCGCACTCTCTGCAATTATGTCTTAACGGTGAAAGGAATAAATATTCAGGTATTGAAGAGGGTACAATCAAGTGACTAAATTGTCCTGAATGGTGTCTAGTTCCTTAAGTGCTATTGAAGTTACATCCATCTAGGCAAATAGAGACAGTTCAGTTCGACATCACATTGGTGCCTTGCAAACGGTGTAGGATTCACGGAGCAATGAGTTGAGTTTATAATCAAAAACTGTCTACCAACGGACATGTTTTTGTTGTCAAAGTGTTGATGTGGATACATAGAATCATAGAGATGTACAGCATGGAAACAGACCATTCGTTCCAACCCGAACATGCCTAACAGATATAACTGAATAATCTAATCCCACCTGCCAGCACCCGGCCCATATCCCTCCAAACCCTTCCTATTCATTTACCCATCCAAATGCCTCTTAAATGTTGAAATTGTACTAGCCTCCACCACATCTTCTGGCAGCTCATTCTATACACGTCCCACCCTCTGCGTGAAAAAGTTGCCCCTTATATCTCTTTCATGTCTTTCCCCGCTCACCCTAAACCTATGCCGTCTAGCTCTGGATTCCCCAACCCCAGTGAAAAGACATTGTCTCTTTATCCTATCCATGCCCCACATAATTTTGTATACATCTATAAGGTCACCCCTCAGCCTCCGACGCTCCAGGGAAAACTGTCCCAGCCTGTTCAGCCTCTCCCTGTAGCTCAAATCCTCCAAATCTGGCAATATCCTTGTAAATCTTTTCTGAACCCTTTCAACTTTCACAATATCTTTCCGATATGAAGGAGACTAGAATTGCACGCAATATTCCAAAGGTGGCCTAACCAATGTCCTGTACATCCGCAACATGACCTCCCAGCTCCTGTACTCGGTACTCTGACCAATAAAGGAAAGCACAACAAACAACTTCTTCACGATCCTATGCCACTGCGACTCCACTTTCAAGGAGCTATGAACCTGGACTCCAAGGTCTCATTGTTCAGCAACACTCCCTTGGACCTTAACATTAAGTGTATCAGTCCTGCTAAGATTTGCTTTCCCAAAATGCAGCACCTCACATTAATCCGAATTAATGTCCAGCTGCCACTTCTCAGTCCATTGGCCCATCTGGTCCAGGTCCTGTTGTAATCTGAGGTAACCGTCTTTGCTGTCCATGACACTTCCAATTTTGGGTCATCTGCAAACTTACTAACTGTTCCTCTTATGCTCGCATCGAAATCATTTATGTCAATGACAAAAAGTAGGAGACCCAGCACCGATCCTTGTGGCACTCCACCGGTCACAGGCCTCCAGTCTGAAAAACAACCCTTCACCACCACCCGCTGTCTTCTATCTTTGAGCCAGTTCTGTATCCAAATGGCTAGTTCTGCCTGTATTCCATGAGATCTAACCTTGCTAATCAGTCTCCATGGGAACTCAAGTGGAATGCCTTATGGAAGTCCATACAGATCACATCTACTCCTCGGCCCTCATCAATCTTCTTTGTTAATTCTTCAAAAAACTCAATCAAGTTTGTGAGAAATGGTTTCCCACGCACAAAGCCATGTTGACTATCCCAAATCAGTCATTGCCTTTCCAAATGCATGCACATTCTGTCCCTCAGGATTCCCTCCAACAATTTGCCCACCACCGATGTTAGGCTCACAGTCAGTCTCAATCTTTTTTTCCTAAGTACTAGCTACGTAGACGATTACACAGGGGAATTACGTTACAGTAAAACCACTGCATGTCAATGGGATGTGCTTAGGTTCTCATTTGTCAGAGTTATCATTACTGTATTTTGTCCTTGTGTGCACCAATCTGATTCCAATCGCTCAATGATTTCACTTTCCAGTTCTCTTCTGTGCTTGAAATTTCAACCGTTGCATCACATAAATGTCTCCACCTGCCTTAATAATACGTAAGGACGCTTCAGGGGACAGCAGAGCTTTACGAAGATGTTGCCAACACTGGAGAAAATGGAGCTTTGTGGAATGATTTTTTAGGCTGGGATTATTCTCCTTGAAACAAAGGAGGCGGAGGGGAGTTCACTAATCACATAATTATATTTGTAAGCGTTCAATATTCGTGGGACCTTGACAGGGTAGATACGGGCAGGTGGTTTATACTCTGGTATGAAGAGCACCAGAAGTTATGAACTCAGAATTAGTTATTGCCTATTTAGTTCAGAAATGAGGAGTAATTTCTTTGCTCAGGGGCCAGTGAATCGGTCGAACACTTTAACGAAACTGTTGTTGAGGCTGAGTTGTTGTGTATTTTCAAACTGTGCCAGACAGATATTTAATCAGAAGCTCTGTCGAGATAAGGCAGGAGAATGGAGTTGAGTATTATCAGATCAGCCATGAGTTCGTTGAATAGTGGAGCAGACTCGATGGGCTGGATGGCCGACTTCCAATCCTACATCATTTTGCCTAACGCAGTATTTTATTGATAAGTTTAGTATTCTGAGGTGATGGGATGAAATGATCGAAAAGGTTTCTCCATCTGATCAGACAGATCAGGAACTCGGCTCATAAGTGCATGAACAAGAAATGTGCTGTGGCCTGGAGACAACAAAAAGCACTGGGCACTCCATAGGTGGGTATGTGCAGAAGGTGTGATTACTAATAAAAATGGCGGATCTAATGTTGTTGGCAAGTTGGTGATCGTGCTGGATGATGGACCGCGGTATGATTCACACAGCAATAGTTTGGGAAAGAATGTAAAGTTTGCATCAATGGAGAAGTTTCCTGCACTTCCAATTCCAGTTGACTGTTTGAAATACAAATCAGGCCTTTGTGTTCAGTGTTACATTTAAATACTCATTCACAATCCCACTGGATAAACTATTGTTGTCGATCTCTCCTTATTTATTTCTCTTTCATTCAATGTAAATTCAGAGGAAGTCAAAATGGAATGAAAGGATGAAAGAAATGTTGCACTCCATTTTATTATCCCAGTATAACTTACAACAGAATCAAATTGCTTTATTTCAACCTTGATGTGGTGTCGATTTATCACAAATCTCCGGTGCAATGAAGGGCACGAGAAAGATTCTCCATTTAATGTACACTAAAGATGCGAGGCACAAAGGAAAACTACAGCTGTGTTTGATATAAATAACAGCCAGAGTAGGATTCAAATCCACACATGCACAATGAAAGACCAACCCGTCGCCTTAACCTCTGGGCACTTCAGCCTATGGCAAAGGAGTCCACATGTGACCACATCAAGATTACATATGGTGCACCGAGTGGATAAGAAATTCCCTGAGCGGAATCGAATCCACATCATTTTGTTTCTGCTTTCAGCCGAATAAAAGTACCTGCAAAATCCAAGGAATTGAACTCGTCCTTGGAAGGAGTAGCTGTCCTTGATTCATTACGAGTTGGAACTGTCACAGAATGAACCAGCGAACACGAAATTCCCGTCACATTCACACGCACATTTAATCTTGACTCATAATTTCATCAGATAGTTTCTGCCTCACGTGAAGAAGTATGTATGGAGAGAGAAATGAAGGTGATGTATTAGCTCAATGGTCTTTCACAGATGGCTGAACCAGAACTGGGCAAAATTTCCGGAAATGCAGTTTTGTTCGTTTCATTTTATTAATTTTGCTACAACCTTACTCTGTTCATTGCAATGATCGGAAGTGACTTGGATTTCTATCATTGGAACGTTTACTGTTGTATTCAATTTTGCTCCGAATTTATTTCAGCTTAAAGGAAATACTGATGAGAGAAACAGAAGGTTGAACTACAAAAGAAGATATCGGTTTTGATGCTCAGTTACTGTGGCAGAGTTCAGTGGGTATCAAATGAACCCAGCATTATGGCGATCGTCCTCCCAACTTTAAGGCATAGGATTAAAGCAGGTAATCTTTCTTCAAGAGACGGGTCTTTCCTGTTCATTATGGAAGATCTTTCCTTGACAATATCAAATCTGTTTGTAATGCTTCATGTGGAATATTAATTGAAGTCTTTCAAAACTCTAAGGTTTCCTTTTGCTGAATCTTATTCAGCTGCATACGTTTCCGATTTTTCTTTACCTCTAAAGTCATCCAAATTAGACATTGTTTCCTCGCACCTTCCATCCCCCACACCCCACTTTTACACTTTTAGCTGGCCACAGGCTTTCTCTCTCCTGGTGGAACTCACTCCTTGTGTGTCTCTAAATGTGCCTTTCCAAATATTTTGGAAACGGATTCTCTGAGTGACAGAAATTCTGTTTCCATCATTTTTTGTCCTACTTCAATAGTGTTGAAAGCATGACATTCAGAAATTTGCGAAATTGAAAGAGTGAAATTACCACCTATTTCCTCTCTCCAACCCTCACATACTCTGGAAAACTTACATTCGGTTTTCTTTGGTTCAGTTTCCAATTTTCCAAAACACAAATAAATAAAATTACATCCTCACTAAACGCCATCAGCATCATCTCTAATGCCTTAGCACCCCACTAAACGCTGGCAGTGTCCTCTCTGATAGAATCACAGATTCCCTGCAATGCAGAAAGCACAATTCAGCCAATGGAGTCTGTGGGGACACTCTGGACAGCAGTTCAACCAGACCTAGCTCCCGTCTCTATCCCCGCACGCCTCTGGCTTGTTATTTCAAATAAACCTACTGGAATAAAATCTGGCATCGTGTGACTGCTGAACTTATCACTGCGTTACCCATGGATAATTCATTTAACTTACTGAATTCACTCCCTGGACACATCAGCGCAATTTAACATGGCCACTCCACCTAACCTACAAACTTAAATGAAGTGCGAACCATTGAGCAAATGTACCATCACATTGAGTACCACCTGTATCATGTTTAATGGCTTTATACACAAGTAACTCAGCCTAGTGAAAACAATCTGCGCCCATCAACCAGAATTCAATGCATCCAAACGCGGTTCTACGCTCGACAATCACATTAGTTCTGCTGGAAATGTTTCTGCACTCAGACCTGAATGGGTTTACTCTGTTTTCTTCCTCAGATTCCTGCTTTAAATAAATACATCAGTCAGGAACAACTCTATATAATGGTTTTCATTGCAACACAAACACAATGTGCAGTTTGCAGAAGTTACGTGTTTGCACTTTCACTGACACTCTGTCTCACCGGGGGCTGCAGTCCTTCCCAAAGCTGATTCAGACAGCAGTGTCCTTCCTGTGACATGTCCCATCGAAAATGGAAGACCAGGCATTAATAACCTTCACTGGGGAACAGAGTGAAAGGTTTAAAACATTTACGATGCCCTCAGTGGAAAATTGAGCCATGTGACAGGCGGGGACACTAACCCCGATACTGTGGAGGACAACTACATCAAAGGAGGTCCTTCAGCCTGTTGTGGCCGCACTTGTCCAACACAACTGCTTAACGACCTGAATCAAGTTTTCCATTGTTTAGCCCACAGTCGTATATGTCTTGGCATAGCAAATTCACATCTGATTTTTTTTCAGGTGAGAAGGGTTTCCTACTCTCTGACCCTTTCCGCACATCGACTCAACATTTCTGCCTTTTCCCGAAATCTCTTGGCCCCGGTGTTCGATCCCTCCATCAATAAGAAACGCGTCTTTCAGTCTATCCTATCCATATCCCTCATTATTTTGTACATCTCAATCTTGTCTTCTCCAAACTTCTCTGCTTTACGATAAACAACCTAAGTCTGTCCAACCTTTCCTCATCACTGAAACTCTTCAGCCCAGACAATACCCCAGTGAATCTCTCCTGCAACGTTCCAAGTGCGATCACATCCATGCTACACTGTGAATTGCAGAATTGCACACAGCATTCTAGCTAGAGCCGAATGAACGTTTTTTTCCTATTCTGTTGCAGTCTGAGGTCGTCACTGGCTCGGCAGTATTTATTGCTATCCCAATTGAACAGCAGGCAGTTGAGACTCAACCATATTGCAGTGAGTCTGGAGTCACATGGAGGCCCGACCAGGTAAGAAAGGCAGTTTTCTTCCTCAATGGACGTCACTTAACATGATGGTCTTATTTTTTCAACAATGGACCATGGATTTATAGGAGTTATTAGATTAGTAATTCCAGATGTTTATTGAATCCCAATTCTAACACCTAGCATGGTTGGAGTAAAATCCGGATCCCTAGTTCATTTGCTTGGTGCCAGAATTAACAGTCCAGTGGTACCAGAGCTCGGCCATTGCAGAAAACCCGGGAAACTAATCTTTCCCAATGAAGTCGTTTTTCCTCGATATTTTCCTCTGTCATCTTCGTGAGCTTAACTGCCAATAATCGCGAGTCCATGTCAGTAAAAGCTGCTACCTGAGGATTGGCGTCACAACAGCGGTAACCAAATAGTTCAACTGGTCGGCAGGGCCCGATGGTGGGCTTGGGGCACGTTCACCCAGCAACAGTGATCGCAGCAGCACAGACTGAATGGTATCAATGTGAGAGTCAGTGTTAGATTCTGCAGTGCCTGAATGAAACAGGAAATGACTCCACAACCATATGATGAAAGAGCAGTGCTCCGAAAGCTTCACTTAAACCTGTAAGACAATAACCTGATTTTGTGTGAATTTTAACTTTGTACACCATAGTCCAACACCGGCATCTCCAAATTAATGAAATGCGGGTATGGGATGGAAAGTTCGGATAGTGATCGTAGGAGGGAAGAAATCTCGGAGAACGGATGGATTTGAATGCTGACATGTGAAACACAGAGATGTGAGCGAGCTGAATTTGAAGGAAAGAAAATCATCACCTTGGAAAAAAATACCACGTTAAAACAACTGATTCCTTTGTGTTTCACAAAGACTGGGGCAGATAGAGCAATTACTGCCGTGACTCAGACTCGTGCTGAGGTTGCTGCGGCCACAACGCAAAGTACTAACCACTATACGATCACGGTATCCCACACGCAAGTACACTAACAGCCCGCAATAAGTACAGTAGCAGAGGAAATGTTAGCCAGAATACCAAATGCCACGACAAGTAAACATGAATCATTGATCTATATGAGAAAGCAGTGGAACTCACTGCAGGTATGCTTCGTAGGTTTGTAAGCCACACCAAAATTGTAGACAGTGAGGAAGATTATCTAAAATTCAAAAGAATCTTAATCCAATGAGTCGTTGGACTGAAAAATGTAACATGGAGTTCAATCTGGATAAGCGGAAGGTATTGCATTTAGTTACAACAAAAAGAGTAGGGCTGATATAATTAGTGATAATGTCTTTTACGTCGTGTTGGAGAATACGGAAGCTAGGGCTGCAGGTACGTAATTCTTTGCTGTTTGCATCACATACAGACTGGATGGGTAAAAGGCATTTGGCATACTTCTCCTTTGTGCATAGGAGTTGGGACGTTATGTTGAAGTTTTGCAGGACATTGACGAGACCTTTTCTGGAACATTATGTCCAGTTCTGGCCGCCCAGTTGTTGGAAGGATATAATTCAGCTGGAACAGGTTCAGAAAACGTATACATGCATGTTGCAATTTACGGAAAGTTTGAGTTATAATGAAAGGCTGGATAGGCTGAGACTATTTTCAGATTCTATATGGGGTGCTGTAAACCCACAACAGGAAATGCAGCATCCGAGGAGCAGGGGAATCAACTTTTCACGCAAGTGTCATTCATCAGGTTCTTCCCTGAAACGTCGATTCTCCTGCTCCTCAGATGCTGCCTAACCTGCTGTTCTTTCCCAGCACAACACTGTTGACTCTGATCTCTCATCTGCAGTTCTCACTTTATCTTAGTTGAGACTGTTTTCACTCTAGAATAGTGGTTTGAGTGGCGATCAGATCGAAGTTTATCACATATTGAGAGGTAAGTTAGAGTTAACGACAGTTGACTATTCCAAGGAGGGGGATTTCAAGACGAAACGTCTGAGTTTAAGAGGAAAAGAGAGAATTTTTCTATTGAAAAAAGACATGTGAGGCATTTCTCTTGAGAGAGTGTTTTACGTGTGCAGCTAACTTGCTGAGGAAGTGATCGATGAGCGTACATTTGCAACATTAAAAGCACAAATGTGTCCGTACATGAATGGCAAAGTGGAATTTTTAAAATAAAATCTATTCATTCAAGCCTAGTACATCAGTTATTTCCCAGAGGACAGTTAAAAGTCAACCATGATATTACGCATCTTGAATCTCATGTGGGACAGAACACATGACTATGGCACTCTGCCTCCCGAACTTGCATTAGTGAATCTGATGGGATTTTCCACACAACTGATTCAGGTCATCACGAGACTCTTTAATCCAAGGTATTTATTGAATTCAAACTCCACCATCTGGTATGCCAGGACCTGTAAAATTTGTCCCCAAAATATTACCTAGGATTTTAGATTGACGATGCAGTAATAAAACTACAAGGACATTATTTCCACTCCGAGGGTACAGAAGGAGGCAGAAGGGAATGGATTAGTTTGGCAGAATGTTCAGCATGGATTGGTTGGGCCTTTTTTCATGCTGTATGACTGACGCTCTGGAGCAGGCTGTTGGTTGGGATTAACAGCATAATCGATCAACTGATGAGATATGTAATCCTGCTGGAGTCTCCGGTGGTTGTTTTGCTCAGTGATCCCTTCCCAGACACGGGACTGGTGAGCGGTCTCCCGCCAGTGTTACTGATTAAATGAGTTTTCCATTTCAGTGGTTAATTGAATTCCTTCCAATAGTTCCCACATTTCCCTGCTTTCTCTGCGGTATTGGCGTATTTTTTTCAACCCAATGTGAACAATCCTTTCATATTGTGTCCACACACATGCAAATCCTGTTGTCCATGTTGTGAATGTGTTTTCCTTGTTTCTCATTCACCCACAGGGTGTGAGTATCACTGGTCAGGACAATCATTATTCTTCGCTCCTTGTTCATTGCTGCCTGGCTATACCACACACCCGGGTGTGATCCCAGCCTCGGGTGTCTGTCTGTGGGCAGTCTGCACATTCTCTCTGTGTTTGAGTTTTAATCCTCCCTCTGAGCCAAGATGTGCCGGTTACAGGAACCAGCAATGGGAAATTCAGGCTTATGGGATAGGGAATACCGTGGGGTCTGGTGGGATGCGCTTAGGTGGGACAGTGTGGAATGGAAGTCGACGCGCCTGCTTCCCCACACGGTGAGGATTCTTGAATTAAGGGTCAGCTAATGTTGTTCTGGTCGTGGAGACTCTCGTAGGTAGTACTGGTTAAAGATGGTAGAATCTCCTGAAAAAAGGACAAGAATGAATGGGATTTCAAGAAATTAAAGTCATGATCTCTGTTCCTGACGTCAGGCTAGCATTCCAAGTTTTATTCGGCGAACTTAAACATCACCGTTTCTGTGTCCCAGCCGCCAAGGATGACAAGTTTAAAATATCACCCCAATGCCACCTCATCCAGGTTGAAGTCTTTACTGTTTGGAAGAAACAGATACTGAGCTGATGCAAGCAAATACAGCTGCCACCGCCAATGTCAGAAACAGATCCAAGTAGCAAAATCATCTTTTAAACCCACCAGTGCAAATTTAAGGGATCAACGCGCTCCAGTTGTGTCACTCAGCTGTCTTAGCAAGATACACTGTAAATCGCTACGATAGTGTAAACCGGGACAACCATTCCCTTGAGCAGGAGCACACTCAACCTAGGAATTTTTTGCGCCTCTATACCATCATAGAAGGACTGCACGCTCACCTATTTCATCACCGGAGCCAGAGAGTAACTCCGCTCACTCATTTCCATCCCCATTTCCGGATCTGGGCGGCTGTGCAGCAGTTTCTCTGATTCTGAGGCTGGGAACTGGGTTTATGTGTAATTATCTGCAACACTGGTTATGGCCTTGAAGAAGCTGGTGCAGTCGTCGATGTGAAGCTAAAATGCTATTGAAGCATACATTTCAACAATGTCCTGTCCTGTCCCCCGAGTCTTTGATGCTTGTCGAAATCTATCAATCTCAGTTTTCGACATTTTCATTCAAGGGATCTCCACAGCGTTTGAGGACACCGAACGTAAAGATTCAGCTCATTCTCAGTTCCCAAGTGTCTGTCACTGTTTGCTGAGTACTGATATTGTACAGTTGGTGTTCTTCCGAACATATCCTCTGCTAGTATACTCTTGCTGCTTGCAAGCATCCTGTTCTGTGGTCTTGGTTGTCGTATTTTGCACTGTGATTACAGCAACCTCGGTTCGAATCCAAACCACAGCACTAAGTGTTCTCTCCATTGTCCTTTACGTGACACACGGTAAGAAATTCATTGCTTTACCTTCAAATTCCGCTCTCTCACACCTCTGCGTTTTATATATCAGAATTCAAACACACCCGTTGTCGGAGATTCCTCTCCTTCCCACGATCATTAAACCTCCTTTCCGTCCGTCCCACCATTTCTCTGAGGCAATGAACAATCTATTACTCCCTTTTACATTGATGCTGTTCTGCCTGTGCTGCTGCTGCGGTCACTGTTGTTGGGTGAATGTGCCCCAACTTCACCATCGGGACCTCCAAACAAGTCGATCCATTTTGATACTGCTATTGTGAAATCAATCCCCATGTAGCAGTTTTTACTGACATAGGCCAGAGACAATTGGAGCGTCAGGCCCATGGAAAAGACCCAGGGCAGTTTTGGGAAAAATATTTTATTGGAAAAGACCAGCGTTTGTGCCTTTCTGCGTTGGTCTGGCTATAATTTTATTGGACTGATAATCCTGAAACCGAGGTAATAGTCTGGGTACTCGGGCCTGACTCCCACCATGCCAGATTGTAAAATTTGGATTCAGCAAATATCTGCAATGAAAATCTAATGACTATTACAAATCCATTGACAATTGTTGAAAACTAAACATTTGTTTCACTGATGTCATTTCAGGATGGAATCTGCTATCCTTACTTGGTCTGGCCTGCATGTGACTTCAGACTCATAGCAATATGGTTGAGTCTCATCTGCCCTCTGGGCAATTCGGAATGGGTAATAAACTCTGCCTAGCCAGAATCGCCCTCATACTAATACAGAAATTTTAAAACAAATGCTCATTAGGCTCAAGCAAGAGTGTTGTGTACAGTTTTGCAAGTCACATTATATTAGGAATGTCATCACACTGAGAACATTGCAGGAGATATTTATCAGGGTGTTGTTTGGGATGAAGTGTTTCAGTTGTCAAGAAAGACAGGACAGAGTGGACTGCTTGTCGCATTGCAAAGGAGATGTAGAGAAGTCATGAATGAGTGAAGGTATGGACAGAGTTTCCCATTGATGGAGGGATCGATCTGCAGGGGCCAAAGATTTATGGAGAAAGTCAGAAAGATTTGAGAAGATGTGCAAAAAAACTTTATCAGCCAGTGGGTGGTTGGAATTTAGAATACACTGCCTGCATTGTTCAGAGCGACAAAAACCCTTCTAACCTGAATGAATCTTCACATGTGAACTTGCGATGCCAAGACATATAAGGACGTGGGATAAGCATTGAGAAATGCGATTCAGTTCATTTGGCAGTTGTTTTTGATAAGTGTGGCCACAATTGGGTGAAAGGCCGCCTTTGACACTCCTGTCCTCGGTAGTATAATGGTTAGTGTCTCCGCCTGTCACAGGGCTCAATTCTCAGCTGGGAACAGTGTAAATGTTTTAAAAGTGTCACTCCATTCCGAGGTTCGGGCATTGATACCTGTCCTTCCATTCTCGACGGTGCATGAACAGGAAGGACAGTGCTGCCTGAATCAGTGTGGGGAAGGGCTCCAGCTCTCAGGGAGGCACAGTATCAGTGAGAGAGGAAACACGTGACTTCAGCAAACTGTACATTGTATCTGTGTTGGAATGAAAAGCATTTGACAGACTTATACTGGATTGAAGTGTTTACGGGAAGCACGACCGCTGAGGAAGAAACAGTGTAAAACCATTTAAATCTGATTGCAGAAACATTTCCCTCAGCACGAATGAAATTGCAATGGACAGAGTAGTGTTTCGATACATTGAATTTGTTTTGATTTGCTTTGATGAGGCTGGGTTACCAGGATATAAAGCCATTAAAAACTGATACAGCAATTGCTCGCGATGATGGAACATTGTGTCTGTAATTCGCACTGCTGTTCAGACGGAGGTTTAGGATGATTGGCAAAGTTAAATTGTCCACTCTTATCCAGGGAGTGAATTAACTGCATTGTGTGAATTAGCCATGGGTAACGAGGGGACAAGGTCAGAAGTCACAGGACGACAGGTTATAGTCCAACAGGTTTATTTGAAATCATAAGGGCGAGGGCTCACTCTTCCTCAGGTGAAATATAAAGGGAATAGGGAGGGGAGCTTGGTTTAGGTGAGATGGCCTTCAGAGAGTCGACACCGGTTCGATTGACTGAAATGCACTTTCTACACTGTAGGATTCTGTGATTCTATCAGAGAGAGTAATGATTGTGTTTACTGGGGTGTAAAGCCATTGGAGAAGATGCTGGCGAGGTGTACTGAGGATGAGATTTTATTCACTTGTCTTCTTGGAAAATTGAGAACAGTTATCCCTGAACCCAAGGAAGGTTTTTTTTCCGGTTATGAAATGTTTGGAGAGAGTAAATGGGTGGAAAATTCCCTGTTTCAAGTAAGTAAACCTCGAGATGTCAGGCATTCCAATCCTTTGAACAAAACCTTTGAAGGACAAAGAAATTATGAGAACAGAATCGCTGTCACTCCGAGAATCTGATTTTCAAAATAGTTGAAAAGGCACATTTTGTGACATACAAGGAATAGATTTCACAAGGAGAGCGACAGCGTGTGGCTAGGTAAAGGAGTAGGGGTGAGGTGTAGTCGATCTGAACCAATTTGGTTGACTTCAAATGTAAAGACATTTCGTGAAGATGTGCAGCTGAATAAGATTTGATTTGAAAACTCTAAATTTTGAAAGATTCGGCATAATATTCCACTTCAAGCATTGTAAATGGAACTGAGTGGATTTTTTTATTGCGATGGTAAGATATTACATACTGCATAGGAAGTGACCAGTTGCTTGGAGATTGACTTCGTGCTTTAATCACATGCGTTAAAGATGTGAGGACAAACACCATGATGTTTGGTCCATTTAATATTCGATGAAATCTGCCTACGTAACGAGCAACAAAACTGCACTTTAACCCTCTGCTTTTCTGAGAATTATTCTCCTTCAGCTGAAATAAAGTCGGAGCAAATTTGAATACAACAATGTGATAAATCTAATTCACTTGCGATATGACAATGAACATTGTCAGGTTGCAGCAAAATTAAAATGAAACGAACAGAGTTTCTTGCGATTTAATCCAGTTCAGGTTCAGCCATATCAGAAAGGACATTGAGCCACAACATCGCCTTTATTTCCCTCTCCATGGCTGGTTCTCCACGTGAGAGAGAAAGTCACTGAGGAAATTATGAGTCAAATGAAGGTGAAAATATGACATAAAAGTTTTGTTCTCTGCTTGATTCTGACACAGTTCGAACTCAGAATGTATCACTGACAGCTATTCAATCTGATGAGCATGGCTATTTATTGGAATTTGCTGTCATTATAATTCTGGTGAAAGAAGAAACACGATTCCCCTCTGGAAATTTCTCATCCATGGCTTTCACTGCATGTAACCTTATGAGGTCACATGCCATCGCTTTACAAAATGTGCTGAGGAGACCGAGCAATTATAGTGGTGGGTTATCATACTGTTGTTCTCCACATTCACGGATTCGAGTCACACTCTGGTTGCTAACTTCACAAACCGCTCCAGCAGTTGTCCTTTGCACTTCACACGTCTGGTTTACACTGGATCATGAATCCTGTTCTTGCCCTTTACTGCACGGGAGATTGACGAGCAATAGACACCACATTAAAGTCGAAATGAAGACCGAGAACAATCATTCTATTCAATTGTACATTAAATTGTTGTAATGAGAAAGAACGCATTTTTCTTTCCGTCCCACGTTCCATCTTGTCTTTCTATGAAGTTACATCGAAAGAAAGAGAAACAGATAACAAGAAATCGGGAGCACAACTTTATCCAGTGGGTTGTTCATGAGTATATTAACCAAACATTTCACACAATGATCTGATCAGTATTTCAAACAGTCATTCGGAATTGGAACGGCAGAAAACGTCTCCAATGAGACGAATCTTTCATTCATCCACAAATATCTGGTATGTGTGAACCATACAATGATCCATCATCCAGCGTGATCACTGATTTGCCAACTATCTAAGATCTACCAACTTTCTTCAGCAATCACAGCTTCAGTACACAGCCACCTGTGCTGTGCCCAGTGTCATTTGTTGCACCCAGGCCACAACACATTTCTTCTTCCTGAGTTTTTGAGGCTTGTTCCTGCTCTGTCTGATCCGTTTAATAAACGTTTCCTATCACTTCAGCCCATCCCCTCACAATTCTGAACTTATGAATAAAATAAGGCGTTCGACCAAATGTTAAACAAGTTGGAAGTATGCCACTCAGCCCAACGAGTCTGCCCCACTATTCAACGAACTCATGGTTGATCTGATAATCTTCAACTCGATTCTTCTCACTTACCTCGACAAAGTTTCATCATCTTTCTGATTAAATATCTGACACAGTTTGAAACTACCCAACAACTCAACCTCACAATGGGTGCCACAAAAATGCCACAGACTTTTTGGCACCTGAGCAAAGAAATTGCTCATCATTTCTGAAATAAATAAGCAATATGTAATTCTGTGTTCATGTCGATTGGTGCTCTCCTCATAGCATAGCGCAAGCCACCTGCCCGTATCTACCCTGTCAAGATCCCACGCATATTGAATGTTTATAAATGTTATTATGTGATTATAGAGCTCCCCCTCACCTCCGTTTTTTCAAGGAGAATAATCACATCCTAACCAATCCATTCCACGAAGGTCCATTTCATACGGAGTTAGCAACATGTTTGTAAATCTCTGCTGGCCCTTACGAAGTTATAAGACAGGTGGACAAATTTCGGTGAGGAAACGGGTAGAAATTTCAGGCGCAGATGGGAATTGGAACTTGAAGTCAGAAAGCGATTGGAATCCGATTGATCCACAGAAGGACGAAATGCAGCGATGATAACTCTGACAAATGAGAATCTAATTATATTCGATTGACATTCAATGGCTTCATTGTAACTGAATTCCTCCGTGTAATCGTCCTGGGATCTC
This sequence comes from Hemiscyllium ocellatum, assembly GCF_020745735.1. NCBI lineage: Eukaryota > Metazoa > Chordata > Chondrichthyes > Orectolobiformes > Hemiscylliidae > Hemiscyllium > Hemiscyllium ocellatum. Next base: position 10,007,714 of record NC_083408.1, read on the forward strand.
GTGTTTATAAGAAATGCAAAATGACCGCTCATATAAAGAAGTTGACTACAATAACATGCCCGTTGGTCGACTTTGTTTGATTATTAAATCAATTCTCGTCTCCGTGAAGCCTTCATAGTCCGTGACGCACAAATTAGATTTTTAACAGAACTCTCTCATTTGCCGAGGTGCGTGCAGCTTCAATACCATTGAATGAATTGGACACCCTCCATGACAATGCAGTCACTTAACTGCACGTTCTTCAATACCTTAATATTTATTCCCTTCATTGCTAAGGCACAATTGCAGTAGAGTGCACCACCGAGAAGATTCACTGGAGTATGTCATCGAGGTTTTGTTGACAGAACCTTCAATGTTCAAAAACTTTACCGATCGATATTACAAGGTTGAAGATGAACTGAAACGTCACCATTTGCAAATTACCCTCCAAGGAACATACCAGCATGACTTGGAGAGGAATCAGTGGTAAATGCATTGAGTGATGAAGCGGTCTTGATGGTCAAAGTGTTATACTTTAGCCCTCCACCTGTTATCATACAATTTTTTAAAAAATTGACTATTGCATTGACCAGACTTGTGCACATTCCTTTGGTTGTTTCATAAACTGGCGCTTGCTAAAAATCGAATATCCTCCTCAGCCTGTGGTCAACAATAGAAAATATCCAAAAACCCTCTCAAACAACTGATCTACCTGTCCAACAATCTTCAGAGGTCTGTGAATGTACAGTCCAAGATCTCTTTGTTCCTGTACACCACTCAGGTTCCCCACTGTTATTGTTTCAACTCCCCAAATTCATTGACACTTATTGGTCACGATTCAATTACATTCGCCTTTTTTCCTTTCTACCTGATTGTTACATCCCTGCGGTCCCTGAAATTATTCATCATAGTCAACTATTCAACCAATTGTTGTACCTTCTGTAAACTTTTCAACCATGACTCCTACAACTAAGTTTGAATTATCGATCTACATCAGGAAACAGTGGTACTCCACTGGAAACAGGCATCCAAACATGGTTCATTTTTAGATGGGATGAATACCTGAAATAACAGCAGAATCAGACCCTTGTTGTCATTTGTAAACCTGATGGTGACTCTGCAGATTGTTCTCCTGACTGATTCCTTCTCACGTGTCGGAGTGGTGAATGAATTGTCCAAGGTGTGACTGAGCAAGTGAGTTTACACTTCAGCGGGTAATTGAATCAGACCTGCCTGCAGACCTCGCCACATGGACCTGACTTCATTGCAGCGTGGGTATCCTTGTGTCTGTTTAGTTTAGATAAGCATTTGAATTTGAGTCCACGCTGAGACAACTCCCAATTATCCCCGTCATCCATGTATCTATTTTACCCTTCCTTATTCTCCCACGGAGTGTGACCATCATAGTCTGAACAGCACTTGTTGTTCATCCTTAACTCTCCTTGACCTGAGTCAGAGGGAATTTATGAGTAAACCGTACTATTGTGCGGCTGGAGTCATATAATCGCAGATCTTTTTATGGACGGCATGTTTCCATTTTGAAGGGAAATGAAAGAATTGATTTTCGGCAAATTAAAACTTTTTGTCACTCTTCCTCTGAGCGGGTTTATATTCCAGATTTTATTCATCAAATCTAATTACTACCAGCTACCATGCTCCATTCTCCAAGGGCTGCTGACCCAAATATCGCCATTACATTTGCAGATGACACTAAGATTGGTGGAGTAGCAAGAAGCATAGGGGACTGTCAAAGAATGAAGGAGAATATAGATAGACAGGAGAGTTGAGCGGAGAATTGGAAGATGGAGTTGAATCCAGGCAAATTTGAGGTAATGTATTTTGGCAAGTGTAATTCTCGAGCCAAGTGTACTGTGTACGGAACAGCCATGCGTAAAGTTGATGAGCAGAGAGATCTGGGAGTTCAGATCCTTTATACCCTGAATGTAGCTGCACAGATAGATCGAGTGGTCAAGAAGGCATCTGGCATGCTTGACTTCTCTGGACGGTGCATTGAGTATAAGAGCTGGCATGCTAAAATTATACAGGATTTTGGTTCAACCGCATTTAGAATGCTGTGTACTTTTCTGGTCGCCAAATTATCAAAGCGATGTGCACGTTTATGAAAGAGTGCAGAGAACGTTTATGAAGATGTTGCCTGGTATGGAACGTGCTAGCTCTGAAGAGACTTTAGGTAGGTAATGTTTGTTTTCATCAAAGAAACCGAGATTGAAGAGGACTTGATTGAAGAGGGTGGATAGAGATAAGCTTTTTCCCAAGGTGAGGGATTCAATAATGAGATGTCACGCGTTCAAGGTTGGAGGTGAAATGTTTAAGAGAGTTCGACGTTGGAATCATTTTACACAGAGGGTGATAAGTACTTGGATAGTGTTGCCAGCAGAGGTAGTAGAGGCAAACACGGTAGATTCATTTCAGGTGCGTCTGGACAGATGCATGAGTAGATGGTATGCAGAAGGATACAGTTGGTTTGGAATTGGGTGATAAGTTTAGACAGTGGATCAGCTCAGGCTTCGACATCCAAAGGGTCTTTTCTTGGTCTGTAAATTTTCTGTGTTCTCTGTTATTCTGTGTTCACTACACCATCAACTTCATGCTACATTGCTACATCTCAGAGAATGACATTGTCATTTCCAATTATCACAGAGGGAATGAGAATATGAAATGTGGCTGTATCGGAATGAAAGTGATGTACGCTGGATTGGAATGTTTACTGGGAGCAAAAGGCTGATTTGACGACGATGTGATCAAAAACAGCTCTTACTGTCTAAGTAACAAAACAGCGCAAATTTAAGGAAAATTTCAGAGATTGCTTTCAATTAGTCGACCTCTCACGTAAGACTCCAGCACGCTTCAGTTGAGCCAACCTGCAGTGCGGGTTAATGCTGCTGTTGTATCTTAATAATCTAATGAACGGAGACAGATACGCCCTTCCTGCACGCCTTTGACCAGGAGGACTCCCAGCTTTGGCATTTCATGCACCTCTGTACCATCTTAGAAAACCACGTCTGCACTTTCAAACCAATAATTCCATTTCGATACCGTGGTTATGAGATCATTTCTCATGTAGCAGTTTTTACAACATGGACCATGGTTTATTGGAACATCAGGCTCAGGAAAATGATACAGGGTAGCAATGAGAAAAATATGATTTATTTGGAAGTACCTCTTTCCGTGGACTTCTACATCATTTATTTCACTTGCTCATTTGGCTCTATCTCGTCTATTGTGTGCAGTTCTGCAATTCACATGCAACCACGGATATGATAGCACTGCAAATGATGCAGGAGAGATTCACTAGAATATTGTCTGGACAGAAGAGTTGCAATTATGAAGAGAAATTGGATAGTCTGGAGGTGTTTTTCTTACAGCATAATAAATTGAGAGGAGACATGATTGTGATGTACAAAATAATCAGGAATATGGATGGTGTAGACTGTAATAAATGTTTCTCTTTGATGAGGAGATCGATCATGGGGGGAGGGGAGGGTGGCATAATCTTAAGGATAGCAGAGGAAAGATTTTAGTGAATACGCAGACAAATGTTTTGAAACAGCGGTTGGTTGAAATCTGGAACACTGTGCATGCAAAGTTTAGAGTGGCAGAAATCCTCAACTTTCAGAAGTATTCAGATGTGAATTTTGTGATGCCAAGACAGACGAGGCTATAGGCCAAGTGATTTTACGAAGTGTTCGGATAGTTAAGCGAATGTTAATTCCCAGTAATACCAAATAGGCTTATTTTTGCATGAACTTCCTGGATAGTACCATCGCCTGTTGCTGCGTGAGATCCGGTTCAATTCACTTCCAGGATGAATCCTTGCATATTGGGAGGTCTCAGTGGGTAGAACTGAACCTTTCCGCTCCAGAAAACCGCATTCGATTCCAGACTTGTGTGACTGTGTGGAATTTGCACACTCATGCTCTCTCTCTCCCTTGTGAGTTTCCTCTGGCTGCTCCGATTCCTTCCAACTATGCAAAGGTGTTCAATTCAGGTCAATGACAAACCAAATCTGAATGGACTGTAAGTGTTGTAAATCAGAGACAAAAGTCAGAATTGCAGCTCGGAGAAAACAGAATGACTATTTCGGGTCAACAGACTCTTCCTCGGAACTGTTTTTAATTCGCAGTGTTAACTCTGACTTCTCTCCACTGATGCTGCCTGACTCGTTGAGCTTTTGGAGCAATTTCTATTTTTATAGGTGGATCATAAATGCGGATTTAGAAAGGTAGAGTGGGGGAGTGTGAATCTCCTGCACGGCACAGTACAGACTCAACTGGCCAAATGGTTTCTGTACGCACTGTGTCTAATTCCATTAACTCTGCATCTATAAGTCTCTGTCCTTATTTTAGTCTTTGGTTTTCACATCTCTCCTGTCATGTGAATTGCAGAAAAGGTCAATCGACGTTTCGGGCATAAGCCACCACCAAACCGTTACCACCTGACGCCTGGTAAATGAACGCCTAATATTCTACCTTGGGACCCTGTAACCACACGGGAGAAATGTGGATTTCAACGGCTTCCTCATTTTCCCTCCCCCCACATTATTACAGTCTGAAGAATCCAACTCAGCACCACCCTCCGGACCCATACGTCCCTCCCCCTCTAACAAATCACCTCCTCCACTGTCTCGATCCACCATTCACTTTCCCAGTTACATTGCACCCAACTCCAACCCACCCCCCATTTATCTCCCAGCCCCCACCAACAAGACTCATTCCTGATGATAAACTTATGCCAGAAAAGTCGATTCTCCCGCTCCTCGGATGCTGCCCGACCTGCTGTTCTTTTCCAGCCGACACTATCACCATGTCGAAGATAGACGATCTCAGCTCAGGCTCGTTACCTGAGAGCAGAGAAGGCTGAGTGAGGAAGTGATTAACGTGCACATTAAAGGGATAGGCATGTGTGATAGGAATAAACTTCTTATGGGAAGAGTTAACAACCAGGGATCTCCGTCAAATGCAATTGACAGGATGTTCCGAGGTGATTTAGGGAGAATGCTTTCACTCTGAGACTGTTGTTGATTTGGAATTCACTGTTTGAACGCGTGGTAAAGCTATGCGTCAGGAGCATTTAACCGAATACTTGAGAAGTTAGAGCACACATGGATAAGGATCAGGTACTGGAAATTGGGTGACATTAAACAGATGTCTGATGAAAGAACCGAACACTGTACAGAATTTACAGAGCATGAAGCATGGGAAGGGTAAAGACATGCAAACTACTGGCGATCTGTTACAACGGATCTGCGGAATGCTACATTCGTCAAAAGTCACTGCAGCAGGATGGGGCCAGTGTGGCAGGATAGGATAAGAATAGTGGAATGCTCCTAAACCAATTAGCCGAGTCAGACTGGGCTGAAATGTTAAAAAGGCAGGCTGAGATAAAAACAATTAGTAAAGTCAGTCTCGCCTACCTAATACCATCATGCCAGTTTCGGACAAGTTGTTATAATACATACTAAGGACATCACTTTAAATAATTAATTGATAGTACAGCTAGCCTGCTTGAGACGCTTGTTGACGGAAAGATATGACATTAATTATCTAATCAGTCGTTAGTAGAGTCACCTTGGGACAGGAAAACATTGTGGTAGATGGTTTATTTAAATATCTAATCATGACAGGTTAGTCTGGGATGGAATTCATTGTAGCATAGGTGGCAGTAGAATACTTCATGGCGACAGTAGAATAATATCACGTTGAATTACGAAAAGCCATAACGGCAAAAGTGGAATGATAATGGGAACTAACGCTATTGGTTTATTGTATAACTGGAGTGATGTAATTCTGACAAACACAGTTGGGCATTCTGATAAGCTAAAAAACATGATTAAAGGAAAGGTAAGAAGTGATGGAATTTAATTCAGATACATGCGAGGTGCTGCACTTTGTGAAAGCAAATCTTAGCAGGCCTTTACACTTAGTCGTAACGTACGAGGGAGTGTTGCTGAACAAACAGACGTTGGAGTGCAGGTTCATAGCTCCTTGAAAGTGGAGTCGCAGGTAGATAAGATAGTGAAGAAGGCGTTTTGTATGCCTTTCTTTTTTGGTAAGAGTATTGTGTACAGAAGTTGGTAGGTCATGTTATGGCTGTACAGGACATTGGTTAGGCCACTATTGGAATATCGCGTGCAATTCTGGTCTCCTTCCTAAAAGGAAAGTTGTTGTGAAGCTTGAAAGGGTTCAGAAAGATTTACAAGAATATTTCCAGGGTTGGAGGATTTGAGCTAGAGGAAGCGGCTGAACAGGCTGGGGCTGTTTTCCCTGGAACGTCGAAGGCTGAGGGGTGACCTTATAGTGATTTACAAAATTATGAGCAGCATGGACATTATAAATAGACAAAGTCTTTTCCCTGGGTAGGGGAGTTCAGACCTAGAGGGCATAGGTTTAGTTGGAAAGTGGAAAGATAAAAAAGAGACCGAAGGGGCAACTTTTTCACACAGAGGGTGGTACGTGAATGGAATGAGTTGCCAGATGATGTGGTGGAGGCTGGTACAATTGCAACATTTACGAGGCATATGAATAGGAAGTGTTTGTAGGAATATGGGCCAGTTGCTGGCAGGTGGACTAGATTGGGTTGGGATATTTGGTCGGCATGGATAAGTAGGATAGCAGGTTCTGTTTCCATGCTGCATATCTCAATAACTCTATGACTCTATGCCATGAACCTTAAGTTTGAGGGGATTCAAGAATTTGTTTCCTGAATGTCACTGTTTTTGTTTGCAAATAAAAGATCGACTCCTTGAAAAACTCTCCGCATCTCCTTGTGATTGTTGACATTTTCTCCACGACAACCGCAACTTTGGGTGCAGGAAAATTGTGGCGAGTGCAGCTCTGTGGCGCAATGAAAAGTGTGTTAGAATTCTATAAATTTGGTAACTTTGCTTTTTAAAGTTTGTGAGTTTGAACCACATCAGAATTGCAGTTTAGGTCAGTTTTCAGCTGAATCATCGATTGTTTTGCTGATTTATCGCCAATTCCCGTCGTCTAGAGTTCTCGTCCCTGCTACTGACCAGAGGAAATTCCTTACCTTCTTGGTTGTGAGATTTTACAGAATCATGATCAGACCAGAGTCAGATGCTCACCTGCAAAACCAGCAAATTTCGTGCAGAAACCCACGGTCTCTAAACACATTTCCCTCCCAAAGTTGCACAGAAATGTTCGATTGCTTAAATGTCTTTATCCAGTTGTGTGACAGGTTGTTGTGGATGAGATGTGGAAAGACATTGACGTGTTTGGTCAGCCATGATGATATCAAACGGCGGGTAGTACAGATATTTGGAATCGCCTCCTCCTGTTCCTCTCTTTCTGTGCTGTTTCTTACAGAGTGTTTTCAAAATTAAGATGATGAGGGCAATGTGAATCTACATTACGGACATCAAAGTCCACCCCTTTACACCACCGCTCTCACAGCCAGAACAGACGGCTCCTATTGCTGATTTAGATCAGATAGTGATGGATTGTCTCGGCACTCTGTCAGACTACATGCTCCTTCACACAGGTTTCCAACTGAGTACATGGAGCATGCAAACGTGTGGATATTGGGATTCAGGGACAGGTGTCCAATCTACTGGGCTGCAGTTCTGGTCACATGAATTTCTGACATGCTGAGATTTTCTGTGCATTCTACCCACTTGACAATTTAAACTGTAATTTAATTTTTAATATTGCATAACATTCTTACATCTTCAATATTCATGCAAACTGTGCAACGTGTTCTTGCATGTAGGAATGGTGAAGATTATTAATGAACGCAAAATATTTCATGTTACCTGTATGAATATTCAGAAGGAAGTCGGTAAAGTTTCATTGATTCAAATTCTGTGCCGATTGAAGCTGATTGAAGGAAAAGCCCTGTGACAGCGGCAATGTAATCAGCGCAGAACCAATAGAAACCGATTTTTCAATGTAGTCTTTTTTTTTCATTTTTTGTGTCCCTTTTGTATCCTTTTCGTGAACCTGATGCTTCAATAATCACAGATTCATGTCAGTTTCACCTTGCCTGCATTGGCTTTAATTTCAGAACCAGACGGTTCAGGAAAATGTATCAGGGTGAGTGACCGAGGTACCAGTGGGGCAGCACATCACCACCAAAGATCCCACAGTGTTGTGGTTCAGTGGTTAGTACTGCTGCATCAGCAGGGTCCAAAGTTCGATTCCAGCCTCGGGACTGTCTGTTCGAGTTTGCACATTCTCCCCGTGTCTGCGTGAGTTTTCTCCCGGTGTTCTAGTTTCCTCCCACAGTCCAAAGATTGTGCAGGTCAGGTGGGTTGGTCATTGTAAATTGCCCATATTGCATTTGTCAGAGGGGAAATGGTTCTGGTTGGGTTACTCTTCGGAGGGTTGGTGTGGACTTTGGGTCCAGAGTGTCTGTTTCCATACTGTAGGGAATCTATAATCACAGCAAAAGTAGAGCAGTTGAGTTCAAGTTCCCCAGGTACGTGTAGGTCACGTGACAGGGTCACTGTCTGCGGCTCCAGTCACGCAGTTGGTCAACGCTGAATACTGAAAAGTGCATAACATGTCAAGTCTGTAAGTTCAATGCTTATCTGAAGATGTTGTTACTGACATTGACCTGGGATTATTGAAGCATCAGACTGAAGCGCAGTTGAAAACAATGTTGAGTAAAATAGCATTAGTTTGAAAACTCCAGTTTCTGACATGGGGAAATGGTTTGCTTGTTCAACATGCCAATTATTAACAGAATCTGCGAATATTCCCCACGTGAATATCCATTCATGGATAGAGAAACAGAGGTGAAGTTTTAGCTTGATGACCTTCCTCAAATCGCTGACCCAGCACTGGATTACATCCTGGGGAAGTCTGTATAAATCGTTTCATATCATTCAATTTCCTGAGAGCTGCACAGCTCATTCAACCAATCTAAATTATTAGATTTATCTCTTTGTGGAGTTTGACTGTGGTCAGTAAACCTGGTAAAGGATCTGGGCAAGTGGTTTTGCTGTTGGGAGGAACAAAGTGTCAAACTGGAATAAGGTTGAGTCTTGACGCAGGATTTTTCAAGCAGAGATCTAAGAGTATTAAATGGACTTACTCCCCTTTCGGTGGATTATGACCAAGTGTTCAAGGCAATGATAATGATGTTTTACATCGACAGGGCAAATCTTGCTCACTAGAGGCACCGCAGTATAACAGATCAGTTGAGCGGGGGAGATGATGATCCTTGTATAAACCTGAGAGAATTAATCCCACGCTATTGGTCTCACTTTTCTCATAAACCAGTTAGTCAGTGGACTGAGGTAACAGACTTCCTTTCAATGCAGAGCTAAACCAAATAGCTCAGAACATTCACAGTATATAATATTTCATGTCGAATGAGTTGCTGCACCTTCCAACCCCACTTGCTCTTCTTATACTTAATATTTCCAATTGCAGGTGTTAAGCAATTACTTTCCTATGAATGTTAACTAATTCAGGAAGGTATCCATTTTGCATCCCCATCCAGGCAGCCCAGAATCCCTGTCGCTGTTTAATTCTCCCCGTGTCTGCGTGGGTTTCCTCCGGGTGCTCCGGTTTCCTCCCACAGTCCAAACATGTGCAGGTTAAGTGAATTGGCAGTGTTAAATTGCCTGTAGTGTTCGTGACAGGGGTAAATGTAGCAGAATGGGTATGGGTGGATTGCGCTTTGGCGGGTCGGTGTGGCTTGTTGGGCAGAAGGGCCTGTTTCCAAACTGTAAGTAATCTAATCTAAACTAATCTAATCCAATCTAATTCACTCCTTGTCTGCCTGTACTCGCTTTTCAAATATTCTTGCGTCAGATCCGAAAATGATTCTATTTCTGAAAATTCATCTCCGAATTAAATCACTCTCAGAATAAAAACTGCCTACTCCAAACTTCTTTCTCATGCCCCGATGGGTTTGAATTTCTAACCTCTAGTTTCCACTCACCTAAACGAGGAAAGGTCCCTCGTATTTACTCTTAACAACTTCACATTAGCCGGATAACTTCTTTTCGGACACAACTAAGTCTTTCCTGATTTCTCCCACATTATTCCTTATCTATGCCACCATCCCATTAAACCCCTTATTTTCGTTTCTAGTGGCTTTATCTCCCAGTAAACCACATTTCCATAGTTTCTAACGACATGGTATCATGACCGTGTCATTCCTAACGTCTTTATAGTCTAGTAAACACTGCTCGTGTCTTTCATCATGTCTTTATATCCCTGAATATTTCAACCTGAGAAAGGATGCTGGGTCCAATTCATTGCATGAAAACTCACCACTAAGCTATGCAATCTTATTACCGACACGGGAAAGGTGGAAACAATTTCAATTACAGCTGAATGAATTGGTTGCAACAGAATCGGATCAAATCCCAGTCACATGCATGACTGTTGTTCATATAGTTATTTGTTCTCTATGTGTGGTGAAGTAACATAGTGTGGGATCAATTACTATTGCCAGACATAAATAAGGGGGGTGGGTATGAAATACTGAAGTTGTGAGATCAGAGCAGTTGTTATTGACATAACATTCACTGTTCGAATATCAGTCTTAGGAATTAGACAGAGGGCGATTTTGAACGAAATTTAAGCAGGGAAGTTTACCGCATGATGTAACACCAAATTGTGTGGTTAATTTGTTGTTTACCTTATTTGTGTGCTTTGCCTCTTTGGGGATTTTGAATTTATCCCCCTCTATACTAAAGTGCCGTGCTTTTGCACCATTATACAAAAGATGCAGTACAATAACACCCAACGCTGTTTCAGTCTACTTGCACAGATATTGACCCCTGGAAACAGCACTGTGCACTCTCCTCGAGTCTGGTAAGTAATTTGCTGCATTCCCTCTCTTATTGGTCTTTTCATTACATCGGCTTCTGTTCTTCACGGAATCTGATTCAGCAGATCTTGTCACTGAGTCATTTCTTTGTATGTGTTCACATCATGTGAGCAGAATATCACAGTCCATAACCCAGAAGTTAGACCATGCTCTGGGAACCGTCCTCTGCTCTTGATCATTTAATGAACACCAGGGAGAAACATCTATGCTCTTTAAAATGTAATAACCCGTTTTTCAGAAGCAAGATAAACAGTTCCAGGTTTCTGTTTTTGTTGTCACACGGACCAAGATTGTAAATGCTGGAACCAGTTGAGACTGTCCGCTCTCCCACATTCATTTTCTCCCCAGTGAGTGTTAAATTGATGGTCTGAATCGGATTCTTCTAAAAAGAAGAATCTTTTTATCCATTGATTTCTGGTTTATGGGTACACTTGGCTCCCGCTGGGACTCTGTACATCGCACTGACGACAGCAGTTTCCAGCAGTCTTCAGCTTTTTTGTAGCAAGTACCTTCGAGGATGACATCAAAAGATGTTCGCTATTACTGTGTGATACTCTACCAATGGAGACAGCTCGGTCAGTGGACGCAGCTCCGTCCGCTGGAATGGGATAATTTCTGCAGTGTGTCCTGCCGATCAGATACAGTGCACTTTATCATTCAGATCATAGAGTGAGAGCGCTCGAAAAGGCCAATTGATCACTCGTACCAGTGTCAGCTCGGGAGTTACAAAATATGGGTTAAAGCGGAAACACTGGGGATTTGTTCACGTTTCAAGTGTTTCCGTGAAGCAGGAAGCTGAAGAAGCGATTGACATCTAACCACAGGAGCAGCAAATAGGTTGTATGCGCAGAGGAGAGCTTTGAAGTATTGAATTCTGGTTGATGGGCCGGTCATGCTTTCACTTGGCCACGCTGCTACAGAAGATAATATGTCAGTTTCTTTCAGAATTGTGATGTCGTAGGCAGGTATCATCGTTACACTGCTGTAAATACCCTTTCCAATGTGACAACAGTCTGTATGTACAATAGCTTAAATATTTAATCCTTTCTCATAAATAATTCCATTCCATCTCATTGTGTTGCATTGTCTTCTTTCCACTTTACCTGTTATTGTGTCTGAACTGAAGTTGATTTGCTCCTTCTGCATGTCTTTTACAGTCTGGGTGATATGATGCCTTGGTACAGATCCACCTTCTGACAGAATTTTCCACTTCACTTCAGACCGCCCTAACTTCAGTATCTGATGCCATTCCCGTTGTCTTTGTGCTAAGCGCTCGTCTCAGATCCAGCCTACTCTCACCAAAAATAAACGCAAAACTCAGTCAGACTATGATCACTGCAATCCAGGGGCATCTTCACTCCGAGGTCATTGATTATTCCGAGGAGAAAGTTAGGACTGGAGATCAGAGTCGGAAATGTGGTGCTGGAACAGCACAGCAGGTCAGTCAGCATCTGAGGAGAAGGAGAATCCACGTTTCAGGCATAACCCTTCAACAGGAATACGGCTTATGAGTCGGGACTGAGAGATAAATGGTAGGAGTGTACGATTGGGGGGAGACAGTTGTGAAAGCGGTAGTTGGATGAAGGTGAGGGAGAAGATGATAGTTCAGAAGGAGCAGTGATGGAATGGGTCCAGAGGGCAGTGCCAAGTTTGAGGCTTTGGACTTGGGGCAAGGGAAGTGAGGAAACTGTTCAAATCCACACTTATCCCGTGGGGTGACAGAGTCCCAGGGCGGAATATATTGGGTGGTTATGGTGTGGCGCTGAAGGAGTCCCGGGACCTGCACGTCTTTGAAGGAGTGTGAGGGGCAGTTGAAGTATTCAATCACGAGATGGTGAAGTTGGTGGGTGCGGTGTCCCAAAGATGTTCTCTGAAATGATCTGCAAGAAGGTGCCCTGTCTCTCTGATGTAGAGGAGACCACATTGGGTTCAACGGATGCAGTAGATGACATTGGAAGTTGTACAGGTGAATTTCTAACAGATGTGAAAAGAAACCTTGGGGCATGAGACGGAGATGAGTGGAGTGGTTTGGGCGCTGCTTTTACCCTTCCTGCTGTGGCAGGGAAAGATGCCAGTAGTGTGGTGTGGGTTTATTGGGGGTTGTAGACCTGACGAGAGGCTCGTTGAGGCAATGGTCTTTTCAGAATGCTGATAAGGGTATGGAGGGAAATATATATCTGATAGTGGGGTCTGTATGGAGATTGCAGAAGTGGTGGAGTCTGATGTGTTTTATACTGAGTTTGGTGGGGTGAAAGTTGAGGACCATGGGGTTTTGTCCTTGTTGCGGGAGGTGTGGGATTTAAGGGCGGTGGTGAGTGAAGTGGAGGAGATGAACTGGAGGGCAAGGTCAACCACTTGGGAAGGAGACCAACTGGGACTTTCTGAGGTGGAATTGGTCATCCTGGCAAAATATGTGGTGGGGGTGGAGGAATTGGGAATAAAGGATGGTGTTTTTACACGAGGTGGGGTGGGAGGAGATGTAGTATTGGTAGCTGTGGGAGTCGGTGGGCTTGTAGTATATGTCTGTCATTAGTGATTCGTCGGACACAGTGCTGGACAGGTCCAAGAATTGGAACGAAGTTGCCAAGAAGACCCAGGTGAATTTGACGTCGGGTTGAAAGGTTGATGAACTGTTCAGCCGCCTAATGGGAGCAGGAAGTGGGGCCAATGAATTCATCAATGTAAGGGAGGAACAAGTGGAGAGAGGTGCCAGTTAACTGAGAAAGACGGACAGTGCAACATAGCTGAAAATGTGTTGCTGGTTAAAGCAAAGCAGGTCAGGCAGCATCCAAGGAACAGGAAATACGACGTTTCGGCCGGAGCCCTTCATCAGGAATCGAGGTTCCTGATGAAGGGCTGCGGCCCGAAACGTGGAATTTCCTGTTCCTTGGATGCTGCCTGACCTGCTGTGCATTAACCAGCAATACATTTTCAGCACTGATCTCCAGCATCTGCAGACCTCACTTTTTACTCGGACAGTTCCACATAGCTGATAAACAGGTAGGCATAGCTAGGTCACTTGCGGGTGCCAATGGCTACCCCTTTGGTTTGGAGGAAGTGGGAGGATTGGACAGAAAAGTTGTTGAGGGTGAGGACCAGTTCAGCCAGGTGAACGAGGGTATCGGTGGAAGGCTACTTGTTGGGAATGGGTGAGATGAAGAAACAGAGGGCTTGGAGACTTCCATCATGGAAGAAGGATGTGCAGAGGGACTGGATGTCCAAGGTGAAGATGACGCGTTGTGGACCAGGGAAATAAAAGTCTTGGGAGAAGATGAGATGCATAGGTGGCGTCACAAACTAGGTGAGGATTTCCTGGACTGGGGAGACAGGAAGGTGTTGAGGTAGGAAGACAGGCACAGGCTGAGACAGCAGGTCTTAGGAAGCAGGTAGAATCGGACAGTGTGGGGTTCATGGACAATGAGGTTGGAGGCTGTGAATGGGAGATTCCCCAGAGAGGACGAGGTTGCGATGGTCTGTAAGATTAGGTTGGATGCTAGCATACATATGTGACGAGGTGGCTGAGAGGTTAAGGCGATGGACTGCTAATCCATTCTGCTCTGCATGCGTGGGCTCGAATACCTCTCTCGTTGCTATTTATGGATAATCATAGCTGTCTTATTGAAATTGGAACTCCAAGGGTCAGTTTATATGCATCAACGATGTTATAAAACCTCAAAGAATAATTTTAACGTATTGCCTAAACTGCATTGAAATGTAGACTGAAATGGGATAATGAAAAGGAACGCGAGTTTCTTTTCAAAGTCAAGTTGCTGTGAACTTTTATCCTGTGAAATCGATCCAGGAAACCAAATAATGAGAGATGTGAAGTGGATGTTTAATGCAATGGTTCTTAATGAGTGCTTTGTCATATGAAATCTGGAGCAGGTTGGGTAGAAGTGATTCATCTTGGTGGGAAGAGCGCAGAGAGACAGCTCAAAACAATAGAGATATTTCAAAAGGTGCAGGGGGAGGGTGTAGCGGCACAGAAAACTGACTGTGAATGAACAGTAGAGAATTGCCAATATGGGTGCCGTGCATTGGCACGGAGAGATTTACGCATTGGTCTTGCCCTTTCCACTTGGTCTCGCCATTGATGAAGGCTGGACATAAGACACAGATAAACACAAGATGTGGGAAGCAAGCTCCCTCTCGTTATGTACACACTAGATGCATCACATTGAACTATGAACAACTAGAGACGCCAGCATGTTAACTGCAGGAAGTGAACATAAACTGTGGATCAATAACCACAGATCAACGAAGCATAAACATGAAAAATGATTTAAAGTATCTTTGAACGCATGTCATTAATAGACATTTCGTTCTAATACCCAACATGCCTTTTGTGGGAAATCATGTCTCATAAACTTGATTGAGTTTTTTTTGAAGAAGTAACAAAGAAGATTGATGAGGGCAGAGTAGTAGATGTGATCTATATGGACTTCATGGAGGACTGATTAGGAAGGTTAGATCTCATGGAATAAAGGGACAACCAACCATTTAGAAACAGAACTGGCTCAAATGTAGACGACTGTGGGTGGCAGTGGAGGGTTGTTTTTCAGACTGGAGCCGTGACGAGTGGGGTGCCACAAGGATTGGTGCTGGGTCCTCGACTTTTTGTCATTTACATAAATGCTTTGGATATCAGCATCAGAGGTCCAGTTAATAAATTTAGAGATGACACCAGAATTGGACGTGCAGTGGACAATGAAGAGGGTTATCTCAGATTAAAACGGGATCTGGACCAGATGAGACAATGGGTTAAGAAGTGACAGATGGAGGTTAATTCGGATAAATGCGAGGTGCTGCATTTTGGGAAAGGAAATCTTAGCAGGACTTATACAAATAATTATAAGGGCTTGGGAGTGTTGCTGAAGAAAGAGACCTTAGAGTTCAGGTTCATAGCTCCATGAAAGTGGAGTCGCAGGGAGATAGGACGGTGAAGAAGACGTTTTGTATGCTTTCCTTCATTGTTCAAAGTATTGAGTACAGGAGTTGCGAGGTCATTTTGCGGCTGTACAGGACTTTGGTGAGGCCACTGTTGGAATATTGCCTGCAATTCTGGTCTCCTGCCTATTGGAACAATGTTGTGAAACTTAAAAGGGTTCAGAAAGGATTTACAAGGATGTAGCCAGGATTGGAGATTTTGAGCATTAGGGAGAGGCTGAACAGGCTGGAGTTGTTTCCTCTGGAGGATTGGAGGCTGAGGGCTGACCTCATAGATGTTTGCGAAATTATGAGTGGCATGGATACGATACATGGACAAAGTCTTTTCCCTGGGATCGGGGAGTCCAGAACTCGAGGGCATAGGTTGAGGGTGTGAGGGGAAAGATACAATAGATACCTAAGGGACAAAGTTTTCACACAGAGGCCGGTACGTGTAATGAATGTGGTGCCAGAGGATGTGGTGGAGGCTGGCACAATTGTAACATTTAAGAGGCATTTGTATGGGAGTATGAAGAGGATGGGTATGGAGGGATATGGGCCGGGTGCTGGCGGGTGGAACTAGATTGGGTTGGGATATCTGGTCGGGGTGGACAGGTTGGACTGGAGGGCCTGTTTCAATGCTGTACATCTCTGTGACTCTATGACCACATTTCAAGGTGGATGACATCAATACCAACATTGTTTTGAAACTGAGATCTATTTCATCATTTTACACAGCGAACAAGTTCAATTTAAATAATACAAACCAGGTTCGCTCACACGGAATAAAATTGTGATTTCATTACAAACATTGTCCGTTTTAAGTAGCAGTAATGCAACATGAAAAATAAGATGTAATTGTTATTGAACATACGTCAATTAACACTATTCTTTTCCTTCGCATTGACTACAATATGCACATGCTAAAAAAAGGTTGAAGAAAGAAAACATTTTGGAAATCATGATTCGGTGGAGACGAAAAATAAAATTAGGTTCTCATGATGCAGATATTCCACCAATGGCTCCAGTGGTGGAAATGGTCAGTGGGCAGTATTTCTATGATGCTATAGAGGTGTGTGAGCTGCCAATGTTGGGAGCTCGCACCTCATCTGGAGCAGCGTCTGTTGACCTGGACCAGGGAGCATTGTGACATCAGACTTGGAGGTCCAACCACACCTGGAGCAGCAGTTATTAACATGGAACGGCAGGGAGCATTGGGACATCAGACTGCAAGATCCAAACTCATTTGGAGCAGCGTCTGCTGACATGGAACAGGGAACTTTGCGCCATCAGTCTGAGAGCTCCACCCTCATCTGGAGCAGGTTTACATGGCATGGAGAAGCAGGGAGCATTGGGACATCAGAGTTGGAGCTCCAATCTCACTTGCAGCAGTTTCTATTGACATGGAGCAGCAAGGAGCAATGGAACGTCAGGTTGGGAGCTGCAACCTCACCTGGAGCAGCTGATATTTACATGGAACAGGAAGGAGGATTAGGATATTAGGCTTGGGGAAAGGATATTCAACTAATTTAATCTGAAGTAAAATAAGTTTCAACCCCTCAGATGTTAACTGATTTTTGAAGAATCTGTCGCGGGAAAAAATAATTCTTTAGATATTGAAGACAAGTACTGCAAATATTCAACTCAGGAAAACGCATTAATACAGAGAGAAATGCAAGTGATGTTTCAGGTCTATGACGTTTCTTTTCTGGACGACTCTACACTGGATTACCTCACCAAAAGGACTTTTGTACTCATTTCATGATATTTAGTTTCCTGCAAATACGGACAGGTCATTGACGTAATCTAAAGCTGAAAATTATGGGAAATGCGATGTTGTGATTAGGCTGGAGTTTACCTTGAAGTATGGTGGAAACACAGCAAAAAAATGTTGTAATTTCCTCGATCAGCAGTGACCACATTGATTGGCTGATCAGATTGTGAATGGTAGTTTTATTTGAGGACAATTTGAAGTTAATCAATGATGGTGATTATCTTTGTTTTTTGTTCACCTTGGGAATGTTACTGTTATTGCTCATGTCCTCGTTAACACCACAGCTCTGCAGAGTATAAAATCTCAGCTGTGCATCTGGCCAGTGTTACAAACATTCATACGGATCAGATGGTTGTAACTTCGAAATTTACTTGGCACAAGCGCATTGTGGATATTCACAACACATCCAAACTAATTGCTTTGGCTGCGATGAGGTGGATAATATTTGGAATTTTCATCTCTATGAACGAACATTCTTTCACTGTCTTTGATCAGTTAAACATTACCAAGAACAAGCAGAGTTACATTTCACACAGCACAAGGTTGCATCGAACAGGCATATTTGGAAGCACCAGCTTCTTCATCATGTGGTTGACAACAGTTGTACTCTAATCTGACTTTGCATGATTTTCAGATTTGTCCACACAAGTCCAACACCAACACTTCCAAGTCATGGGTACCATCGACACCACGAACGGTCGGTTAATGTCCAGATGATCTTCCAAAACATGGCTCATGTTGACACATGCGTCAAGTTTCTGCAGAAGGACCCCCACCTGATGAAGGAGCGGCTCTCTGGAAGCTAGTGCTTCCAAATAAATCTGCTGGATTATGCCCTGATGTTGTGTAATTTTAAACTTTGTCTACCCTACTCAAACACTGGCACTTCCATATCGTAGAGAACATCAGTCATGTCCCAGCGCTGTCTGAGAAGTCAATCCTGAAATCGCAGCACACATTGTTCATAGTTACGTTTCATTTTCAGAAACGAACCCACTCAATCGCTACAGCTCCTGTGTATGAAAAGCACAGAAACGAAGTAACTGAGACTCAGTTTTGACAATATTTTTCTTTGGGAAGTGGAATCAGAGGTGAATGAAGGATTAACTGTCCGACTGTGCAGAGAGAAGGGACGCACTTTTCACTTCTTTCAAGGGCTAGGGTATTGACTGATCTAAGGCACTAAACAGACTCCTGGTAGAGCTGCTCTCTCTGCGTCAGGAACAAGAAGTCCTGATTTCCTGAACGGTAATGAAAGCCAGGCAACTCAGTTAAAGCGCCGAATACTAACCACTAGACCACCAGGGATGAGGGCAGAAACAGTTGCACAGTTTCTTCATAATACAGTTTTTGGAATTATGTCACTGTAGATATGTTTCCCCTCAAAAATGACTGAATTATCGAGTGTTTACAGCACAGAAATGGGTCCCATCATCTCAATTCTTAGCACCTGGTCTGTACCCTTGTAAACTCTGACTTTTCACGTGTTCATCTCAATGTTAATTACCCTGGAACGTTTTAATCTTGTAAGACACAATAAATTTGATTGAGGTATGAGATGGGAA
The DNA here is from genome assembly GCF_020745735.1 of Hemiscyllium ocellatum. Lineage (NCBI taxonomy): Eukaryota > Metazoa > Chordata > Chondrichthyes > Orectolobiformes > Hemiscylliidae > Hemiscyllium > Hemiscyllium ocellatum. Next base: position 10,026,785 of record NC_083408.1, read on the forward strand.
AAATGTGTTCACACCCAGTTGGGGAACTGAACCCCATTTATACGCACAGATGGAAGCACGCAGACTCATTTCCCCAAGAGTGACACAGGCCTTGGTAGGAAACAAGCAGAAAGTAAGATGTCACCCTCTTGGCTGATGTTATCCCATGTCAGACTTCAACACCAGTGTCTGGTTACAGCAAAGAAAGAAAGCATTCAGCCCGTCATATCCCAGTGTTCCTTGCCCATTGTTTCCCCATTGCTCTGTCGTTTATACTGCCTCACCTCGTTCTTGCTGCAAAACTGGATCGTTGCTCACGCCCGCTATTTCCTATCCTGTCGAACGGTTTTCCTCAATTTCTTGGACTGAAAAACAGGAATGGGTTATTTCAAACACTTTTCTAATTTAGAAGGCCAGTGTTGTCACCACTGAGCCAGCACATTGCCAGCTCAGAGGTAAGATCTCATACATTAGAAACTTCAATGCAACAGATGATTGGTTAGCCTCAGTGTTGTATGCCAAACAACAAGACTGGAATAGAGCCGAAGGCATCATGCAAATAAGGATGGGAGAATAGAATGATGAATCTCATGGTGTCCCTGGTGGTGTTAACAGAAATCTTCCCTGGTAGTATATTGTTGAACATTCAATGCTTTCAATGTCATGGCTTGTTAAATGTTAACGTTTACAGTAATCAATATGAAATACTGCCTATTCTTTCGAAGCAGAATGATGTTGTGCAGCAGTCAGAATCGCTTCCCTGTATGTTACAGTTCCGCATCATCGATGTCAGCTATAATTGCCTGACGTTCAATCAGTTTAAATCAAGAACGAAGCGGGCGTCAGGAAAATGGAAGGGGCCTGGTGGTTTGTGAGAGTTAACTACATGCCTACTGGAGCCAGGTTCAATGTCAATACTGAATATCGGTTTTCCTGTTTACCTTGGTATACTGATCACTCCGGATCAATTACCCACATTATCTGCCTTTTTTGTGTTGTTCTTTGTTCATTTCACTTCGGTTCAGTGCTGCGGGGGACACGCATTTTTAATTTGGCACATGTTACTCAGGTCTGTTTTGCAGCTTCATATTAAGGCCAACAATTTTAGGAACAGAAAGACACCATTCAGACCATCAAGTCTGTTCCGCTATTAAATGGTTTCATATCTGATCTGATACCATTGAACTGCACTTTCTTTCCTTTCCCCATAACGCTTAATATCTTTGCTGTTTGAAGATTTGCAAATGTCAGCCTGATTACTCCTCATGACCCTTCCTCAACAGCCTTCTGATACAAGAAATTCCACATATCCAGAATGTCTGGGAGAATAAATGCTTCCTCTACTCTGTTTTAATTGTGAGATCGGCATTCTAATACGAAGTTAAAAATCATACAACACCAGGTCATAGTTTAATTGGTTTAATTGGAAGCATTAGCTTTTGGAGAGCTGCTCCTTCATCAGGTGTTTGTGGAGTTCACAGTTGTAAGATACAGAACTTATAGCAAAAGTTTACAGTGTGATGTAGCTGAAATAATACATTGAAAAAATATCTTGATTGGTTGTTAAGTCTTCTGTCTGTTAGAACGACCATGTTAGCTTTACTTCTTCCTTATGTAAATTGCAAACCTTTCTTTGAAAGTTACATTCTCAGGTGAACTTTAACAAATAATGTCAGCCCCGATAATATTTTGAAGGTGTTAGTCCCTTTGTGCTGTGTCCGTGCCATTACGTTTCGACGGATGCTAATCTCGGCACAATGGTTAGCACTGCTGCCTCACAGCACCAGAGACCCAGGTTCAATTCCCGTCTCAGGCGACTGACTGTGTGGAGTTTGAGCATTCTCCCAGTGTCTGCTTGCGTTTCCTCCGGGTGCTCTGGTTTTCTCCCACAGTCCAAAGATCAGGTGTAGTGGCCATGTTAAATTGCCCGGAGTGTTCGGTGTAGGGGAATGGGTCTGGGTGGGTTGTGCTTTGGCGGGTTGGTGTGGACTTATTGGGCCGACGGGCCTGTTTCTACTCTGTATGTAATCTAATCTAAAAAAAAACACTTCATGCAAGGATTCTTTGAGGCATGGTACACTTGTGAAACCGAGCAGAGGCTACAGCAACAGATGAATGGAACTGCACATCCATCACAGACAGGTGTGTCCCTTGCCAGCTGGAGAGGACATTCGACCTCGGACCTTCGGGTGACAATCCTCCAAGGTGGCCTTCGGAACAGGCAGCACCTAAAAGTGCCCAAGCAGAAGCTGGTAGCTAAGTTCGGTACAAATGGGGATGGCCTCCACCAGCACCTTGGGTTCATGTCACAGTACAGGTGAACCCATTGCCCTAGCTACACACAGAGACCCTCACACTCGCGCACACACACACGCATATATACGTTTGTGGGGTGAATTTGTACTTGCAGAGTTACATGGTACTTTGTTCAAAAACAGCATGAATCCACGTAAGTCTCAGTTAACTCATTTTTTAAAAAATTAGAATCATTCTAAACATTATGGAAAAGAAAGCAGCACACAGGGGCTAACACCAATTGTTTAAAGTTCACCTGAGAATATCGCTATAAAATAAAAGGTTTTGCGCTTTACACATGAAAGAAGTGAAGCTAACATAGTCATTCTAACAGATGGGAGACATAGCAAACAATCAAGGTATTTTTCAATGTACAATTTCAGCTACATCACCCTGTAAAATTGTGCTATAAATTCCGTGTCGTACAACTGTGTACTCCACAAACATCTGATGAATGACCAGCGGTCCAAAAGATAGTACTTCCCATTAAACCTGTTGGACTATAACCTGGTCTATAATTTTCAAATTTGCACACCCCAGTCCAAAATCGTCATCTCCAAGTCATTCGATACGAGTCGCTTTGGTCACAGAACGAAACTTTCTGCGTCCAACTTATTAAATCCTTGAAAAAACCTATATGTTTCAATAATGATAATTTTTTGTTGCACTGAGTCTGAGCAGGCCAAGACAACAGATTTCCACGTTTATGCCCATTTGATTACACCTCCAATATGAAATTCTCACTGACTCTGACAGAACTGCTATCTTTGCTGTTTTGTAATGTCAGGATTTCAGATTCAATTTAAGATTTTCGTCAGGAACAACAAATCTTTTTCCCTGACTGGAAATCAACATTGGGAAATAGTGGTGAGATAGCTGAATTTCAACAGTTTCTTCTTCAGCTTCCTTCTTCTATCTATTAAATGGTTTAGATTCCAATACAGACAAAAGGTGCAAGTTGCAGAAGTCACGTATTTGTACTTTCACTGACACTGTCTCGCCTGGAGCTGCAGACCTTCCCCACACTGATTCAGACAGCAGTGTCCTTCCTGTGACATGTCCCATGGGGAATGGAAGGACGGGCATTAATAACCCACAGTTGGGAACGGAGTGACAATTTTAAAGCATCTACACTGCCCCAGCGAGTAATCGAGCTCCTATCTCCCGCATATCATGCGACGGCACTAACCGCTATACTACCAAGGACAACAGTTTCAAAGGAGACCCTTCAGCCTGTTGTGGCTCCATTTGTCAAAAACAACTCCTTAACGACCAGAATTGATTAGCCCACAGCCTTATAGGTGTTGGCAGAATATATTCACACCTGAATATTTCTTCAGGTTATAAGGGTTCCTACCTCTCTGACCTTTACAGACAGTGTGTTTCAAATTCCAACACCCGCCAGCTTATAACACTTTTGCACACATCTACTTAAAACTTTCTTTATTTCTCATTAAATTTCTGGCCCCATGTGATCGATCTCTCCATCGATGGGAAACGATTCTTTCAGTCTACCTTATCCCTTATTTTGTACATCTTAACCATGCCTTCTCACAAACTCCTCTACATGATGACAAACAACCCTGTCGCTCTTTATGACGGAAACTCTTCAACCAAGACACTACCCCGAGTGAATCTCTCCTGCACCTTTCCCAGTGCGATCATATCCCTGGAGACATGTGAATTGCAGACAATAGTTTAGGTAGAGCCGAATGACCTTTTTTACAAGCGTTTATTGCCTTGCGGTCTGGAGTCACATGGAGGCCAGACCAGATAAGGACTGCAGTTTCCTTCCCTCAAGGACGTCAGTAAAACAGGTGGGTTTTTCAGACAACGGATTTCCCATGCTTTAATTCTACGTATTTATTGCATTCACATTTTATCATCATGGTGGTGGGGTTGGGATTGACCCCGTCTCCCCAGAATATCACCTGGTTTTCTGTATTAACAATCCAGCAATAAGACCACTAGGCTATCGCAGAAAACTGGCGAAGCTGAATATTCCTCATAGTCACTTTTCCTCTGTGCCCTTTTATTGAGCCTCACTCTCCAATAATCTCTGGTCCATGTCAGTAAAAGCTGCTAAAAGAGGATTGATCTCACAGCCACGATATCCAAAAGGATCAAATGATTTGAAAGTGCCAATGAAGAGATTGGGACAAGGTCACCCTGCAACAATGAGTGCAATGGCACAGACTGGGCGGTATCAAAGCGTACGTTAGATTGTGCTGTGTCTCAGTTAAATGGGATGAGGGACGGAAAAGAGAATGAGGGAGAGTGGGAGGGAAAGACATCTTCGAGAACTTTTGGGTTTAAATCCTGATACATGAAACGCAGAAATGTCAGAGAACAACATTCGATGGAAAACAAATCATCACTTAGGAGAATATTATCATGTAAAAAACAATTAATTTCTTACCGTGTTTCCCCAAAAGTGAAGCGTTGAGAGAACTGACCGCCATGATGTGGATTCAAGCAGAGATCGATGCAATCACAACCCAGAATACAAACTACTAAATGTTTGCAGAACTCCACAGAACACTCTTGCAAACTGCAACCAGAATGGTAGCAGAGGAAATGTCAGGGAGAATGTACAATATCAGGACTTAGCGACAGGCATGTGGGAACTCAGAATGAACCGAATCTTTAACTTTAGAGTCCCCAGAGCCTGTGGAGATTCCATGAATGAGAGTATTGGAGAATGGGATTAATGAAACTCTCCAAACTCATGGGATAGTGCAGGATATTGGTCAAATGTAAGCTTCAATAGCATTATAGTTTAACATCGGCTACTTCTTCATTTTGCGCACACAAGGCAGTATCAACTAATGCAGGCAATCACACTTAATTCCAGTTCCAAACCTGGAATCAGAGAAACTGTGTGAAAGAACCACGAAGATCCAATTGGAAATTGGGATGGAATAACAGGAGAGAGACGCGTGTATTTCTGAGCATGAGACTGCTCCTTGTCAAAAGCAGGGCCGAAGGGAATACTTGCCAACATTTATTATATTATAGCCATAAACAGTACTTGTTGCTGATACAGCCAACTGGCGCATCCAAAGCATGTTGAGCCTTTACCTTTGGGGTGTCAATGTTCGAAATCTCATTTTCCAATTTGGATCAGTGTTTTTGACATTGGCAGTAGCAGCTGCTTTTGCTCGCATCAGCTCAGAATCAGTTTCTTGTTTGCAGTAAATGCTGGAAACTAGAGAAGGTGGTGTTGTGGTTATATAATAAACGAGTCATCCTTGGGGACTCAGCCATGGAACTGGTAATGTTAAAGTTTGACAAATAAAGCCTAGAATTAAAGCCTGACCAGATGAACAGAGAACATAACTTTAATTTCATGCAATCCCATTCATGCATGTCCCTTCTGCAGTGGATGCTACCATCTTTACCCAATCCTGCCTACTTCGACTCCAGGACAGGAACAACATAGCTGACCCTTAATCCGAGAATGGCGACCGTGTGGGGAAGCAGGTCATTCGGCCCTTCTAGTCGACACCATCTCTCCGAAGCACACCCTATCAGACCCAAACTCCACAGTCTGTTCCCCTTCGTTTCCCACGGCTGATCCCAGTAACCCGCACACCTTCAGTCTGTGGGAGGAAACTCACACAAACAATGAGAGAATGTACAAACTGCACAGTTACACGAAACTGGGATCGAATTCATGTCTCTTATGCAGCGATGCATCAGCGAATCAGGATGAACAACAAATGCTGTCCTGACCAGCGACATCCACACCCTGTGGGTATATCAGGAAGAATAAAAACATATTCAAAACATGGATAACAGGATTGGCATCTGCATGGACATGATTTGAACCCATCGTTCACCCTGGGTAGATACAAGGACACAGATATCACAGAGAAATCAGGCAATGCGGGATTCAATTACCTGCTGAAGTGGAACTCATTCACTCAGTCAAATTGGGGACAGACTGTTTAACAGTCCCTTGTGCGGGACGGGCTCAATGAGCAGACGAACCTCCAGAGTAACTAGCAAGATTACACATCCTAGAAGGAGATCAATTAAACTGTCAATGCTGCTGTTAATCCAAACCAGCTGCCAGTTTCATAGCGTCAAAGTCATCGACTCAAACAGCATGAAAACAGGTATTTCACTCCAACCAGCTCATGCTCAACATAATGCCAAACTAAGCGAGCCGCATCTGACGGCTCCTGTAACTGCTGAGGGTTAATAATGCCATTGTGATATTGTTACTGCATTGTTAATATAAATGTCCAGACATAACTCTGTGGACTCGGGTTCACATCATGCCATGGCAGATGATGGAATTTTATTTCAATAAATACCTAGACTTGAAGGGTCTAATGATAATGTTGAATTAGTTGTTGTCGATCTGATTCACTAACGCCTGATAGGAAAAGAAACTGCCATACTTATCTGGTCTGGCTGGCATGTGACTTCAGATCCTTAATATCGTCGTTGATTCTGAACTTCCCTCTGGGCAATAAATAATGGACTAGGCATAAATGAATAGCTTTTTTAAATCCCACTGAAACTTTCCAATTCATTTATCCGGTAAATAATGTAAATGTACTGTCATTCATCACTATCTCAGGAAGTGAATTGCATATATAAACCATAGTCTGATAAAAAAAATCCTCCCACGTCTTATTTTAAATCCCTTTTTTCACCTAAAACATTTGCCTTCTCTTCTTGTAGTTCCCCCTCCTTGGAGAAAAGACAGTTACAGTTAACTCTATTCGAGCTCTCAATAATTTATAAATTTCTATCAGGTAGCCTATCAACCTTCAGTGCTAGAGTGAAAATATTCTCAGCCTATCGAGCCTTTCGTTATAACTCAAACATCCCCCACTATCAATACGCTGGAATATCTCTTCTAAACCTCCTCAAGCTGAATAATTTCCTTGCTATTACTGGGCGCCAAGAACTGGACGCAGTATTCCAGAAGACGCCTCACCCAATGTCCTATTCAATTTCAACATAACTTACCAACTCCTACGCTCAACGGACTGAGCAACGAAGGCAAGATGACAACATTTTGTAACAATTCTGTCTATATTTGGAGAAAATTAAAAAGAATTATGTACCTGCATCCCTGGCCTCCGTGTTCCACAAAACTACGAAACGCCCTATCACTAATTGTATTAGCCCTACTTATATTTGATGCACCAAAATGCGATACCTTCCTTTTATCCAGATTGAAATCCATCTGACATTTCTCATCCCAAAGGCGCATTGCATTAAGATCCTTCTGGAATCTTAGATCACCTTCTTTACCGTCTCCAATTCTGTTGTCCTCTGAAAGTTTATGAACCATGGCTTCTATGAGTTCCATTGTATTCTCATATTGGTCCATGATTTATACTTACTTGTCGTGGCCATCATTTAGCAGTTTGCAAATCATGTAGCAATTAGTCATGTAGTTAACCACGAGGAAGAAAGCCATAGACTGCAGGGAGATTGGAAATAATTAGCAAGAAAAAGTGCTGAAATGAATTGAATCCAGTGAAATGGGTGAAAATGAATTTGGGGAGGAACAATGATAAAAACGTGAATAGTGAGTGGTTTACAGTAATAAAAGAGAAATTGGAGTAGGCATTCACGAATGTTTGAAGGTGATTGGACAAGGGATCAAGTGGTCTCGAGGCGCTGGAGATGCTTTCTGTTTTTCACCACAGGTGGGAAGATAGAGCAGGGAAATAATGTGGAACTTTAGCAAATGCCTGTTCAGAGTAGAGTCAGAGGACCAGCCACAAGTCTGGTCATTGCTTTAATCGTTTTTTTCGGAAGAATGATAAAATAGAAGAAGGAGGGCGGAAATAGACCATTTGGCCCACCAACTCTGGATCAGCACTCAATCCTATCTTCGCTGACAATGCTGCACGTCAGACTGTCACGTTCCTTGGAGCGGAAGTTTCAGATGGAGGTCATTCGATGCATAAGTCCGTAAGATAATAGAGCAGAAATTAAACCATTCAGCGCAGTATGTCTGCTCTGCCATTAAATCATGGCAAATATCTTTCCAAACCCAATTCTCCTGCATTTGCCCCATAAACCTTGATCGTCTTGACAACCACGCTGCTACATATCTCAGTCTTACAGACAATCAAAGACCTGGCTTTCACAGCCTTATATGGCAATGAATTCAATACATTCACCATTCTGGCGGAATAAATGTATCTTATTACTGCTCTCAAATGTCTTCCTTCTTCTCGAAGGCTTTGCCTTGGGGTTGTAGTCTCTACTAAAAATGGAAACACCTTCCCAGCATCCACTCTTTCCAGAACATGCACGATTCTATAAGTGCCATTTAGATTTCCTCTTATCCTTCTAAACCTCGTCTAATATAGACACAGAGTCGTTAAACGTCCCTCATGTGTCAAGCCTTTCAGTCCCGGGACCATAATCGTGAATCACCTTTGAACACACCCCAGGACCAGTGCATCCTTCCTGAAATTTGATGACCAAACGGACACAAAGTAATTCAGATGTGGTCTGACCAGACCCTTACATAGCCTCAGAAGTGCATCCCTGCTGTTATATTCAAGTATTCTCAGAATAAATGTCATCATTGCAATTGTCATCCTAACTACAGATTCAACCTGCAAGTTCATCTTGAGAGAATCCTGAGCTAAAACTCTCAATTATTTCGCACTCCAGCCATGTGAACCTTCGCCCCATTTAGACAATAGCCCGCAATTCTGTTAATACAAATGTGCATCACCTCACAGTTTCCCACAGTATGCTCCATCTACCATTTATTTTCTGACACTCCCTACATGTCCATGTCTCTCTGCAGCATCCCCGCCTCCTCAATGCTACCTGTCCTTCTACCTTTGCATTGTCTGCAAATTGATAGATATTGCCCTCAGGCACTTTATCTCGATCATTAATGGAGAAAACGAAGAGTTATGGTCCCAACACAGCCTTGATAAGCTGCCATCCCGAGAAGGATCCTTTTGTTCCCAATCATTGCTTTCTGTCCTGCGAGCGCACCTTGCCTCCGACACCGTGGGCCCTTGTCTTATTCAGTAGCCTCTTGTGCGGCAAATATCAAAGGCCTTCATGAAGTCCAGACACGTAACACCCATTGGGTCTCCTTGGTGTACCTTCCTCGTTACTTCCCCAAAGAGGAATTCTTGCAGATTTGTCTAGCATGGCCTTCCCTTGTTGAAACTATGCTGACTTTGCCTTATTTTTACATACACTTTCCAGTATTCAGAAATGTCTTCCAACGCAATGGATTCAAGGACCTTATCCACAACCAAGATTCGGCTGGTGGTCTGTAATTTGCCAGCTTTTGTCTTGTTTCTTTTTAACATCGGGTGTCACGCTTGTGATTTTTCAGTTCTGGAGCACCCTTCCTGATTCTACCGATTCCTGGAAGTTCTCCATTAACGTATCCACTATTTGTTCAGTTGTCTACCTTAGAACTCTGGAGGGCACTCCATCTGATCCAGATGATTTATCCAACTTCAGGCCATTCACTGTTTCCTGCACCTACTCAGTGGTGGCCAGTAGACTTCACATCTGTTCCCCAATTCTCTTGTATATTTGGGTATAACTCATGTCTTCCACTGTGAAGACTGACACATTTTTTTTAGTTCCTCTACCATTTTCTTCTTCCGCTCTACTATCTGTCAAGTGTCATTTTCCATTGGCCCATTGTCCACTTCTTCCTCTCTTTTACGTTTATATGAATAAAGAAACACTGCAGTCTGCCTTTATATTCTTAGTTTTCTTATATTTAATCTCCCCCCTCCTCATTTGTTTTGTTATTGTCCTTTCCAGGTCTTTATGAGCTTCCCAATCCTCTGATTGTTCACTGCCCTTCGCCAAATTATATATTTTCTCTTTCGCTTTTGTGCTTTCGATGTCTTCCTCATTCAGACATGGTTGCCTCATCCTCCCTGCACCATGCCTTATTTTCCACACGATGTGTCGCTGATGTGCCTGCTGAATTACGCTCAGACACTCCTACCTTTGCATCTCCACTTTCCTGCTTTGTTGCTAGCTTCCTCTCCTCACCAATTTCATCCAGCTCCTCCCTCATGCCTCTGTAATTATCTTCATTCAACTTTAAAACCGTTACCTCGGATTGTATAATCTCGCTCTGAAATTGAAGGGTAAATTTAATCATATTATCATCAACGCTTCCTGAGGGTTCAGTCCTCTTCAGCTCCCTTTTCTCGTCTGCCCCATTGCACAAATTGAAATCCAGCGTTGCCTGTTCCCTACTTGGTTCCACCACAAACTGCTCCAAAAATCAATCTCGTCGACATTTCACAATTGAATTGAATTGAATTGAATTTATTGTCACGTGTTCTGAGGCACAGTGTAAAGCTTTGTTTTGCGATCAATACAAGCATATCGCAGTATTAAGTGGCATAGATGTATAAATGACATGTAAACATATAATAGGTTGGCCTTTGAGATTGTCCGGGCCGAGTTCACCACTTTCTCTACCTCCGATCTTCAATGGTACAGATGTATACCAGGTAGTGATACATTCAGACAGAATGCTCTCAATGGCCCATCTATAAAAGTTGGCAAATATATTCGCAGTGGTGCTTCAAGTGATCATCGATTTAAAAAAACAACATTTTCACCACGTCTCGGGAGATATCATCATCATACATATATCTCTCTCCCGTTCCTTTCCACCATCCATAGGGACCATTCCCTACAGGAAACACTGTTGCACTTTGCGTTCCCTCCCAACACCTCCCTCAACTCACCCCATGGGTTCTTCCCCCTGCATCGCTGCTTTTGTGACACATAAATGCATAGAACCTAAAAACCTGAGTTGGAGTAGACTCTCCGGCCCTTCAAGCTTGCTACATCATTCAATGATATAATTGCTGATCTTTCTAAAGATGCAAATCCGCTTACTCGCCAATTCATTGCATCCCTTATTTCATTTATTGTTCAAAACAAGTTTCGCTCTTAGCTTTAAAATATTTTATTGAACTAGCGTCAACTTCTTCGCTGGCAAGGTAATCCATATATTAATATCTGTCTGGCTGAAGTAAGTCCTTCTGAACTCAGTCCTAAATCTGCTCCCTCTAATCCTGAGGCTATGCCCTCCTGCCCGAATTTCACCCACAAGTGGAAGCATCCTTTCCAATTCTACCTAATCTATTCCGTTCAAAGTAAGATTCCCCCTTCATTCTTACAGACATTGCTTATTTGTTTGTTTATTGCATTTAACAGTGCGATGTCATTATTTGCTGGCCTATAGACTGCACCTATCAGTGACTTTTTCTTCTGAGAATTCCTACTTTCCACGCAAATTAATTCAAACTCATTCTCCATAGGACATGTATTGTCTCTCCACACTGCCCTGATGTCGGTCTTGAATAACAGAGAGACACCACCTACTTTACGCAGCTGTCTGACGTTCCAAATAGTCTCGTACTCCTGGATATTTAACTCACAGTCGTGGCCTTCCTGGAACCGTGTCTCTCTGATGGCTATTAAATTATTGTCATTCGTGTTGATTTGTGACATTAACTCTTCAACCATGTTATAAATGCGACGAGCATTCAGTTGAAGTGCTTTCTTGTCAGGTTTCTTGTCCTCATGATTGCTCTACTATTATCACCTTTTGCTTCTTTTCTCTCCTCACCTGTCCATTGACGTCTTCCCTGCTTTGATTCCAATGACCCAAACAGACCTTTCAGTTGAATCAGCACATCACGCAATCCACTCGACTCTAATCACTGCTTGCAATGTGGCTTCCACTATCTTGGGAAACGAAGTTTGGACTGGGTGACCACACTGCAGAACATCCAAGTTCTGTCTTCAAGAAGAATTCCAGCGAATCTCAGGGCATGCTGGAAGAACACCACCTCGGTTTCTATTGGGGAGTCCGCAGCCCTCCAGATTACATATCAGTTTCATTTTTTTTAGGGCCTGAACTCTCCCATGTCCTATCCCCCTGTCTCACACACCAGGCGTTGTTTTCACATAGCCTGCCATAACACATCACATATGGTTCGCTACTAGCAGTCTCCATTGACAACTATTCACCCTGCTAGTCAGGTCATCATCCACTCCTTTTTCCAACTGTACTTCTCTCTATTTGAACTCGATCCCTACCTATCGTTTAATCCTTACCCTACCCCAACCGCCACTACATCTTCTGCAGAGAGACCAAAATTTTCCAAGCTATCGTCAGTTCTGAGGAATGGTCACTGGACTCAAAATGTTAACTCTGATTTCTTTTTTCAGATGCTACTAGACCTGCGGAGTTTTTTCCAGCACCATCTCGTTTGGCTCTAGTTAGTGTCGAATACTGTGAATGTTCGAGGAAGAATGACTGCGCATGGCCTGGGAGAAGCCTGATAAATGTTTGTGCAATGATCCCCTGCATAGAAGACAGAACTGTGTTCCTGTTGAAAAGTTCTCTTGTGCATAGTTCCCATTACAAGGTGAGCTATCGGCATCAACTACATTGGTCAATGAAGACCATAATCATTTCTGCCGCAGTTCTCTCCTGGATGTGATGAACAACCGAGAGAAAAAACATCCCTCATGTCAGATGTGAACGGATTGGATTCCACGCAGGAGTGTAATAAGTGACTGCTTTTTTGCAGATAGAGAATGGTCAAATGCTTTCTCGCTGTAACAATGTGTCATTGGGTATCAAAGCTAAATGGTTTGTTGGCGCAAAGGCTGAACACTGCGTTTTCCATTTAAAATACGTGAATGTGTTCCCTCCAGTGTGACAGTACAGTTGTGTATAGTTGTAAATAGGATAACTGGATGAATCACTTCACACATTCAGCTGGTGAACAGTCCTTCTGTGTGAAGACATCTGTACAGAATTGAGGAAGATGCACTGAAAGGTTGTTGATCAGTTTCATATAGGGGCTGAGACGATACTGGAGGTTTTGAGAGTCTTAGACGTGGACAAATCCCCAGCTCAGAGTGCAGTTAGAGCTCAAGTTGCTCTGTGAGACAAAGGAGCAATGTAACGCGTTCTGACTAATGTTTCACATTCCCCTTTGGCCACAGGAAAGTTGGTCGATGACTGCAGGACTACAAATGGGGTTCCACTTTTTAACAAGGCAGATAGAAACAAACCAGGGAAATACAGCCAAGTGAGTCTCCCAGGAGTGGTCGGGGAACGTTTGGGGAAACACCTGAAGGAGAGAATTAATTGCAACTTGTCCAGGCAAGGTTTGATCAAGGAGTCAGCATGGTTTTGACAGAGGAGGTGTTGCCTAACAGATCTGTGGCCGCAGACAAAATAAGTGTCATTGTATGTTCTTAGGTGGTGGGATTGTGTTCCTGTCTAAATATTATTGAAAATGGAATTGTAGGAAGACATGTTGTGGCCAAGTAAATGTTTTGAGGAAGTTATCAGAGGGGAGTGAAAATTATGTGGTGTATGTGGGTTTCACTGAGATCCCACACGAGAGACTGATAACAGAGTAAAAACATTATCAATTTACGATCACGTGGTGTCAGAGAAATTCAGCTCAATGGATCAGAGACCAGATACGATTAAACAAATTGACATCGCGGAAAAGGCATTGACCAGGCTGACACAGAACTGATTCTCCGCACAGATGGCCAGAATGTTCTCCTCCAAGCAGAGGGTGCAGGCAGGTTTCATAGGGGTACAAAACAAAGATGATAATTGTAAAGCAGTAACAGTACAGTGGTGAAAATTTTCAAGCGATTAAAACAAGAATAAACTGAATGGAATTTAAACAAGCGTCTGGCAGGAACAATTCAATTGTAAATGACACTGGAGATACCAGCCATCTCCTTGAATAGGTGAGAATGTCTTCTCGAGGATTCTTAACGGAATTTCCTGTTTGCACGAGTGTGTGCAAATGTCCCTTCTCCTGGCATTCAGTTCTGCCTATTGTGTTCCTCCTAGGAGCAAAGTCTTCCGGGATCTCTCAGTCTGCCTCTTTGTTCATGCGCCATCGGTTGATATGGGAAACGAGCTGACACTTCGGATATTCAGAGTGAAGTGATGATCGAGGCTAGGAGCTGACTGTGAAGGCTGTTTGAGAAGTGTCTTGTCTGGTCTGAGAGTAGCTGAGAATGTCTGGATTCTATATTCGCCTCTTTGGCCAGGACTGAGGCATAGTGGGTGTGTTCTGTATGTGTTAGCAGGCATGATTTCTGTGTTTCGCAGACATGCTTCTGTGTTTTCTATGTAATTATTCTATGGGTGGGCAGTGTAGCAGAGTTGCTCCCAAAGTTCACCCTTTTTTTGTTAAGAGCAAGTTAAAACAGTGCAATGTAGCCTGGTCCGGTAAGGCTATCAGATGGTGTGGTTTTCGGTGTCAGACAGGTAGTAGTCTGCGTCTGAATCTGACCAAGCGTAGTTTGTGTCAGGATAGGGGATCTCCCTCCCGTGAACTTGGACAAGCTGGTTAGCGAGGAGGGCAGGGGTAAAAGTGCTGTACAAAACCGGCAGCTGCACATACGGAGGCCCATGACCAGGATAATGATACCCACAACCGCAATATGGGATATTAGTTCCTCCAGCAGTTCAGTGCCCCGTAAGCCAATCCAGGAGGTTGCCAACGTCCACAGGTCCCAGTGGGACTCCGGTTCATTTGGGACAGCAGCAGCCTGTGGAAGGTGGTGTGTCAGGTCCGTTATATTTTCGCTGTTGTCAGGGGTGTAGGTATAACAGTCTGTGCCAACGAAGGTGCAAGTGCCCCAGTTTTGGCCAGTCAGTTGTAAAGGGCCTTTCTGTTTTTAGGACCACATTGCGAATGGCGACAGCCTCTGCATTCAGCTGAGTAAGCCCTTCAGCCGTGGTATGTTATCTCCTCTAGCGCTGTGGCCAGTTGATATGCTTCTGTGTCGAGGTGCAGGAGTGTCGTAAGTGGACACGAAAACGGGGAGGAGGGATATATCTCGTCTAGGGCAGTGAGGGCGCGTTTTATGTGGGGAATAAGTTCTGGAAGGGAGACGACTAGGAGTGGTAAATGATTGGTACCACATACCACGTGCCAGCCCATGACAATGCCAGCCGGGGTAGGCCTTGTGGCCGCAGACAAAATAAGTGTTTATGTATGTTCTTATGTGGTGGGTTTGGGTTCCTGTCTAAATATTATTGAAAATAGAATTTTGGGCATACATGTTGTGGCCAAGTAAATCTAGGACGCTGCACTCTGCTACAGACCAGAACGCTGCAGGGGTCAAGAGCAGTGAGTTCGTGCACCACCTCCGCCCAGCCACTATGCGGATGGCTGGCTTCTCGTTAGGTAGATGGTTCCTCGGCGTTACCCCCGTGCGGTGGTGTCAGTGATGGTCAAGGTTTGGTGATCATCTGAGAGGATCTGGGCTGCGTATTACCATCCTGTGAACTTGTCGATGTGGTATCCTGCGGATTTTCAGCAGTCTGAGCTATTAGCCACATGAATGGCCCGTCTGGTTAGCAGAATGAGCATTGTGTCCCCAGTGACCTCTCCAGTTTAAGCCACAATTCTGCCATCCCTGTGGTGTTAAAAGGGATTGCGTCGTGGGAAATGCTCCTATGGGAAAGTTCAGATACACGGGCACAGACCCACCAGCTGGTCTGGTTTACCCTCGGGGCATACCTGTGGGTCATGTCAAGGAAAATGTTCACTCACGACTCAAGGTGGATTAAGTGCCCTGCTACTGATCAGTGGAGAAGTGCAGGTCAGACCAAAAGTGATGATGCCGATGTCTGCACCGAACAGCTGGATCCGTTTGTGGTGTCTCGAGCTGTATCCTGTTCTGCTTGGTTGTCCTTCTGTGGAGGCGGACCCCCCTTTCACCGGGTCGCATTCTATTGTTCCTTGGAGCGTGACAGCTGTCATTGTCGTGAGACAGACCAAGGGTGGTCCTTTCCATCTAGGGGAGAGATAATCTTTACATAATGCCCAGTTTAAATTGGTGAAGTTATTCATGCAGTGGTGTGGACACTGCAGTTTTTCAGTTTTATTTTATTGTTTTATCCCCACACTATTGCCTAACTGTGATGTTGCTTATATTTTCCCCAGCACCCATGTTGTGTGTGTACAAGTTTGAGATGCAGTGAAGGACACAAGATGCACGAATCTTTGTTCAGTTTCCAACAGCAGAAAGAAAAGAAACACCCACATGGCCGTTACACCGCAGCTTTTAACAAATCATGGTTTAGCGCGATCCTTCTACTCAGGGTAATCCAAGAGAGTTTCCTGTGTTAAGAGCAGCGCTGTGTCATTGGCGAGCTTTGGCGGTCCAGCGGCTGTGGGAATGGGTCGTTCCATTAGCACTTCAAAGGGTGTAATTTCTGACGTTCGGTTTCCCTGTAGTTTTACTGTGTAAAGCACCAGTGGCTGGCCATCGAGCCAAGCAAGTCATGTGTCCTGAGTGATTTTGGGGAGGGTGGTTTTGAGGGCCCCGTTAATTCTCTCCACCATTCCTGATGACTAGGGATTTGATACGGAATGTGGTATCTCCAGCGTATCCCATGGGCGTAACAGTCAGAAATAATGAACGTTGCGGTGAAATGGGCCCCATCCCCCGTATGTTTCTATGCGCTCTGGGATATAATACTCTTGTAATAACGTCCTGCAGGATACACTTTACCACTGCACTGGTGGAATTTTTTTTGACGGGGAATGACTCTACCCATTTTGAAAACATGTCGAAAACAATAAGGACATATTTGTATTCCTCTTTCTGAGGCATATGGGCAAGGTCAGTTAGAAGGTGGGTGAATGGACCTTCAGGAACTGGTATGTATTCAGTTTTGGACATCGGATTCCCTGCATCTTTATGTAAACAGATGAGGCACTTTGGTAGCAGGGCTTGGGTAGCTGTAGCGAATCCCGCTGCATATGAGGAATGGCAGACAGCATCTTGTCTGTGTGTCCGATTCCGTGTGCCGCCAGGGCCAGTAAGTGCAGGTGGCCTTTCAGGTAAATGATGAAGCCATTGGGGTGCGTAAGAACCTGGAAGGATGGTGTTTGTGCGACACCAATGTGGGCCCATGCGGCCCTCTCTTCTGGTGGTGCAGCTCGCTGAGCTGCTTGGACTGCATCGAGAGGTTCAGGGGACTCTGGAGGTTTCACCACCCTGTGGGTCTGCAAGGCATAAATGACCATGGGTAGTGCAGATTCCCTTGTGCCTGCATCAGCTGATGCAATTGCTAAGGTGACAGGATCGGTGGCAGAGTTGTGGGTATCACATATTATAATAGTAACAGCGGTGTGTAGCAGGACTGCTTCTCGGATGTTGGCAATGTGTGCAGCATGTTTGATTCGTCTCCCTGCTGAGCTGATAAACCCCCACTGTTTCCATATTGTGCCAAAGTCCTGAATGACTCGAAAGGCATATGGAGTCTGTGTAGAAATTGGCTGTGCAACCCTGTGCCAGGTTTCAGGCTCTGGTGAGAGCAAAGAGCTCTGCTGCCTGTGTGGACACCCCGTCTGGTAATGCAGCTCATTAGAGAGTGCTGAAGGGGTTGCAGATGGTATGTCCTACTCATGTGGATTGGTCTGATGGCCAGAAGGAAGAGCAGCTGGTGAAACGAATCTGGTCAGGGTTTTCTCAGTCCTGAACAAGGTCTCATGCCTAATACGTCGACTCTCCTGTTCCTTGGATGCTGCCTGACCTGCTGCGCTTTTCCAGCAACACGTTTTCAGTTCTGATCTCCAACATCTGCAGTCCTCACTTTCTCCTAGTTTTCTCAGACCGGTCAGGACATCTGCTCAAACAGGCAAAAGTGAGGACTGCAGATGCTGGAGATTCACGTCAAGATGAGAGTGGTGCTGGAAAAGCACAACAGGTTAGACAGCATCCGAGAAGAACGAAATTCAATGTTTCTGAGAGGAGCCCTTTTTTTTAGGAATGCTGAACCAAGTCCAAGCAGTTGTGGTTGTCTGCAGAATCATGTTACCTGAGTAGAATTAGTTTGGCAGGGTCCAAAGCTAGGGCGCAGTGTAGGAAAATGTTTGTCGAGATCACAAAGCGACGTCATGACCAGTTCTCTTAGTTGCAGTAAAATGTTGGATTGCTGCTGAATTAAGCAGCAGGGAGAGCGAAACAGTACACGGGTGATCTAGCACAATGGGGGTGGCCTTATCCACTGTTACTGTGACTACTGGCACAGCGCACAAACATACTGGCATTCCACTCGTAACAGATGGTAACTAAACATTATAAAACGCATCATGAAGCTGTGAGAAAATGCCAGATGCGAAGCCTTCTGACTTGGTTACATAGTGGTAGAAGAGATGTGAGTAATCTGGGACTCCCAGAGCAGGAGTGGAGATTAGTTGTTGCTTCAATTCAGTGAATGCCCGTTATATTTCGGGTGTCCACTTCACTCAGGCTGGCTGTTTAGGGGAAGCTGCCTTCCACAGAGATGCATCAATAGCACAATGGATAAGAATCCAGGGCCATCGGTAGTTTACCAGCCTCAGAAACACTTGCAGCTGCCTGTTTGTGACAGCCAGGGGAAGCTGGGTAATTACAGCTAATTGATCCATGGACAGTGCTCTGAGGCCATAGGAAAGTCGCACCCCAGATATTCGACATTTTGCTGACAAAGCTGCAAATTCTTGATGCACACCCTATGCCCATCCTGTGCCAGACTACAGAGCAAGGCAGTAAACTGTTTGCATGCAGTAGCAGAGGTGGAAGCCAATAGCAGGCCATCGCATACTGGAGCAAGGTGCTGTGGCATGGTCGGTGATGGGTGAGGTATACTGCAGCAGCATAAACTGTGGACTCTCCCAATACCAGTAGGGAAAGCTGGCCCATGTATTTTGGCAACCTCCATATGTAAAAACATAAAGTTTCAGGGTTTAACCTAATGGAGAATGCGGCTGAACAAAGGTGGATTACAAGAATATCAGGTGGAGGAAGCAGGGATACCGATCAAGGACAGTATTTGTGTTCAGGACTACAGGGAAGCAGGAAACAACAATGGCATTGGCAGCCCTCAGATCTTACACAAAACACCATTTTCATGGTCTTCCAAGCTTCGGGATAGTTCAGAAGGGAGTGTTGCATGGGCTGGTTGTGGGCACGAGGATTCCCTGTTGCAAAAGTGATTCAGGAACTGGATTGATTCCCAAAGCTGCTGCGGATGATAAGGGTATTGATGGCAGAATTGCTCCCTGTCTGACTGCAACTGTAGATGATTGGCCGGACAATCGCTGGCCTGCATGGGTCTATTGCTCTGCCTACAGTGATTATGGCAGACCAGCTAATAAGAGTGGGCTCTCATAGGAGGAGGCACGACTGGGTTATGTTTTGTAAATGTAGCTTGTAGTAATGCAGGAGCACAGCGCAAACAAAACTCGCCCTGTCCAATCAGTGAAAGCACTACGAAGGGGTCTGTGCCTTGTCTAAAGAGTGTGAACTATATTGTTGGTTGTACAACGTGCCCTATCCTGTTTGTGAGATCTTTGGGGAGCCATGTTCTTAATTATAAAGGAATTGTGGGGGACTGCCATTGTGTCATTGCAGGCTAGTGCAGCCTGCTCTGCGCTGAGTTGCACGTCTGCTGTAACACCTTGTGCTCTGGCAAAATATCTCCCCGTGCTGGTTAGTGGGGAGGTGAGCTCGAGATGTGAGTCCATGAGTGGAGGATATGTTGATGCTGGTTCCAGGGGGGAGGAAGCTGGACAGTGAAATTGACAGACAAAACGGCCTGTCAACAGCACCCACCAGAGAATGGGTGGAGGATGAAGTGGTAGTTGATATGCGGGATCGGAGGGGGTCTGGAAGGGCCAGGGTAGGTTCTGGCGTGCACAACCAGGTGCATGAATCATATCCGAATTTCACAACTAACAGCAGGGGAATTTCAGACTATTCTTTCAAACGTCCTGGAGCCTACTTGCACCGCCACTTCTCAGAAAGTGCTGAAAGCAGAGAAAGAAAGAACACAATAAAATGGGCCATAAAAAGTGATTTTCACCAATCACATTCTCGATTAGATTACATTTTTCTTCCGCCGTTTCCAGGTTAAAAATGACTGAAATGGGAGAAATTTAAGAACATATGACATCGCAATCAGCCAGAACACCAAATAACGACAAGTGGAGTCAACGTAGGATTTTATTTCACAACAGCGATGAAATAATAGTCTCCCTTCGGTTCCAGTGAAAATGAAACTTGCCTGGAACAAAACACAAGCCATAGAGCTGCTTGAGCTCGCCATTTTCCGTTTGAGATGCGAAAACGACCATGACAGCGACCCCTTTGAGAGAGTCTGCACTTGCCCACACATTAGCTAATTCTCGAAGAAGCAAACCCACCAGTTCTGTTCTTTATTTACGTTGAACGCGGCATTTAATCACACTGCTGTTGTCCCACAGTAATGGCAGTGGTGGGATTGGATGCGACGCCTCCTTAGAGAGTGGAAAATGGATCCCACAGCTTAGACTGCTTGGCCACGGTAACACTCACACGCGCGCTGTTTATTTCAGTACATTTTCAATAGTGCTTATGCAAAACAACAGAAGAAAAACCACAGGGAAAGCATTCCGCGATCCCTGTCCTGCTCACATAGCAGCAGGGATATGCGCGACGACAACATCAATTTCGCAGCAGATTATGATAGCCCAACAAACCACACAAAAAGCTGAACCCATCTTCCCTGAGACTCTTTTCAAATAAAAATTTACATTCGAGTGTGAGAATGCAAGTTTCTTCATCATTTGATAAAATAGCCATGAGCTGCATGTCATTACTGGAATTTCGATTCTTGTTTTGCTAAATGAATTCGCCCATCGCTCGAAACAGAACAACTTGCACGTTTACACGGAATATGGAACACACTGGACTACAGGGAAAATGCACAAAGCTGAGCAGGCCGTGTTCCACATCATACCGTGCAGCACAGTTTCAGTCACTGGGACTGTTTTGCAGAATAAGCGTCCCAGAGAATGCTCTCCACCTGAAAAGCGGAGGTAGAGGACATCCGAGAAGCACAGATCACATTGTGAGAATGCTCAAACCATGGTGCCAGTTTGAGTTGGCACTTTCCTTGTCTTTTATCTTAACCGTGCAACTTGCTGCAGAGATATCTCCATCTGGACTGGAGCGACATGGCTGCCAGCTGAGTTGGAACCCTGTGTGGGATTCGATGAGAAGCGACTCAGTAAAGTTTACTAAACTCAATGATGCTTAGAAGAGATGCAATTTCTGTTCACATCAATGTAAAAGACAGTTTCTGAACATATTAACAGAATTCAAATGGTGATTACCCCACCCCCCTCGCCCATCCCACAAGATGTCAAAGTGGTGCTAACTGTACATGAGTGCTCTTTGTGCTCGATGTGAAAAGGTCTCCTGCCTGCGTCACCTTCACGTTTCTTGTTGTTGAGTGAATCACAAAGAAGGAGTTTCAACAGAGCTGCAACTGCAACTCTTTGTTATCCCGCTTCCCCCCACCCCTCCCCTCCCCCTGCCCGTTTACATTTTCCTGCTCATCTGTGACAGAAGAAAACCAAGTGGATGCAATGCCATTCGGTAACCTGTCTATTATTTCTGCAGTCCCATCTCCAAAATGGCTTAGATCTCAGTGCACACTTTAATATGACTGACGCTATGTAAAAAAAACAATGACTGCAGATGCTGGAGACAATTAGTGAAGCTATGACAGCACAAGTCCAGAGGTTCATCTGAGATTGTAAATTAATTCATTGTTGTTGCTGACAGAATGAGCCGCTAACGTGCGAAAGCATGATTCACGACTTCTGGTGTTAATTCTCACACGTCGAATAACTGCAGACAGCTTCCAAATGAGGCCCGTCAGAGACTATTTTGGGATACATTTGACAGAGAGGCTACATTAGGAATCCCTGGTGCACTGTGACACCTGCACATCAGCTTTCTCGGCTTTGAACTGGACCGCCTGCATAAGGAATGCAAATGCGTTACTGCTTTTCGTGGAAGCATCAGAACAAGGGATGGCGTATGTTCAGAAGCAGGTTGGAGAAACACTTAACGTTTTGCCCAGTAACTAAATGGAATTGCAAGCATGCACAAACCCAAGTTTTCTGATTGGAAAGCAAGCAGGAAATCTCGGTTCTCGTCCATCTAAAAGGCTGCCGTTGGGGACAGGACTGTTTCAGCCCCGTTCCGAATTAGCGACTTACCTCCCCGTTTCCAACAGCACGTTGTTGTCCAGCGTTATTGGCATCATCGAAAAAGTAAGAAATAATGTGAAATTGTTTACAGAAGTTATACAAGGATGTTGTCAATGTATCGATTGTCGGGTGAAGCTGGACAGTCTGGGTCAATTTTCCCTGCAGCGTAGCAGCTGGGGCGTGATCTTATGGAGTGTTTGTAAACTGATTATTTAAGTATTTTACTCAAGGTCGAGCGAGTTGAAAACTGGAGAGCGTAGGGCTGTGGTGAGAGGGCTAAAAGTTAAAAAGGACATATACAATCACAATTTTTTGGAATCATTTTCCCAGTCGCCAGGACATCAAATAACGACGAATCGAGTCACCGCAGGACTTTGTTTCACAACAGCAATGAAGTAACAGTCTCTCTCCAGTTCCAGTGAAAACTCAACTTGCGTGGAACGAAACCGCAGCAGTAGAGCTGGTTGAGCCTGCGATTTACCGTGTGGGAGGCGAGCACATCATGACAGCATGGACACTGACACTTTGAGGGTGTCTGCAGTCTCCCACACTGCAGTTAACTCTCCAATGTTTCTGCCATTTGTTTGACTTTGACCACGGCACTTTAACACTCTGCAGCTGATGTTGCAGTGGTGGTATTCGCTTAGACGCTGCCTGCCGAAACGGAGCTTGAATCCAGCAGTTTAAGCTGCTTGGCCACGCAACAGAGGCCTAGTTTATTTGAATAGTGAAGTGTGCTGTGTCTGATCCGCAGGACATGCTGCAGGATTTTCAGACAGCGCCATCATCCCTGTGACATGTACGTGTTGGGTAATATTCTGTTTGGTCGACGTTGGCTTTGCCAATATCACCGTGGTCTAACTGCCTACATTCTGTTCCTCTAACTGTGATTCCACTCAGAATCACAAATGTGTCTCAATCCACCTGATCTGTGCTGGCTCTCCAAAGAGATAAATGTGTTTCTCTTTTGGTGTCACTCTCTTGCCTTCTACCTGTAACTCTGCACACTTTTACTTTCAACATAAGCATCAAATTACTTTTTAAGTTACTCGATTGAAACTGTGTCTTTGTCAATGTCAGGAAATGGTTCACAGACCCTAACAACTCCCTATGTGAAAACGTTTCTCCTTATGCACATTTTTCTTGTTTTAATAATGACTTTAGAACTCTGCCGAATCGTTCTCGATCCTTTCAGGCGTGGGGAGCATACTCCCTTCTTTATTTCCTCTGTCTATCCCACTCATGTCTTGGAAAGGTTTAACAAGGCCAGCTTTTGTCCTTCGGCTCTCCAAGGAGAAATGTCCCAACTTTCCAAATGACCTTTATTGTTGACATTCCTCATATACCACACCATTCACATCAACCTGTTCAGCGCTGTTTCCAATCATTTCACGTCCCCACTTCCGAAAGTTTCACACCCAGAACTGTGCAAACATTCAGATGGTAGATTTATTCAGTGTGGGATTATGTGGCTGAGCATCCTGAAACAATTGTTTCGCTCTCCTCACATGTGGTATTGTGCCATGCCCACTACAATGACACTTCTTACTCCAGAACTCAACGTTGTTTCAAGGAGTGTAACTTTATGATTTACACCTTTTTAGATAACAAATAGTTGATAGGACGACCGGTCAAAAGTGACATCAAACAAGGAAGGCTCCAAGGCGACTTCAAGTAAGACATTCTTACATGCCAGTATGAACTCAAGCTACTAAGCGAAGATCATGCCTGTAGACTAGTGACATTCTTACGTTTCCATCAACAAACCAGCTGGAAGTCGCTCAGATCCAACTATTTTGCACTTTGCTCTCGGGTTTCTAAGCCCCAAAGAGTTTCAAGAATATCGCCTTCTCATTCCATCTCCTTGTTCACGGGATAGTGCTGTTTATCCCTTCCGCTTGCTTGGACTGCTTTGGCAGTGTATTCAGCTATTCCACTCCAACTGCAAGCAGTGTGAGGGGAGACAAGCGCGGATATGCTTTAAAGCTCGCTCTCATTGGCACAGCCTGTTCCATCAAGTGCTGGAAATCAGCAAGTTTGATTGGGAACATCATCCAAATATCATTTATCTTAGAGAGCGATAAAGATGCTGGGTTGTTGGGAAAGACAGAATGCACTCCTGATGCTCTACCCTCAGGTAAAATCATGTGAGGGCATTTTTGTGCAGCCTGTTTGCTGTTTAGAATCCACCTTCACACAACAATCCTACAGAAAGGCTTTTGTAACAGTAATATCGTTTACTTTGCTGCAATCGGGCAATAGTTAACACCTGAGCCCCAACTGTCCCAGATGAAGAGAATGCGAATGAAACCATCAGTCCCTGAGTGTCATCACACCGGCTCTGAGCTGCGGGGCTGCAGACAGTCTAACGTGGAAGGGAAGGTAAAATTGAGACACTGTTTCAACATCAACCACTCTGCCGCAAAGACAGGACGAGGGACAGCATCAACGCGTGGCTTCACTCACGCGGCGACAGAAGCCGTTCAGTGCATCTTTTCTACTGCGACTCTCTGTCACTTGTTTTTCTCTGTGGTTATTCATAATTGGCGATCTATGTCCGAATAATGCAGAATTGTGTCTGTATCATCATGCTACCTCCAACAAGTAGATTCAATAGTAATTTCACAGGGAGAAACTGCTGTGTGAAGCAGCGTAGGCAATAACTGCAGGGCGTCATGCGCATAGAACACTCTCCAACTGATATATCTCACCTTCAACAGGATATTCCCAGCTTTGGCAAATGATTTTGCCAATTAGATCACAACAGACCAACAGAAAACAGGAAAAGAGCTTCCAGAACTTCGTAAGTGTGTTTCCTCACCTGTATAAATTTGGCAGTTGTAATAGCACAAAATATAAATTTCAAATACATTAAGTCAAAGGAAGTGAAAAGTGAAACAACAGCAATACGTAGAAAGGAGCTCTGTTATAGAGATACATTGGCGGGGACAGTACGCACACTGAAAAGTGGAATGGACAATGAGCAGAGGATGTTTTCAATCCATGAAATTAATGATTATGAGCCCAATGCGATCCAACTGGGCCGCTCTGCTAGCGCTGACCACAACAGTTGCCCGCAGTCTTCATCGTTTCATCTGGCGTGTGGCATGAACCTCAGAGGACGATGCTGAAAGGTCTTCAGTATTGTGTGATGCTCTGTGATGCAGATGTGTCCCAGCCGTGTCAATGAACCTGTGAGTAACGCCCCACATTCTGTTGGTTTAACTGTGATTTCTCTCAGAATCACAAAATATGTCACAGTGCAAAGTGAGGCCATGCAGCCCACCTTCGCTGTGCTGGCACCAAGCAAGAAGGAAATGTCTGTGTCAGTCGATTGATTGACAGTATTTGATTGTCTGATGAACCTGAGTAGAGTGAAAACCTTTGTTTGCGATTGGTAAAAGCAGATCATACTAATCAAGGACATGCAGATCACAGCGTGAGAAAAACAAAATTTTGGACAGATCAAGACGTTCAGGTTACTTCAAACAGGACGTGCGCTCGGAAAACCAACATTAACAGGATCAGCATCATTTGAATTTAAGGAATGCATTTCTCAGTCTAGTAACGGCCTACAAGAAGTTGCTGGTGTATGTCTTGAAGCGTCGGTCTTGACCTCAGTCTCATTGAAAACTTACCTGCTGAGTAAAGAAAAGGAACAAATGCTAAATTCCAGTGCACACATGTAACTTCTCGCACATACATCACCCACCCGAAGCGATATCACACCAAAGACCAAGAAGCCAGAACCGCAGCTTAAGCGTGATATATAAATCAGGCGAGTCTCTTTATTCCAAAAAAAAAGCTTTTTCTGGTGTTTCGGAGTGAAGGCAGAATTGTATTTTAATAGCAGCTCCTTGCCATTCTGCGGCACCAGGAACTGTTTATCTTGATTCTTAAAACAGGCGTGAAAATCTTGCAGAGTATAGATGCATCTATCTGCTGTTCATGAAATGATGAACAGCAGACTACAATTCACTGACTTCTGGGTTACGCTGCACTGTAACCCTCTGCTCGCATAATTTAAACACAAACAACAAATAATTCAATGACAAAACCTGTTGAAGCGGATTATGTGAGGAATTGAAGGCGATGTAATGAAAAGCCCAGTGAGAGAAGGGATGTAGCATTAACTATGAGGGAATTGATTTCCAGACTGGAGGAGAGTACGCAGTACTGTTTCCTTGAATCAATACCAGGACCGATAAACTGGATCAGCGTTGGATGTTATCGTAGGAAGGCCTGTCGCTTAGACACACTGCACCTTTTGTACAATGGTGCAAAAGCACGACCTTTTCTGTCGAGGAGGCAACTTCAAAGTCTTTAATTAGTCAAAGTGCACAAATGAGCGAAACAACAAAGCAACCAGAGGAACTATTGTCACGTGACGGGGTGACCTCTTCTGCTAATGTCAACAAGCAACATAGAAATTATTCACCCCGTGCTATGTTCTGTTTAAATTCAAGATGCAAAGAACCATCCCAAAAACCATTATTTAAAGTTAAAATAACAACTTTATTTTTATTAACATTTAACAATGAATAATTAGCGTACAACTATTAACAACTCCATTCTCTATACCTGTCCTCAATCTTCTGCTGTACAAGACTGGTCTGTAAAACCTTCTCCAAGCCCGTCCCCATTAACATTTACAAAAACATCAAATTTGAACACCAACCAATTGTCGCATCGTCTCTTTGTATCTTCTTCTGTGCATTTTCACTCCAGGTAGGTGTCGATACTTTTTCTAAGCAATCCCTTTCTCCAGATAGACACCTCTCGGAGATCCCGCTGGTTCTTTAGCTGCGCTGTTTGCTGTTTTTTGCCGCTCTGGATTACTTTTAAAAATGTCTTATAGTTGAACCACAAAACACCGGATTGTTTCATTGGTTTTAACATTGTCAAAATACCAAATTCAAAATTGATTGGGGCATAATTTAAACAGATTGACAGAATTCGAATTTTTTTTTGTATCCATGCAACAGAGCTGTTAGTGTTTCGACCAAATGTTACGTTATTACCTTGTTCTGGACACCTTGTGTGAGCCAGAAATTGCAGCACCCTTAAAGGCACTTTACACCCACAACTTCAAAACACTGATATTTTCCAAGACAGTCAATTTCGCTCAACATCGCTGTCTGTCAATCTCATGAGTCTGAGAACGATCTCTGGTCTATATTAATCAAATCTGCCCTGATCTCATAACCTCAAATTTAACACGCCTCCTTATGTATGTCTTACAATATTAATTGATCCTTCACTGTGTTTCTTCAGAACAGGTTGAGTTGAGAAGAAATTAAAATGAGAACAACAGTCACCTAAATGACAGCAATTTGCCCCAATGTTGCTGCAGCCAACCGATTACTTGTAAGTAAAATAGCCCACACCTTTCCTGTACTAGTAATGAGATTGCATAGCATAGTGGTAAGTTTTCATGAGTTGAATTAGACCCAGCATCATTTCTCAGGTCGTAATTTACAGGGATATCAATGCATGATGAAATGTAGGGGATTGTGGAGCGGAATATGGTTAGGAAACATATGTTCAGAGTTCCCTTGATACAAAATCGTGAGAGAAGAAGAAATAAGGCTTACTGGGTGATAAAGCCACGAGAAAAGAAAATAAGGTTTTTAATGGGATGGTGGAATAGATGAAGAATCACGCGATACAAATCAAGAATGACTGAGTTGTGGCCTAATGGAGGTTTTCCAGCTGATTTGTGGTTGGTAAGGGTAAATTGGAGGGAAATCCCCTCGTTCAGATGACTACAATAACTCGAGGTTATAGCTTCAAAACCAGCGAGGAACGACAAAGCAGTTTACAGCAGGTACTTTGCATTCTGACAGTCATTGAAATCAGAGATATTTTTCAGATAGAAAAACATACATTTTAGATGATGATTCCAGAATAGTTGAAAAGCCACGTGCAGACACACAAGGAGCGAATTTATCAGGGATAGTGATTCTGGGCGGCCTAGATGGGGAGGCAAAAGTGAGACACTCACGAAACAAAACTATTTGTCATGATTGACCAGATTGGCTGACAACGTTCAATCGACCCAAAGAGACAAATCTAATTCCTTTCGAAAGGTTTAATGAGGTGTGTGAGTTTGCAGCAAACAGGATTATATGAAACGAGTATAACAGCTTTTCCAAGAATGCAATCCAGTGCAGTGTCATAGATTCGAATAAAGGTCATCAAGCTAAAATATCACCTCTGATTCTCGATCCAGAAACGGAAAGTCACGTGGGGAATATGTTCAGTTTTACGTTTAATAATTGACACCTTTCCCAAAGACTGAACAATCCCACAAATGAGAAACTGGAGTTTTAGAATAGATGCTGCTTTATTCGACATTATTCTTCAACTACGCTTCAGTCTGATGCTGCAATAATTCCTGAACAACATCAGTAAAAGCAGCTTCAGATAAGAATTGAAATTACAACGGCGGCATTTTTACACGCTGTTAACTACCAAGCACTGATCAGTTGCCGCCGGCAGCAAGACGATAACATGCACTATTTTTACCCCTGGGACCTTCGACTCAGTGTTCTACTTTTGCTGTGGTTCTGAAATTAAAGCTAAGACAGAGAAGGAGGAACTGATATGGACCTGTGACTATTCGAGCATCAGGTTCAGGAAATGGGACAAGGGAAAATGTTGCGCAAAATTGACTTGATTGAAAACTGGATTTCCATTGGTCAGCGCATTGTTTACAGACAATGTTATATTATCGTTGTCACAAGGCTTCTCATTCGGTCGGCTTCAATTTGGTACAGAATTCGATTCAATGACACTTCACTAACTTACTTCTGCAAGTTCCGACAGACAACATGAAACATACTGCCCTCATCATCAATCTTCACCATGACAACATCCAAGGACATGTTGCACAGTTTTCATGAATACTGAAAATATAAGAATGTCAAGCAAGAACAAATTGAATTTCAGTTAAAATTGTAAAGTGATAAGACTTCAGAGAAAGAGTCTGAATGGCTCAAATTCATGTTTATTGCCGTGGCCAGAACTCTAGCCAGGCAAAGGGGAAATCTGTCCCTGTATCTACAACATCCACACAGCCGTTTGCTCCATGTGTCCAGCTGGAAACCTGTGTAAAGGAGCATGCAGGCAAACAGAGCGCCTGGGAGAACCCTTCACTGTCTGATCAAAGCTGCAACAGGAGCTGTGTATCCCAGCGGTGAGAGCAGTGGGATAAAGGGTAGGTCATTGGTATTCCGTGTTGTAGATTCATAGGGTCCTCATCAGGTTATTTAAAACCCTCTGTCAGAAACAGCACAGACAGAGGAGGGGGCTATTTCACCCGTCAGCACTACCCTGCCATTTGATAATATTCTGGCTGGTCGAACACATCAATATCTTTTCCCAGCCCATCCACATCAACCCCTGCCGCCCAAAGGAAAAAAGACACTGACTAAGTCGAAAACCTCTGTGCAACTGTAGGAGGGAAGTGTGTTTAGAGAGAGTGAGCTTCTGCAGTTGATTTTGTGAACAAGCAGCCGATTCTGTGCTGGTCTTCTTTCAAATGATACGATTCCTTCAAAACTCATCACCAAGACGGTGAGGAATCTCTTCTGGCAGTAGCAGGGACGAGAACTCCAGATAGTGGGAACTGATGATAAATCAACAGAACAATCATTGATTCAGATGAAATCTGAAATAAACTCCGATTCTTATGGGACTCAAACCCACGAATTTTGAATCGCAATCTTTACAATGCAGTGGATGTCCAGCACGTCTTTTATTGTGCCACAGAGTTGCGCTAGCCTCCACTTTACTGCACTCAAAGTTTTGGTGTTCAAGACTTTCATCAAACATCGGTTTATCCTCGCCCCGCATTCTAGTACCTGCACTATCCGTGCTTGCTATAGCTCCTCAAGTGTTCAGCTAAACACCCATGAAGTTACCACATGTTCAAACAGTGAATTCTAGACAAAGACCACTCTCAGGATGTAAACATGCTTCCTAAATTTTCTCTAAAAATCCTCTCTCTAGCGTTTCACCTATATCCTTGGTTATTAACCAGTCCCAGAACAATTTTATTCCTGTCACACATATCGATTCAGTTTCTGTGCAAGTTAATCAATTACGCTCTCAGCTTTCTCCGCTCTCAGATGAAGAGCCCCAGTCGAGCTCATTTATGTTTGCAGTTGCGAGAGTGCAGTGCGTTAATAGCACAGCAGGCCAGGCAACACCAGAGGAGCCAGAAAATCGATGTATCGGGCATACACCCTTCATCTGGAATGAGACTTTTGAGTCGGTGTTGAAGAAGGGGAATGGGGTGGGTGGTCAGGTAGTTGGGAAAGCGATAGGTGGATGAATGTGAGGGAGAAGGTGGTAGTTCAGAGGGGAGATTGATGGCCGCATCCAGAGAGCAGTGCCTAGTTGGAGGCTTTGGACTGGGATAATGTGGGGGGAGGTGAAATGAGGAAGTTGTTGAAATACACATTTATCCCGTGTGGTTGCCGGGTCCTAAGGTGGAATATGAAACGTTCTTTCTCCAGGCATCGGCTGGTAATGGAATGGCGGTGGCTTATGCCCGAAACATCGATTCTCTTCTCCTCAGATGCTGTCAGACGTGCTGTGCCTTTCCAGCATTACACTGTCAATTCTGAGGTCCAGCACCTTCAGACCTCACTTTCGCTTGTCTTTGCAGGGGAATTGTCGAGCTCAGACACCAACTTGGTAAATATCTCCTCTGACCACCCTCCCGTGCAAACGCACGCTTCCTGAAGGCTGGCAATCAGAACAGAACAAAATTATTCGAAGAAAAGCAGAAATATCTGAACAAAATCAGCAGGTCTAGTGTATCTGGGGAGTGATTTTCGAGCGAAGCGATCTGCCTTTGGAAGGAATGGTATGTGTAAGTTTTTCAGGAACGTGAAAGAAGGTGGAGAGGGTCTGAAATGATTAAACTCCATATTGGGTGCTGAATGTTGCAGGTGTCTCAGTAGGAAATGACTTACCACTCCTCCAACTTGCGTAGTGTTATTCGGAAGCTCTGCAGCAGACCAAACTGAAATGGAGGCGTGGAACGCATGGGATGTTGCAATGACAGGAACATGGAAACTCAGGGTCTTTATTTTGCTTGCAGACAGAACGTAAGTGTACCCACGTTTGTCACCCTCTCTATTTTTCTTTCCCCAGACTAGGCGATATCACATTGTGAGGCGGAAATGCAGTTTGGTAAATTGAGTGAGGGGCAGATAAATCCCTGGAACCTTACACAGTGAGGAGTGACATCGTAAACGAGCAGCATTACACTTCCAGGGATTTCGTGAAATGGTGCCATATGGGGAAATGCTGGGGGCCAAGGAGGATTGGACGAGGGTGTACATTGAGAAATTGTCATGCATTTTTCCGGTATTCAATTGAATGGGCTAGTGGAGAAAGTGCAGTAGAATGCATATCTTCCTGAACTTCCTGCTATAAGTAAAGATCGAATTATGGAGCAAAACTATCTAATGATTTTCATTCCAACGCAGACACGAGGTGCAGCTAACAGAAGCCACGTGTTTGCACTCGCACTGACACTCTGTCTCCCCGGGAGCAGTAGTACTTTTTCACGTTAATTCAGAGAGAACAGTTCTTCCTGTGACATGTCCCTTCGAGAATGGAAGGACAGGTATTAATAACCCGTACTTGGAACGGAGTATCTGTATGGCTCAATAACAATCGCTTAACTATCCTAACTCCTTTTTAAAATCACTTGACCCATAGCCTTGTATGTCTTGGCATCAAAAATTCACATCTGAATGCTTCGGAAAGTTATGTGGATTTCTGCCTCTCCGAGCCTTGCATACACTGTGCTCCAGAATTCAACCACCCATTGTTTGAAAACGTTTTTCCATGCATTCACTGTAATCTTTCCGCCTCTGACCTTAAATCAATGGCGCCCTGGGATTGAAATCTCCATCAAAGTGAAACATGTATTTCAGTCTATACTATCCATATCCCTCACTATTTTTCACATCTTAATCATGCCCCCTCAATCTCCTCTGCTCTAAGAAAAACAAATCCAGTTTGTCCAAACTCTCTTCTTCAGCTCAGACAAAATCCTGACAAATCTCCCCTGCATCGTTTCCAGTTCTGCCGCATCCCTGCTATAATGTGAATTGCATAAATACACACAATAGTTTCGCTAGAGCCGAATGAACAAGTGAAATAAATAATGGGCAAGTCCACAGAAACTGGTGTTTTTGAATAAAGTTTATTTTCCTCAATGTTGCCCTGTGCCCTCTCCCTGAGCCTGATGTTTCAATAATCGCTGGTCCATGTCGACGTGAGGATTGATCTCGCAACCGTGGTATCGAAATGGATCAACTGGTTTGAAGGTCCTGATGGTTAGACTTGGACATGGTCTTCCACCAACAGTGAGCGCAGCAGCGAAGACTGGACGAGGTCAATAAGAAAGTGATCGTAAGGGGAATGAGAGGGGGAACTTAAAAGAGGAAGTGGTTGCGGGTGGGAGGGAATTCTCCGAGAATGAGTGAGTCTGAATCCTGACTTATGACTGGCAGAAATACAAAATCAACTAATTCCTTTATGTGTTTCTTCAGCCTGAGTCACAAGGAGTAAAATGCAGTGATTCGGATTCGAACGAGCTTACCACCGCCACAATGCAGAATATTGTAACATTCAAACCATCACTGTGTCATGCAGAGAAACGTGTTGAAAAACAGTAATAATGGCAGTGACAGAGGATATGTTAGTAAAAGTAGCAGATGCACAACAGAAATATTAGGCGAGCGACAGCAGACTGAGTTTGATAGATTTCAAGAAACAAAAAGGTTCAGGGAATAGTGCGGGATTTTAGTGAAATGTATATTTCAATAACAATGTGTTCGTAACAATGTCTTAATAACAGTTTCTTCAACACCTGCCCACACAAGGAAGTACCCATTGCTGCAGTTAGTCACATAACCCCAGTTCTGACAACTAGAATCAGACAAACGTTATGGCGCAGCCACGAAGGCCAAACCGGAAGTGGTTGTGTAAATGAGCACGTGAAGCTATTCTGTGGCAGCAGTGACATGATTGGTAAAGGCCAGGTGATAGAGTCATAAATTTATAGGGATGTACAGCATGGTCCAAGCCGTCCATGCCGACTAGATATCCCCACCCAATCTCATCCCACCTGTTAGCGCCCTGCTGATATCCCTCCAAACTCTTCCTATTTATATAATATCCAAATGCCCTTCAAATGTTGCAATTTTACCAGCCTCCACCACTTCACCAGGCAGCTCATTCCAAACACGCACCACCCACTGTCTGAAAAAGTAACCACTTACGTCTCTTTTATATCGTTCCATCCTCAAACTAAATGTATGCCATCTCCTTCTCGACTTCCCGACCCCAGTGAAAAGAATTTGTCTATTTATCCAAGCACACGAAATGCTGAGGCTGGGAGTGCTTCTAGTCAAGAGACAAGTAAGATTGGCATATTGCCTCAATCTATTAAATTATTAAGACTCCGCCGCAGCATTAACCCACACTGAGGATTGGCTCAGAGGAAGCGTGCTGGAGCCTGAAGTGAGCCGTCGATGTATTGAAAGCATTCTAAGAGAATTTCCTTAACAAAGCGGTGTTTTGTCACTTTGACAGTAAGAACTGCTTTTGCTCACATTGTCTCCACATCAATCTCTTACTCCAGTAAACACTCCAAGTCAACGTACACTGCTTCCATTTCAACACAGAAACACGTCCTATTGTCTCTCCATTTGGGATAATCTGAATTGAGAATGTCATCTTTGAATGGAGAAATGCAGCAAGGAGTTGTTAGTGCAGCGGCGATATATTGGATTCTTTGGAGACTGGAACGTGGCAGCTGCTGTTATTTAAATTTGATGAATTAAAAACGGAAAATAAACCTAATCTCAGGAACAGAGACAATAACTTTAATATGCTGAAATGTCATTTATTCATGTCCATACGAAATCGAAATCTGCAGACCATAATGAGTCTTGTCAATATGTAACTCCAAATCCACAACAATGCGTTCACCCATAAATGTCCTCTGACTCAGTTCAAGGTGAAATAAGAATAATGGTCTTCAGACCAATGATAGCCAAATTCCGTGGGAGCATAAGAAAGAATGAAAATACATGGACAATGTGGAAAATGGGAATCGTGTCTGTGTGGACCCGAATTCAATTGATTATCCAAACTAAATAGACAGAAGGATACCAGCAGCGCCAAGAAGTCAGGGCCATAGGGTGACTGCAGGAAGAGACTCAATTACCTGCTGAGGTAGAAACTAAGTTGCTCAGGCAAAATGCCCACAGGTCATTCACCACTCCCATATGTGTGAAGTGATCCCTCGGGAGACTAACTGGCAGAGTCACCAGCAAATTTACAAATGGCAGCAGGGGTTCGATTCTGCTGTTTTTGCAGCTGTTAATCCCAACCAGCAATGGATCCTGTTTGGATGCCTGTTTCCAGTGAAGTTCCAATGTTTTCTGATGTAGACCAATGATTTAGACTTAGTTGTAGGAGCCAAGATTCAGAAGTGTGCTGATGGTGCAACAATTGGTCGTGTAATTGACTATGATGAAGAATGTCAGAGAATGCAGGTATGTATCAATCAGGTGGAAAGGTAAAATGCTGAATGGAATTGAATCCAGATCAATGACTGTCAATTAATTTGGGGAGAAGTAAAAATAACAGTGAGTATTCTGTGTGGTGTAGATGGACAAAGAGGTCATGGAGTGGACATTCTGGATCGCTGAAGATCAATGGACAGGGGAATCATTTGGACGGAAGTATGTACTGTTGATGCTGGAAATCAGAATCAAGATTAGAGTGATGCTGAAGAAACACAGAAGGTCAGGCAGCATCCGAGTTGCAGAAAAAGAAATGATGGTTAGGGCAAAAGCCCTTCATCAGGAATAAAGCTGGGAACCTCGAGGGTGGAGAGATAAACGTGAGGACTGGGTCTGTGATGAATTTGGCTGAGAGTGCAGAAGGTGGATGGAGATGGTGTTAAAGGTGATAGGTCGGATAAGAGGGTGGAGCGGATAGGAGGGAAGGAATATAGACAGGTGGGACAAGTCAGTGAGATGGTGTCAAGCTAGAAGTTTGGAACTCGGATAAGATGGGCGTGGGGCGATGAGGAAACTGGTGAAGACCACATTGATGTCCTGGGATTGAAAGGTCTCGTGGTGTAAGTTGAGGCGTCGAGTGGTGAGGGAATGGCGGTAGAGAGGCATGTCCTCGGGAGAGTGGGGGTGGAGAGTTTATGTGCTTTGTCATGGGGCGTTGGGGTTGAATTTTCCGAGTGTCTTGGAAATTTTCCTTAAGCGCTCTGCGAGAAGCTGTCTGTTGTCCCCAATGTAGAGGACACTGCATCGGGAGCAACAGATGCAATAAATGACATGTATGGAAGTGCAGATGCACATTTGATGGATGTGGAAGGCTCCGTTGGAGCCTTGGAAGAATGTGAGGGGGAAATATGGGTGCACGTTTTGCAAATCCTGTGGTGGCAGGGTAATGTGCTGTGAGGGGAGGGTGAGTCATTTTAGGGCGTGGACTTGACGAGGTAGTCAAGGAGGTAACAGTTTTTGTGAAAAGTGGATAGTGATGGGGAGGGAACTATATCCCTCGAGGTCAGTGTTGCTGACATTATTTACAAACCCACTGATTCCCACAGCTATCTGGATTATGCCTCCTCCCACCCCATCTCTTGC
This sequence comes from Hemiscyllium ocellatum, assembly GCF_020745735.1. NCBI lineage: Eukaryota > Metazoa > Chordata > Chondrichthyes > Orectolobiformes > Hemiscylliidae > Hemiscyllium > Hemiscyllium ocellatum. The sequence continues at coordinate 10,062,849 of NC_083408.1, forward strand.
ACAAATATTATCCTGTATTCCCAATTCCCCCATCTGAATCGCTTCTGCACCCAAAGGACCAGTTCCACCACAGAACATACTAGATGGACTCCTTTTTTAAAGACCAGAACTTCCCCTCCTATATGGTTGAAGATGCTATCCAACACATCTCATTCATTTCTCGTACCTCCACCATGGATCCCATACGTCCAAACACAACAAGGACAGAACCCCTGGTCCTCATCTTCTATCCCACCAACATCCGCTGTCAGTTTCACCACCTCTAAATGGATCCCACCATCAGGAATATGTTCCCCTCCCCACTCCTATCCACTTTCCACAAAGACCATTCGCTCTGTGGCTATCTAGTCAAGTCCACTTTCTCCAATAACCCAAATTTTCCCTCCAGGCACTTTCCCCTGTCATTGCAGGAATTGCAAAAACTACACATACATCTAACCACTCAACTCTGTCCAAGGCTCCAATGCAGGCTTCCACATCCATCAAAGGTTCGCCTGCACTTCCACACACGTCATTTATTGTATCTGCTGCTCCCGATGCGATCTCCTCTAAATTGGGCTGACCGGATGTCTTCTCACAGAGCACTTCAGAGAATATCTCCAGGATACCCGCAAGAATCAAACCCAGTGCCCCATCGCCAAGCATTTCAACTCCCCCTTCCACTCTCCCGAGGACATGCACGTCCCCCGGCCTCCTTCATCGCCACTGCCTTACCACCCGATGACTGGAGGAAGAAAGCCTCATCTTCCACCTCGGGACCCTTCAACCCCATTTTATCAAATTGGACTTCAGCAGTTTCCTCATTTCCCCTCACCCAGATCCTTACCCTTACCCTAGTTCCCACCTTCCAGCTCAACACCGTCTTCCTGAGCTGACCCACCTGTGCATCTTCATTCCCAACAATCAACTCCACCTTCTTCTCTGACGTATCACGTTCAACCACAACCTCCTTCCACTTACTGCATTCTCAGCTACCTTCTCCTCAGCTCCATTCCCCTCCCATTTATTTATCCATCCCATATGCTCCCAGTCTCATTCCTGATGAAGGGCTTTTGCCTGAAACGTTCATTTTTTCCTGCTCCTCAGATGCTACCAGACATGCTGTGTTTCTCCAACACCACTCTAATCTTGAGGGGAATCATTTGATTGAGAGGGTTTTCGGATATTTTATATTGTTGACCACATGCTGTGGATGATAGTGAAACTTTAGCAATCACCAGTTTAGGGAACAGCTAAAGGACTGAGCACAAGTCTGGTCACTGAATAAATCAGCATTTTTTAAAAATTGTAAGCAAAGTATGCAACTTTGCCCATCAAGACCGTTTCACTAATGAGTTTATCACTGATTCCTTTCCAATCAGGGTGAAATTGGCCTTGGCCGGGAACTTGCAAATTTTGGCGTTTCCTTGCATCTTCCAACCTTGTCCTGGTAGCCAGTACAACTGTTGACCTTTGAAGGCTCTGTCAAAAATGCCGTGATGACTTACTCCAGCGCATCTTATAGTTGGTTCACGTTGCTGCAATTGTGCCGTAGTGGTGAGGTGAATGAATATTGCAGGTATTGAAGTGGGTACAATCAAGTGACTGCATTGTCGTGGACCGTGTCCAGTTCCTTATGTGTTATTGAAGTTACACCCATCGAGGCAAATGGCGAGAGTTCTGTTGCACGTTTCATTTGTGCCTTACAAACGATGTAGGATTCACGGAGACACGAGTTGAGTTTATAAGCAAAAACTGTCTACCAAAGGACACATGTTTGTTGTCAAAATGATTATATAGCCAGTTTCTATCCGTTTTCCCCCTAAATACTAACTCTGTGGACGATTACAGAACCTAATTTGGTTACAGTATAGCCATTGTATGTCAGTGGGATATGATTAGATTTCCATTTGTCAGAGTTATCATTACTCTATTTCGTCCTTGTGTGGACCAATTGGATTCCAGTCCCTGTCTGATTTCAAGTTCCAGTTCCCGTCTGTGCTTGAAATTTCAACCGTTTCCTCGCATAGATTTCTACACTTGCCTTAATACTATGTAAGGACGCTGCAGGGGACAGCAGAGATTTACGAGGATGTTGTCAACACTGGAGAAATTGGAGCTTCGTGGAATGATTGATTAGGCTGTGATTATTCTCCTTGAAACAAAGCAGGTGTAGTGGAGCTCTATAATCACGTAATAACGTTACAAACGTTCAATATTCATGGGATCTTGACAGGGTAGTTACGGGAAGGTGGTTTACCCTCTGGTATGAGGAGAGCACCCGAGAACATGAACTCAGAATTAGATATTGCCTATTTATTCAGAAATGAGGAATAATTTCTTTGCTCAAGGGCCTGTGAATCGGTGGAACTCTTCACCGAAACCGTTGTTGAGGCTGAGTTGTTGTGTATTTTGAAACAGTGCCAGACAGATTTTTAACCATCAAAACAATGAAGTTTTGTCGAGGCAAAGCAGGAGAATGGAGTTGAAGATTATCAGATCATCCATGAGTTCATTGAATGGTGGAGCAGACTCGATGGGCTGAAAGGCCGACTTCCAATCCTACATCATTTGGTCTAACTCCTTATTGTATTAATAAATTTAGAATTCTGAGGGAATGGGATGAAGTGAGAGAAACGATTTCTCAAACTGATCAGACAGATCCGAAACTAGACTCATAAACTCATGAACAAGAAACGTGCTGTGGCCAGGAGACAACAAAAAGAACTGGGCACATCGCAGATAGATATTTGTAGAAGGTGTGATTGCTGATGAATCTTATGTTGTTGTCAACTTGGTGATCACGCTGGATGATGGATCATGGTATGATTCACACAGCAAAAGCTTATGAAAGAATGAAAGGTTAATTTCATTGGAAAAGTTTTCAGCGGTTCCAATTCCAATTGAGTGTTTGAAATACTGATCAGAACTTTGTGTGGAGTATTACATTAAAATTCACAATCCCACGGAATAAAATATTGCACCCATACTTCCCTTATTTGTTTCTCTTTCATTCGATGTGGATACATAGAAAGTCAAGATGGAACAAAAGGAGGAAAGAAACTTTCCTTTTCATTATCCCAATTTAACTTACAACAGAATCAACTTACTTTATCACAAATCTCAGGTGCAGTGAAGGACAAGAGGAAGATTCTCCATGCAATGTACACTAATGATGCAAGGCACAAAGGGAAACCGCAGCTGCGTTTGATCGAAGTAAGAGACAGAGAAGGATTCAAATCTATACATGCACAATGAAAGAGCAAGCGTCACCTTAAACTCTGGGCCACTTCAGCCCATCGCAAAGGAGCTCACATGAGACCACATGAAGATTACACATGGTGCAGTTCGGGGATAGGAAATTCACAGAGCAGAAGCGAATCCACACCATTATGTTTCTGCTTTCAGCGGAAAAATAATACAGTAAAATACAAGGAATTGACCTCGTCCTTGGAAGGAATACCTTATCCTTGATTCATTCCGAGTCGGAACTGTCTCAGAATAAACCAGCAAACATGAAATCTGCTCTGTTCCATTTATAATGCTTCATTTGAAATATTAATGGAAATCTTCCAAAACTCTTGAGTTTTGTTTTTGCTGTATCTTATTCAGCTGCATACGTTTCCGATATTTCTTTACATTTAAAGTCATCCAAATTAGACATTGTTACCTCTCACCTTCCATCCCCCACACCCCACTTTTATACTTTTACCTGGTCACAGTCTGTCTCTCTCCTGGTGAAACCCACTGCTTGTGAGGTTTGGAGAGAGTAAATAGGTGGTAAACTTTCTCTTTCAAGTTACTAAATTTCTGAATGTCAGGCTTTCAAAACCATTGATGTCGGACAAAGAAATAATGGGAGTACTACTTGTGTATCTCCAAGTGTGCCTTTCCCAATTTTTTGGAAACGGATTCTCTGAGTGACAGAAATTCTGCTCCCATCATTTCTTTGTCCTACATCAATGGTTTTAAAGCCTGACGTTCAGAAATTTACTGAGCTGAAAATGTGTTTCTGGTTAAAGCGCAGCAGGCCAGGCAGCATCCAAGGAACAGGAAATTCGATGTTTCGGGCATAAGAAATTTACGAATTTAAAAGAGTGAATTTACCACCTATTTACTCTCTCCAAACCTCACATACCCTGGAAAACTCCTATTGGTTTTTCCATGCTTCAGTTTCAAATTTTCCATCACACAAATAAATAAAATCTCATCTCCACTAAACGCCGTCAACATCGTCTCTAATGTGTTAGCAGTCCAGTAAATGCTGGCTGTATCCGCTCTGATAGAATCGCAGATTCCCTACAATGCAGAAAGTACAATTCAGCCAAACGAGTCTGGAGGGCACTCTGAACAGCATCTCATCCAGACCTAGCTCCCTTCTCTATCCCCGCAGGCCTCTGGCTTGTGATTTCAAATACTCCCTTGGGACATCCACACAATTTATCATGCGCAATCCACCTAAACTACAGACATAACAGCAGTGCGACCCACAGAGCAAATGCACCATCACGTTGAGCACCATCTGAATCATGCTTAATGGCGTTATACACTGGTAACTCAGCCTGGTGAAAGCAAGCCGCGCTCATCAACCCGAACTCAAAGCATCCAGACGTGGTTATGCGCTGTCCAACCTAATTAGTGCTGCAGGAAATGTTTCTGCAGGAAATGTTTCTGCACTCAGGTCTGCATGGGTTTACTCTGTTTTCTTCCTCAGATTCCTGCTTTAAATAAACATATCAGTCATGAACAACTCTATAAAATGGTTTTTTATTTTAACACAAACACAATTAGCAGTTGTCAGAAGCTGGTTGTTTGCACTTTCACTGACACCCTCTTGCCCCTGGAGCTGCAGTTCTTCCCCAGCTTATTCAGACAGCACTGTCCTTCCTGTGACATGTCCCATCGAGAATGCAGGGCCAGACATTATTAACCGTCACTGGGGAACAGAGTGACATCTTTAAACCATTTACGATGCCCCCAGTGGAGAATTGAGCCCTGTGACAGGCGGGGACACTAACCACGATACTGTGGAGTACAACAACATCGGAGGAAGCTCTTCAGCCTGTTGTGGCCGCACTTGTCCATATAACTACTTAACGATCTGTATCAAGATTTCCTTCGTTTAACCCATATCCTTACATGTCTTGTCATCAGAAATTTACATCTGACATTTTTCCAGGTTAAAAGGGTTTCCGCCTCTTTCACCCTTTCCGCACATCTACTCAAACTTTTCTGCCTTTTTCCCGAAATCTCTTGGCTCCGGTGTTCGATCCCTCCATCATAAGAAACGCTTCTTTCAGTCTGTCCTATGCATATCCCTCATTACTTTGTATATCTAAATCGTGTCTTCTCCAACCTCCTCTGCTCTGCGACAATCTACCCTGGTCTGTCCAATCTCTCCTCACGACTGAAACTCTTCAGCCCAGACAATACCCCAGTGAATCTCTCCTGCAACGTCTCCAGTATGATCACATCCATGCTATACTGTGAATTGCAGAACTGCAAACAGTACTCTAGCTAGAGCTGAATGAACTATTTTTCTATTCTATTCCAGTATGAGGGCGTCGCAGGCTCGGCAGTATTTATTGCTATCCCTAATTGCGCAGCGGGCAGTTGAGACTCAACTATGTTGAAGTGAGTCTGGAGTCACATGGAGGCCCGACCAGGTCAGAATGGTAGGTTTCTTCCTAAAAGGACGTCAGTGAACCCGATGGTTTTTTTTTTCAACAATTGAGCATGGATTTATAAGTGCTATCATATTCATAATTCCAGATGTTTATCGAATCTCAATTCTAACACCTGGTATGGTTGGATTAAAACCCGGGTCCCTGGTTCATTTGCTTGGTGTCGGAGTTAACAGTCCAGCAGTAATAGCGCTCAATCATTGTAGAACATCCGTGAAACTAATCTTTCCCAATGAAGTCGCTTTTCCTCGATATTGTCCTGTGTCATTTTCCTGAGCTTGACCCCCACTAATGGCGAGTCCATATTAGTAAAAGCTGCTACCTGAGGATTGACCTCACAACAGCAGTAAACAAATGGATCAACTGGTCTGCAGGGTCCGATCGTGGGGTTGGGGCAAGTTCACCCAGCAACAGTGACTGCAGCAGCACAGAGTGAACGGTATCAATGTGAGAGTCAGTGTTAGATTCTGCAGTGCCTTAATGAAATCGGAAATGACTCCACAACCACATGGTGAAAGAGCAGCGCTCCGAAAACTAGTCCTCAGTTAAACCTGGTAGACTCTAACCTGGTGTTATGTGATTTTTAACTTTGTAAACCGTAGTCCAATATCGGCATCTCTAAATAAATGAAATGGGGGTGTGGGATGGAAAGTTCAGTTAGTGATCGAAGGAGGGAGAGAAATCTCTGAGAACGGGTGGATTTGAATTCTGACATATGAATCAGAGATGTGAGCGAGCAGAATTTGAAGGAAAAAGAATCATCACCTTGGAGAAAATTACCATGTTATAACGACTGATTTCTTTGTGTTTCACAAAAACTGGGGCAGGTAGAGCAATTACTGCCGTAACTCGGATGCGAGCCGAGGTTGGTGCGGCCACAATGCATAGTACTAACCATTATACGATCACAGCAATCCACAGATGAGCATCCAGACAGTGGGCAATCAGTATAGCCTCATAGGAAATGTTACGCAGCGCACTAAATGCACAATATTAATGCTAAGCGAACAGTGGCAGATATGTGGGAACTCAGAATGGACTGACCATTTAATATCGGTTCCCCCAGTTGCTGTGGTGATTCCATCTTTAATATGCTGAAGGCTGAGATAAATAGATTTCTCCAAAACATCAAAAACTCCGGGGACAGTGCAGGTGTTATTGAAATGTATGTTTCAATCGTTATGCAGTTTAACATCGGCTACTTCACCAGTTTCCCCACACCAGGCAGTAACCACTGCGGCCACATAGTCCCAATTCCCAGCCCCAGAATCAGAGGAATTGAGTGGCGAAGTCGCGAAGATCCAACTGGAAGTTGGGATGTGAATGAGGTCGCTCCAGTGACACAACCAGTGAATGCACGGTATTTCTATGACGGTTTAGAGGCACAAGCAGTTCCGAGGTTGGGAGTGCTCCTGGTCAAAGGCGGGGCTGAATGGAAATTTGTTCCCGTTTAGAGCAATCTACAATGCATCTTGCTGAGACAGCCGAGTGCCAAACTGAAGCGTGGGCGGCTGGTTTGAAGTTTGAACTTGCTTCACTATCACCAACTTCCCTTGACCGAATTGCTCTCACCATTTTCATTTCCAATTGTTTAATATCTCCCTGCAGTCCGCTGCTTTCTTCCTCATGGTTAATTGCATAACTAATTGTTGTATGATCTGCACACTGCTAAATCATGGCCACTACAACTAAATATGAATCATTGATCTATATGAGAAAATAGTGGAACTCACTGCAGGCATGCTGCGAAGGTTTGCAGGCGACGCCAGAATTGCAGACAGTGAGAAGGATTATCTACGTTTCAAAATGATCTTAGTCCAATGAGTCGTTGGACTGAAAAATGTAACATGGAACTCAATCTGGATAGATGGAAGGTATTGCATTTTGGTACAACAATACGAGTAGGGTTTTGTGTAGTGTTGCAGAACACGGAAGCTCGGGGTCCAGGTCCATAATTCCTTGTAGTTTGCAGCACCTACAGACAAGGTGGTTCAAAGGCATTTCACATACTTCCCTTCATTTTTGTGTATAGTAGTTGGGACGTTATGATCAAGCTTTGCATGACATTTATGAGGCCTCTTCTGGAATATTATGTCCAGTTCTGGTCGCTCAGTTGTAGGAATGATATTATTGAGCTGGAACAGGTTCAGAAAAGTATGCACGCAAATGTGTGGAAGATTTGAGTTTTAATGAAGGGATAGATAGGCTGAGACTATTTTCAGATTCGTGTACGGGGTGCTGGAAAATAATAACAGGTAAGGCAGCATCCGAGGAACAGGAGAATATGTTTTAGCGCGCAAGTGTCGTTCATCACGCTCTTCTCCTCAAATGCTGCCTGACCTGCTGTGATTTCCCAGCACAACACTTTTGACACTGATCTCTCATCTGCAGTTCTGACGTTCTTCTAGTTGAGATGGTTTTCACTCGAGGTTAGGGGTTTGAACGGCGATCTGACAGAAGTTTATGAATTATTGAGAGGCAAGTTAGAGTAAACGACAGCTGCCTTTTCCAAGGAGGGGGATTTCAAGGCGGGAGGGCATATGTTTAAGATGAAAAGAGAGAGATTTTTAAAAAAAGTCATGTGAGGCATTTGTTAGGGAAGGTGTTTTACGTGAGCAATTAACTTGCTGAGGAAGTGATGGATGAGGGTACGTTGGCAAAATTTAATGGACAATTGATTCCAAACATGAATGGGAAAGTGGGATTTTTAAAATAAATTTATTCATGCCAAGTACATCAGTTATTTTCCAGAGGACATTTAAGAGTCAACCACGATATTATCCATTTGGAATCTCCTGTGGGACAGAGCTGATGAATATGACAGTTTACTTCCCGAACTGATATGAGTGAATCAGATGGGATTTTCCACACAACTGATTCAGATCATCACGAGACTCTTCAATTCCAGGAGATTATTGAATTCAACCTCCACTGTTTGTCATGCCAGGTCCTGAACAGTTTGTCCCCAAAATATTTCCTGGTTTTTTGGATTCACAACACAAGGGCATTATAACCAATCAGCATGTACAGGAGGAGGCAGATGGGACTCGATTAGTTTGGTAGTATGTTCAGACTGGTTGGACTGACGGGCCTGTATGCCTTCATGATGTATGAAACTATGATTGATGCTATGGCACAAATACCTGGTTGGGATGAACAGCAGCATTGACAGCATAATCCAACTCCTGATGGGATATGTAATCCTGCTGGAGTCTCCAGAGGTTGTTTTGCTCAGTGATCCCTTCCCAGACACACGACTGGTGAACGGCCTCTCCCCAGTGTTACTGATTAAATGAGTTTCCATTTCTGTGTTTAACTGAATCCCTTCCAGCAGTTCCCACATTACTCTGCTTTCTCTGTGTTATTGGTGTTCTTTTTTCTACACAGGGTGAACGATCCTTTCAAATTGGGTCCACGCGGATACAAATCCCGTTTTCCATGTTAAGAATGTATTTTCATTCTTTCTCATTCGCCCACAGGGTGTAATTATGACTGGTTAGGACAATATTTATTATTCGCCCCTCGTTCATTGCTGTCTGGCAACACCACAAACCCGGGTCCGATCCCAGCCTCGGGTGTCTGTCTGTGACAGTCTGCACATTCTCTGCGTGTTTGTATTTTTATTTCTCCCTCTGACCAAAGATGTGCCAGTTACAGGGATCAACAGCGATAAATGCTGGCTTATGGGATAGGGAATACCGTGGGATCGGGAGGGATGCGCTTCTGATGGATGTTTGGACTGGAAGGGCCAACTAGACTGCTTCCCCACACGATGGAGATTCCTGACTTAAGGGTCATCTCATGTTTTTTTCTGGTCCTGGAGTCTCTCGTAGGCAGGATTAGGTGAAGATGGTGGAATCCCCTGCATAAGGAAGATGAATGAATGGGATTGCAGGAAATTAAAGTCATGAACTATGATTCTGAGGTCAGGCCTGCATTTCAGGTTTTATTAGTCCAACTTAAACATCACTGTTTCCGTGTTCCAGTTGCTAAGGATGGCTAGTTTAAAATATCACACCAACACCACCTTCTCCAGGTTGAAGTCTTGGCTGTGTGGAAGAAACTGATACTGAGCTGATGCAAGGAAATGTAGCTACCACCGCCAGTGTCGGCAACACAGATCCAAACAGCAAAATCATCTTTTAAAACCACCATTGCAAAGTTAAGGGCTCAACACGCTCCACTTGAGCCACTCAGCTGTCTTAGAAAGATGTACCGGAAATCGCTATGATAGTAGAAACAGGGACAACCATTGCCTTGAGCAGGAGCACACTCAACCGTGGAATATCTTGCGCCTCTATACCATCATAGAAGGATAGCACGCTAACCTATTGCATCACTGGAGCCAGAGAGTTACTCTGCGCACTCATTCCCATCACCATTTCCGGTTCGATCTGGCCGGCTGTGCTGATGTTAAGCTAAAATGCTATTGAAGCATACATTTCAACAATATCCTGTACTGTCCCCCGAGTCTTTGATGTTTTGTCGAAATCGATCAATCTTATTTTTCAACATTCTCATTCAAGGGATCTCCACAGCCTCTGAGGACATCGAACTGAAAGATTCAGCTCATTCTCGGTACCCACACGTCTGCCACTGTTCGCTGAGTATTGATATTGTACACTTGCTGTTCTTCTGAACATTTCCTCTGCTAGTATACTTATTGTTGTTGGAAGCCTCCTGTTCTGTGGATACTGAGATCGTGGTTGTCGGTATTTTGCATTATGACCACAACAACCTCGATTTGAAACCAAATCACAGCACTGTTATCTCCGTTGTCCCTATTGTGACACATGCTAAGAAATTAATTGTTTTACCTACAAATTTCCCTCTCTCACATCTCTGCGTTTCATACATCAGGATTCAAACACACCCGTTGTCGGAGGTTTCTCTCCTTCCCACGATCATTCAACCTCTTTTCCATCCCTCCCCCCATTTCTCTGTGGCAATGCACAATCTATCACTCTCTTTCACATTCACGCTGTTCTGTCTGTGCTGCGGTTACTGTTGTTGGGTGAACGTGACCCAAAACCACCATCGGGACCTTCAAACAAATCGATCCATTTGGATACCGCGGTTGTGAAATCAATCCCCATGTAGCAGCTTTTACTGACATAGGCCAGCGGCAATTGGAGCGTCAGGCTCATGGAAAAGACCCAGGGCAGTTTTGGTGAAAAGACATGTTATTGGAAAAGATAAGCTTTTATGGCATTCTGCGTTGGTCTCGTGGTAATTCCATAGAACTGATAATCCAGAGACAGAGGTGATAGTCTGTGTACTCGGGCTTGAATCCCATCAGACCATGATTGTCAAATTTGGATTCAAAAAATATCTGCAAGGAAGAATCTAATGACTACTATAGATCCATTAACAATTGTTGAAAAATAATCTGTTTCACTGATGTCATTTCGGGGTGGAATTTGCTATCCTTACTTGGTCTGAACTGCATGTAACTTCAGACTCATAGCAATATGGTTGAATCTCAACTGCCCTCTGGGCAATTCGGAATGAACTCTGCCTAGCCAGAATCGCCCTCATACTAATCTAGAAATTTTAAAACAAATGCTCATGAGGCTCAAGCAAGAGTGTTGTGTGCAGTTTTGCAAGTCACATTATTACAGGGATGTGATCACACTGAGAAAATTACAGGAGATATTTACTGGGATACTGTTTGGGCTGAAGAGTTTCAGTTGTGAAGAAAGACAGGACAGAGTGGAGTTTTTGTCTCAGTGCAAAGGAGATGTAGACAAGACATGATTGAGTTAGGGTATGGACAGGATTGACTGAACGAGTTTCTCATTGATGGAGGGATAGATCAGCTGGGACCAGAGACTTAAGGAGAAAGACAGAAAGGTTTGACAAGTGGGTGGTTGGAATTTGGAACACACTGTCTGCATTTTTCAGAGCGGCAGAAACCCTTATAACCTGAATAAATATTCAGATGTGAACTTGCGGTGGCAAGACATATAAGGATGTTGGATAAGCATTGTGAAATGGGATTCAGTTCATTAGGCAGTTGTTTTTGACAAGTGTGGCCACATTTGTTTGAAGAAACTCCTTTGACACTCTTGTCCTCGGTTTGTGTCCCCGACTGTCACAGGGCTCAATTCTTCGCTGGGGACAGTGTGAACGTTTTAAAACTGCAGCTCCGTTTCTAAGTGCGGGTATTCATACCTGTCCTTTCATTCTCGATGGGGCATATCACACGAAGTCCAGTGCAGCCTGAATCAGTGTGGGAAGGGCTGCAGCTCTCAGGGAGGCAGAGTGACAGTGAACGGGCAAACACGTGACTTCTGCAAACTTCACCTTGTGAGTGTGTTGGAATGAAAATCATTTGACAGACTTGTTCCGGATTGAAGTGTTTACTCGAAGCAGGAAGCTGAGGAAGAAACAACGTAAACACGTTCAAATATGAGTGCAGAAAAATTTCCCGCAGCACGAATCAGATTGTAAACGATAGAGTAGCGTTTCGATACATTGAAATTGGGTTCATTTGTTTTGATGAGGCTGTTACCAGGATGTAAAAAATTAAAAAATGACACAGCATTTGCTCAGTATGATGGAACATTGTCTCAGTAATTCACACTGCTGTTCAGAGGGAGGGTTAGGTTGATTGGCGAGGTTACGTTGCCCTCTCGTGTCCAGGGGGTGAATTAAGTAAGTTAGGTGAATTAGCCATGGGTAACGCGGGGATAAGGTCAGACGTCACAGGACGAAAGGTTATACTCCAACAGATGTATTTGAAATCGTAAGGGGGAGGGATTCCCCTTCTTCAGGTGAAATATAAGGAAATAGGGAGTGGAGCTAGGTCTGGGTGAGATGCTCTTCAGAGAGTCGATACCTGCTCGATTGACTGAAATGCTCTTTCTGCGCTGTAGGATTCTGTGATTCTATGAATTGATAATGACGGTGTTTAGTGGGGTGTAAAGCCATTAGAGACGATGCAGATTAGGTTGTACTGAGGGTGAAATTTTATTCACTTGTCTTGTTGGAAAATTTTGAATACTTATCCCTGAACCAACGAAGACTTAATGGGTTTTTTTCAAAGTTATGAAATGTTTGGAGAGAGTAAATGGGTAGAAAATTCCCTCATTTAAATAAGTAAACATCTAGATGCCAGGCACTCAATACCTTTGATAAAGCCTTTGAACGGCAAAGAAATGATGAGAACAGAATCGCTATCACTCCGATAATCTGTTTTTCAATGTGTTTGGAAAGGCACATTTGGTGACATGCAAGGAATAAATTTCACAAGGAGAGAGACAGCGTGTGGCTAGATAAAGGTGTAGGGACGGGGTGTAGTCGGTCGGACGTTGTGGGGAAACAATGTCTCAGGTGGTTGACTTTAAATGGAAAAAAAATTCTTGAATGTGTGCAGCTGAATAAGATTCGGTTCCAAAATTCTGCATTTTGAAAGATTTTGCATAATATTCCACCTAAAGCATTGTCAATGAAACTGAGTGGATTTTTATTTATTGTGAAGGGAAGATCTTACATAATGAATACTAAGTGACCAGTTGCTTGGAGATCGACTTCCTGCTTTCGTCACATGCGTTCAGGATGTGAGAACAAACATCATGGTGTATGGTCCATTTAATACTCAGTGAAATCTGCCAAAGCAACGAGCAACAAAGCTGATGGGTTTTCTTTTGCACTTTAACCCTCTGTTTTCTGAGCAGTATTTTCCTTAAGCTGAAATAAAGTCAGAGCAAATTTGAATACAACATTAATCATTCCAATGAGATATATCTAATTCAATTGTGATAGTCACCTGACTATCACCTGATGAAGGAGCGGTGCTCTGAAAGCTAGTGTGCTTCCAATTAAACCTGTTGTACTATAACCTGTTTTTTGTGGTTTTTAACTTGGTTGATCTGATAACCTTGAATTCCTTTTTACTCACTTAGCTGGACAAAGTTTCATCATCTTTCTGATTAACTACCCAACCACAGAGTCTGGGTAGCGGTTATTGGAAATTGCCAGATTCTTTGACCCCGGGCAAAGAAATTACTCCTCATTTCTGAATTAAATGTACAATATCTAATTCAGAGATTAAGTCCTCTTGTGCTCTCCTCAGAGCAAAGGGCAAGCCACCTACCAGTATCTACCCTGTCAAGATTCCACGAAGATTGAACGTTTATAATTATTATTATTATGTGATTATGAAGTTCCCCTCCTCCTCCTTTGTTTCAAGGAGTATAATCCCAGCCTAACCAACCATTGCACGACGTTCTACTGTATACCGCGTTAGCAACATGTTTGTAAGTCTACGCTTTCCCTTACAGCGTCCTTACATATTATTAAGACAGGTGGAGAAATTTCGGCGAGGAAACGGGTTGACATTTCAGGCGCAGACGGGAATTGGAACTTGAAATCAGAAAGCAATTGGAATCGGATTGACCCGCAGAAGGACCAAATACAGCCAAGATAACTCTGAAAAATTAGACTCTAATCATATTCGAGTGACATTTAATGTCTTCATTGTAACTGAATTCCTTTGTCATGATTTGAAGATGATTTGGAGCCCTCACAATCACCTGATGAAGGAGCGATGCTCCGAAAGCTAGTGTGCTTCCAATTAAACCTGTTGGACTATAACCTGGTGTTGTGTGATTTTTAACTGAATTCATCCGTGTAATCGTCCTGGGAGCCTGTATTTAGGAGAAATGGAACCTAACCGCCCATATAAAGAAATTGACGACAAAAACATTTCCGTTGGTCGACTTTGTTTGATTATTAACTCAACTCTCCTCTCCGTGAAGCCGACATCATCCGCAATGCACAAATTAGAAGTTTTTCAGAACTCTCTCCATTTGCCTAGGTGGGTGCAGCTTCAATGCCACTGAAGGAACTGGGCACCCTCCACGACAATGCAGTCACTTAACTGTACATTCTTCAATATTTATTCCCTTAATTGCTAAGGCACAGTTGCAGCAGAGTGCACCACATAGAAGATTCACTGGAGTAATTCAACCAGGCTTTGTTGACAGAACCTTCAACGCTCAGAAACTGTAGCGACTATAAGGATAAGTCTGAAGATGCACTGAAACTTCACCATTTGCAAATTACCTTCCAAGGCACATACCAGCATGACTTGGAGATGAATCAGTGGTAAATTCATAAAGTGGTGAAGTGGTTTGATGGGCAAAGATTTATACTTCAGCCCTATATCTATCATCTTTCATTTTTTTAAAAAATGTAGATTATTGCATGGACCAGACTTGTGCCCATTCCTTTAGTTGTTTCCAAAATTGGCTGTTGCTAAAGATCGACTATCATCCACAGTCTGTAGTCAACAATAGAAAATTTCCAAAAACCTCGAGAACAACTGTTCTCCCTGTCCAACAATCTTCAGGGATCTGTGAATGTCCTCTCCAAGATCTCTTTGTTCCTGTGTGCCACTCAGAATCCTCACTGTTATTGTTACAACTCACCAAATTCATTGGTCTGGATTCAATTCCATTCGCCATTTTTCCTTTCCACCTGATGGATACATCCCCACGGTCCCTGACATTATTCATCATAGTCAACTATACAACGAATTGTTGGATCGTCTGTAAACTTCTAAATGATGACTCCTAAAAAAAATTGAATTATTGATATACATCAGAAAACAGTTGTACTTCACTGGGAACAAGCATCCAAACATGGTTCCTTGCAGCATTGGATGAACACCTGCCATGTTCCAATCTCTAGCCCAGTATCTCGCCACTACATTTGCAGATGGCGCAAAGATTGGTGGAGTAGCCAGAAAACATAGGGGATTGTCAAAGAATGAAGGGGAATATAGATAGACAGAAGAGTTGAACAGAGAAGTGGAAAATGGAGTTCCATGCAAGCAAATATGAGGTGATGATATTGGGAAGTCTAATTCTAGAAACAGGTATACAGTAAACGGAAGAGCCTTGGGTAAATTTGATGAGAAGAGAGATCTGGGAGTTCAGGTCCTTTGCACCCTGAAGCTAACTGTACAGGTGGATAGGAGCAGATAGATCCGGCTAAAATTGTACAAGATTTTGTTTCAGCCGCGTTTAGAATACTCTGTACAGTTCTGGTCGCCAACTTACCAAAATTACGTGGACGTTTAGGAGAGAATGCAGAGAAGATTTACGCATATGTTGCCTGATATGGAAGATGCAAGCTCAGAAGAGAGGATGAGTAGGTTACTTCTGCTTTCATGAGGAAAAAACGAAATTGAAGGGACCTGATTAAGGTCTACAATGTCATGAAGGGTACAGACAGGGTGGATAGAGATAAGCTTTTTCCCGAGATGAGGGATTCAATAATGAGAGGCCACTCGGTCAATGAGAGAGGTGAAACGGTTAAGGGAGATAGACATGGAAATTATTTTATATAGAGGGTGGTAGGTGCTGGGATGCGTTACCAGCAGAGGTAGTCGAGGCAGACATGGTAGATTCATTTCAGATGCGCCTGGAGAGATGCATGAGTCAGTGAGGAGCAGAGGGATACGGATGCTTAGAAATTGGGCGACATGTTTAGATAGTTGATGTGGACTGGCTCAGGCTTGGCCGTCCAAAGGGCCTGTCCCTAAGCTGCACATTTTCTGTATTCTTTGTTCTTCTTTGTTCACTACACTACCAACTGTGGGTTACAGGTGAAGTAGTGTTACTTCTGCAATCATAATTACTTATGCAAGGTAAATGAACTCACACCAGTGTACAATTGTTTCCACCAAGGGCTAAGTCAACAAGAATGAAACCTATGTGAAGGAAATATGTAATTGTTTTCATATCAGCTAAAATGTGCATACATTAATGAAAGGTGCCTGCAAACAATGGTAGATGGTAGAGAAAAATAGATAAGGTGTTGTGAGGATTTAGGTTAAGCCAGACACGCTTGCACAAGCGTTAGTTATAAGCATTTGTTTCCCATTTCTGCAAAAACAGAAAACAAACCCCAATTAAAAGTTCCGAAGGTTCAATATAGTTGTGGACGGGGAGGAAATGTCACAAGTGGGAGAAATAGATCACAGTGATGGAGGATATACCTAACAGTTGACCACAGCCAGGATGTGGTGAAAAGGCCAAGTAAAACCTGTACTTTGTTATGCACAAGGCCGGAATAGGCAAGAGAGAAACAACAGTAATGCCACCGGGTTTGGAGTAGTGAATCCTATGTACGTGCTAAACTCTGCGTGTCTATTTCAGGCACCACACTTGCAAGCTTATAATAATGGTTCTGTTCGCCGAGCTGGAAGTTTTTGTTGCAAACGTTTCGTCCCCTGGCTAGGAGACATCATCAGTGCTGTGGAGCCTCCAGCGAAGCGCTTCTTTGATGTTTCTTCCGGCATTTATAGTGGTCTGTCCTTGCCGCTTCCGGGTGTCAGTTTCAGCTGTCCGCTGTCGTGATTGGTATATTGTATGCAGGTATATTGGTATACAGCTGTCCGCTGTAGTGACTGAAACTGACACCCAGAAGCGGCAAGGACAGACCACTATAAATGCTGGAAGAAACATCAAAGAAGCGCTTCGCAGGAGGCTCCACAGCACTGATGATGTCTCCTAGCCAGGGGACGAAACGTTTGCAACAAAAACTTCCAGCTCGGCGAACAGAACCACTACAACAAGCACCCGAGCTACAAATCTTCGCACAAACTTTGAGCTTATAATAAAAATACTGATTGCTTCAGATCTTGTCTCGCGCTGAAATTATTGAAGTGAGTGAGCTTAGTTTCTCACAATTGGGGATCATCCGGGATATTCTTCTATCGCTGGGGGGGGCGTGGCTTGCCCTGGACACTGGAAAGATTCCTCCCATTCATAACTAAGGAAAAGTTTCTTGTCTAGGTTTTGTCTGCTCCCTTGGGCGATTGGTATGAATTCCACAAGATAGACGTCTGAATCAGACAGTGAAAGGAGGTCGAGAAAAAAAAATGGAAAAAAAGGGGCCAAACAACTCTGTGCACAGACCAACGTCAGAAAACTGATTTTTAAGTATTAACTTGGTGGCCGAGAAAAGGGGTATTCAATAGCTGAGGGACTGGTGAGGTTCCGAGAAATGGGGGGGAAGGCAGAGTAAGTCGAACTGTCACGGAGTAAAGGAAGAAAAAGTCCCTGGCAACATTCCTCCTGAAAGTCCGTTGTGGAGGATGCTGAGTGAATGGACAAATAACTTTTGTACAAGGGAAGAAGATAAAAAGAAAATGATTAAATATTGTTCTTTAGTGTGGACCAAAGAACCAATCCTTCATCCAGCTGTCTTCTGGCCAAAGTATGATTCGGATGAGGATTGGGTATGTCAGTATGTAGATTTGTATGTGAATAAAAAACAAACTTTTAGTCAGGAAGAGGCAGACTATGTGTCATGTTGGAAGGGCAGTTTGGGAATGATGGCAGTAAAGTCAAAGGATTCCCCCTCTGCCCCACCCAGTCCCTGGGAACCTTTTGCCTGCTTGCACTTACCCCGCCTCCCCTGTACCAGAAAGTCAGATTAGGTGAAAATGGGGGAGGAGGAGAGACAGACAGACAGGGACAGGTAACGGATGACCCACAAGAGGAGGAAGAAGGAGCAGTGGACAGGGATGTTGTTGTTCCCGACCCTCAATCTTCAACGGAAGAAAGGGAAGATAAAGTCGATGTAGAGAAGGCCTCTAGAGTATCCAAACCAAAGCCTAAGGGGGAAAAACCTACCTTCAGCAGGTACCAATATGGGACAATATGGGTTTGCAAGTGCCCCCTCACCAGTGGGGAGGTCAGAATATTTAAAAAGGAGATGAAGGTCCTGGTTGAGGATCCGGTAGGGTTGTGTGAACAAATTAATTAATTATTGGGGCCCAGTCTGTATACGTGGACCGAGCTGATGTCTATTTTGAATATACTATTTACTGGGGAAGAACGGGGACTTATACCAGGAGAAGCCATTGAAATATGGGACAGGGAACTTCCCATTGGGATGGGGATACTGGACAGGGAGAGACGGAGTTTCCCCTCAGAGGAACCCAGTGGGAAAATCAAAACCCAGAGCATAGAGAAGAAATGGGGGAATTGAAAGACCTGATTCTAAAATGAACAAGAGCGGTAGTTGCGAAGTCGCAGAATTTGACTAAAGCCGTTGAAATTAGAGAGGAGAAAGATGAGACTCCCTCAGCTTTCTTGCAAAGAATAAGAAACTCAATGCGGAAATACTCTGGAATGAACCCTGTGGACCCAGTGGCATACGGTCTTTTGAAAGTACATTTGTGACAAAGGCATGGCCAGACACAGACAAAGATACTGAAGATAGAAGGGAGGAGCGAAACACCATGAGATGAATTGGTAAGAGAGGCACAGAAAGTGTTTGCAATGAGAGAGGACGAGAGACAAAATCAGAAGCTACGATTGATGAGGGAGAAAAGAAAATATTGGAACCAATAGTGAGCAACCGGAGCGGTGGATGGCAGCATGTAGGACAGAGAGGAAGAGGGAGAGAGAGAGAGGGAGAGGAGAAGGGGGAGCATTTGATAGAGGGTTCGGGCGCCAGGGGCAGAGATGGAAGTCTCCACAGGCAGGATGCTATTATTGCAGAAAGACTGGGCATTTTAAGCGGGAGTGTCCTGATCTCCAAAGGGAAGAAACAGCAATCCTGTTTATGAATTCTGATGAAGAATAGGGATGTCAGGGGTTCCTGCCCCCGCAGAGCCACCAGGAACTCTTGATAAACTTGAAAGTGGGGCCCTGTGGGGAAGAGGTAGTCTTCCTAGTAGATACGGGGGTAGCACAGTCATCGCTGAATTTTAAACCAAATAAGGTAGGAATGTCAACACAGTAAATTACAGTTTCCAGGATAAAAGGCGAAGGATTTACTGTTCCAGTATTTGAACCTATGATGAAAGAAGGTCCGAAGGATACAGCCACAGCGGAACTGTTGTATACCCCTGATATAGGAAGTAACTTACTAGGGAGAGATTTATTTATCCTCTTAGGACTGGAGATTTGAATTCAGGAAAAAGAATTAGTTGTTCAAATGGCAATGTTGACAGAGGATGTGGAGAGAGAGATAGACCCTAGTATATGGACTAGAGAAGGAAATCGTGGAAAAATACAAGTCCGTCCTCCAGAAATGTGTTTAAAAACGAAAGGGGTCGCTGTTTATGAGCGACAATATCCCATTTCCATAGAAGGTAAACAAAGACTGCAGCCAGTAATTGATTGGTTAGAGATGGCCTGTCGGAGCCATATATGCCACCTTATAATATCCAGATTCTACCAGTGCGAAAATCCGATGGAACGTATCAATCGGTGCAGGATTTGAGAACATTGAATCGAATAAAACCGGTCAGGCACCCAGTGGTGCCAAATCCCTATACGTTACTAAATAAGATCCCTCATGACCACAAATGGTTTCGTGTGATAGATTTAAATGATGCCTTTTGGGCTTGTCCCTTGGCGGAGGAAAGTAGGAATTATTTTGTCTTTGAATGGGAAGATCCCAAGACAGGACGGAAACAGCAATATCAGTGGACCGTGCTCCCCAGGGGTTTACACAATCCCCGAATTTATTTGGACAGATGTTCCAACTAACATCGGAGAAATGTAGCAGCCCCAAGGGAACTACCCTGTTGTAGTATGTCGACAACCTCTTAGTAACAGGATAGAGAAGAGAAAGAGTAGTAGAAGCCACGAAAAAAATATTAAATTTCATGGGTCAGCAGCGACTGCGAGTATCTAAAAACAAAATACAACATGAGGCGCGAAAAGTGAAATACTTGGGACATTTAGTTCGTGAGGGAAAGCGAAAGATAATCCCGGAATGGTTAGAGGGAATAGTAAGGATTCCATTGCCCAGGACCAAATGGGAATTACGTATTTTTTTGGGTTCAACGGAATATTGCACATTGTGGATTGATTCTTAAGCTCAAAAGACGAGTAAATTATATCTCAAACTATTAGAGGAGGAACCAAAGTGTCTGAGTTGGGAAAAAGAGGAAAAAGAACTATTTAAGAATTCAAAAGAGATCTGATCCATGCCCCATGTTAGCCTTACCTTCTCTAGATAAACCTTTCCAGCTCTTTGCTACAGTAGTTTTGGGAGTATTAACCCAGAGGTACAGATGAACGAAACAGCCAGTAGCATATCTTTCGAAGCTATTGGATCCAGTAGCTCGGGGTTGGCCTGAGTGTGTGCAGGCCGTGGCTGCCACTGCACTGTTGGTGGAGGAAAGCAGGAAGATTACATTTTGGGGAGCCCTAATAGTAAGCACCGCACACCAAGTGAGAATGATCCTAAACCAAAAAGCTGAGCAATGGTAGACAGACTCGCGGGTTCTGAAATATGAGGCAATATTAATAGAAGAGGATGATCTAGTGTTGGTCACGGACAATTGTTTAAATTCAGCTGCCTTTCGTTGGAAAGAGGAAGGAGAATCTCCTCAGAATCCAGAGCACAACTGCCTTGACATTATAAAATACCAAACTAATGTCTGCATGGACCTGAGAGATGTTCCGCTTCAGGCAGGATCCTGACATTTTCTAGACGAATCATTCCGGCTGACTGAGGGGAAAAGCCATAATGAGTATGCAGTTGTAGACAGGACAAAAGGTAGTGTGGTGGAGGCAGGAAGGTTGCCAAATGGGTGGTCAGCTCAGACCTGCGAACTCTATGCATTGGAAAGAGCCCTTTGGGCGTTAGAAACAAAAAAGAGGGAGCAGTATACAGAGACTCTAAATATGCATTTGATGTTGTGCACACTTTTGGTAAGATATGGCAGGAAAGAGGACTGATCAATAGCCGGGGAAAGGAACTAGCACATGACGAGTTGATTAAACGGCTCTTGGAGTCCCCATTACTCCCCCGAGAAATAGCAGGAGTCCATGTATATGGTCATCAGAAAGGAAATGAACCAGAATTTAGGGGGAATGGATTAGCCGATGAAGTGGCTAAGGAAGCAGGCCTGGACCCACAAGGAGGACTGATTCATTCCATAATACCTTCTGTCCCTGATCCCCGGAAGCACCAATATTTACTGAAAGAGAAGAAGAAGAATTGGAAGATTTTGGGGCTGCAAAAAACAGCAGACGGGCAATAGATGTTACCTGATGGAAGGGAAATGTTAAACAAAATGATGATGCGAGAGATTATGGCTGTCCGACGTCAAGGCAATCATTGGGGAGTACAAGCAACGTGTCTTTTAGTTCTTATGGAATATGGATGTAAAGGAATATATACAAGTGCTAAACAAATATGTGAGGCATGTATATTATGCACACAGGTAAGTAAGAAATTATTGAGAAAACAAATACTGGGAGGAAGAGACCTGTCATTGAGCCTCTTCCAGAGTATAAAAGTAGATTATACTGAACTACCCAGAGTAGGACGACTAAAATATATGCTGGTCATAGTTGATCATCTATCTTGTTGGGTTGAGGCATACTCCCGAGCTAACACCACTGCGAGTGTGGTGTCTAAAACAATATTGGAGCACATAATTCCCCGATATGGGCTAGTAAACCGTATAGAATCTGACCAAGGAACTCATTTTAGCTCTGAATTGTTACAGGGGGTAATGAAAGTGTTGAGAATTTTCTGGGAGTTCCATACTCCATGGCACCCACCATCATCAGGAAGGTTTGAGAGAATGAACCAAACACTCAAACGACAGCTCTCTTAATTGATATTAGAAACCAGACTCCCTTGGACCAAATGTTTATCTGTAGCTCTCTTGCGATTACAAACAGCTCCAAGGAAACATTTGGGACTGTCCCCCTATGAAATCATATTTGGATTACCTTATATGGGAACGAACGGAGAATTGACAATTCCTGAAACTAAAGACTTGTTCTAAAGAAGTATATACTGGGCTTGTCCGCCTCTTTGTCTCTCCTCAGGAAACAGAGTTTATTGCAACAGACTCCGCCCCTTGAATTCACCGTTCATCCCATCTGGCCAGGAGATTGAGTTTTAGTTAAATCATGGACAGAGACAAAATTGCAGCCGGACTGGGAAGGGCTGCATCAGGAACCATTGATTACCGAAACGATAACAAGGACTGCAGAGAAAGGCTGGACTCACTACACTCGGATCAAAAGGCCAGTGAAATCTCCAGTTGAGGAAGAAGTCTGTTCAGCTGAATCAACGCAAGACCCGCTGAAACTCAGGCTGATGAGACTTAGAGTAACGGGTTATAAAGTGGCGATGCGAGCGCAGGATTAATACTGTAGGATTGTGCATTAAGTTATTTTTGTTCTTCTGCGCAATTTTTAGAATGCTGGGGATGTCTAGAGTTATGATGCTAGCTCTCGTAATATTGGGCGTTTGTCAAATATAATTTTCGTATGTGTTATTAACTGTCCCTGAGTCTGATAATCCACAATTAATACACTTGATGCACGTAACTTAGTAAATTGTGAGGATGTAGATAATCAGAGACAGTACCGCAGCTCAGAGATACATCTTAAATCGTTTGGGGATGGTACTTGTTGTAATGTTCTTGTCACAATACACCCGGTCACCTTCCGAACACCTCTCGATTGTCCCGATAAAAAGCGTAACCCAATATACATAATGATAAAGAAAACCACATGGCACAGAGCAGTTTTCAGGGTGGGGGTGGGGGGTGCACCTATATGATGCAATTAGGTGAAACATTTAAGATAGAAATTTAAGCAAACTGGAAGGATTTCTCTGGCTGTTATTTTCAAATTAGTGTAGGACAGGGAAAACGGGCAGAAGTATTGGATAATAAGGAACAACCTTTCACCCCTCCCGATGATCCTAAAATAGTAAAAATTATAGAGATAAAGGTATTGAAACAGACCATCGAAATAGAAACTGGATATGGGGATGTAAATGTCTGGTTTAAATGGGTAAAGTACACTGTAAAAAGTCTGAACAAGAGCAATTGCTATGCATATGCCTCCAGTAACCAGTGGCCCAGGCGGTTCCCTTTCTGCTCGGGTATAAGCGAGACAGGAAGGGCATAACATTTATCATATTACTGTAACAGGATAAGACTGCATGCAATGATAGGAATTGTACCTTCCTATCTCTGATGTTCGCTCCCTTGGAGAACAAAAGCCGCACCCACCAACGTTTTCAGCCGCAGTGGGAAATCACACGACGTGTGTGCATAGACAAGGTACAAATCGGTCTCGAGATTTGGGGGTACGGAAGTATGTACAGAGATTAAGAATGTCACCGAAACGGACAAGGGAGGGAACTACTCAGCACCAAAGTCTCCCCGAGCGGATCTGTGGTGGTACTGAGGAGGCAAAATATTGAGACCCTCCCTACCACCGGACTGGAGAGGGATGCCAGCAATTGTACAATTGACAATTCCATTTACCCTGGCATTTGAGAAGGAAAAGATAGTGGGGGAAAAGGGAAGGAGTAGATCGTATTTGAAGATCGTATGAGGAAAGGCTGAGGCACTTGGGGCTGTTCTCATTGGAGAAAAGAAGGTTTAGGGGAGGTTTGATAGAGGTGGACAAGATGATTAGGGGTTGACAGTGAGAACCTTTTTCCGCTAATGGAGTCAGCTGTTACTAGGGGACACAGCTTTAAATTAAGGGGTGGTAGGTATAGGACAAATATTAAGGGTAGATTCTTTACTCAGTGGGTTGTGAGTTCATGGAATGCCCTGCCAGTAGCAGTGATGGACTCTCCCTCTTTATGGTCATTTAAGCGGGCATTGGATAAGCATATGGAGGTTATTGGGCTAGTGTACGTTAGGTAGGCTTCGGTCGGCGCAACATCGAGGGCCGAAGGGCCTGTACTGCGCTGTATTTTTCTATGTTCTGTGTTCTATGAGTAAGAGATCACAGTTAGACACTTCTTTCGATGACAGGATTTATCTCGATTCTGTAGGAGTCCCTAGAAGGGTACCTGATGAGTTCAAGGCTCGTAATCAGATTGCAGCAGGCTGTGAGTCAGATCTCTTTTGGTGGATAACAATTAATAAAAACGTAGATTGGATAAATGGCATTTTCTACAATCAACAGTGATTTATACAAGAGATGCGGCTAAAGGAATATCTGAACAGCTTGATGGAACAAGTAGGATGGCATGGGAAATCAGAATGGCCCTTGATATGATTTTAGCAGAAAATGTCTGTGTGTGTGTGATGTTAGGAGGAAGCTGTTGCACCTTTATTCCTAATAATACTGCACCTGATGGTTCCATTACTCGGGCCTTAAGGGGATTAACGACCCTAGCAGAGGAACTGGCTGACAGTTCAGGAGTAGACACAACTCTCACGGGATGGTTTGAATCTTGGTTTGAAAAATGGAAGGAGGTGGTGGTTTCCAACCTTACTTCCCTGATAGGAGTATTCGGGGTATTGGTGGCCATTGGCTGTTGTATCATACCCTGTATACCAGGACTCACCCAAGGACTGATTGAGACAGCCTTAATAAAACAGGCAATCAGGCAGAGGAACATTGTCGATTAAATATTGATGGGATGAGTGAGACCAAGATGGATGAAATCTCCGTAATGATGCTTGCGTACTTTGGGGGCAATGCTTAAAAGAAAAATATAGAAGATAACAAATGGTAATTAAAGAAAAAGGGGAAAATTGTGGGATATAGGTAAAAATGGTAATAATTATTTATGAAAGGTAAATGCACTCACACCAGTGTGTAATTTTTTCAACCAAGAGCTGAGTCAGCAAGAATGAAAACCACGTGGAGGAAATGTATAATTGTTTTTGTATTAGGTAAAATGTGCAGACAAGAATGAAAGGTGCCTGTAAACAATGGTAGATGGCACAGACAACGATTTAAGGTGCTGTGAGGATGTAGGTCAAACCAAACATGCTTGCACACGCAATAGTTATAAGCATCTGTTTCCCACTTTTGCAAAAAACACAAAAACAAAACACAATTGAAAGGTCAAAAGGATCACTAAAGTTGGGGAAAGCAAGGAAATGTCACAAGTATGGGATTTAGATAGAAGTGATGGAGGATATACCTAACAATGGGTCACGGAGGATGTGGTGAAATGGCCAAGTAAAACGTGTACATTGTTTTGCACAAGGCCGGGTAAGGCAAGAGAGAAACAATAGTAATGGGCACAGGGTTTGGAGTGATGAATACTATATAAGATATGTATTTGCTAAACTCTGTGTGCCTTATTCCAGGCACCACGCTTGCAAGCGTCTAATAAACATACCGATTACTTCAGATCTTGCCTTGGACTGAAATTATTGAAGTGAGTGAGCTTTGTTTCTCACACTCTGCATTTTAAATTTACTGTGCTTTCTGTTCACTCAAGTTTCATATTAATTTCTCTTCGCTTTCTTCTTAATTTTAAGACAAATCTCAAATTTCCGGGCACAATAAATGCGGTATGAGTTATAAATTAGTATCTGGACAAGAGAACCAATGAACAGCTACATAGACCTCTTGAACTTCCGAGATATTTGATTGAAGAAGCAATGCCTTCCAAAATAAAATCCCTGCACGTCTGTATCCTTTTTCAATTCCATAATCCTGCAATAACTTATAATTGTCAGTTGATCTCTCTGAATGAGTATCTAATCAATCTCATTGTACACCTCTGAAAAAATGAAACTGTTAGTTGTTAAAATGCAAAGATTCATTCTCAATTCCTTATTAAAACAATAAGTGAACCATATTTTACCTCTCCACTAAGGTCAAGTGACCTGTCGCCCATAATTGAACATCCTAAATATTCCTACAGCTGGAGAAATCGGAGCCAAAAAGGCCAAACGAAAGCAAACATTAGACAAAATAATCACATTCAGAAAACTGTGGAAAGCCCGGTCAAAGAGGTCACAAAGTTTTGAGAGATCCAGTCAGAACCAGCCCGAGAGTTGTGCTTTGGAGAGTTTTAAGCAGACTTCCTGGCACCTTGACTTGCAGCCAATGCCTGAGCATGATACACCTCACTTGAAAATGACAAGTGAAGGGTGTTAGCACGAAACTCATTGAATTCTTCGAATACAGAACTTTGGTAAAATGTTTTGAAACATTTCCCAGATCATGGAAATCAGCTCAACATTATTGAAATCAAAGTACTCGTAATGGTCTTCAAGACCACCTAATTACTGTTCGGTGAAAAACACTTTGTACATGCCTTATTGTTCTCAGGATGAATAATCACAACAAACATCACAGTCTCACCAGATCCAAAGATATGTAAAAGACGCCTTATTATAATGAACACATGTTTCCCAGGCCCATGATGACACTTTATTTCTTATGACTGAGGATACTACGCATAACATATATAGAGATAAAGCAAGTCCTGAATACAGGATTTTTTTTCTGATAGATTCCCAAATCAAAAATTACGATAAAAACGTAATTGTGACTAATTACATTGTCAACAGATCCCCAATAAACGTATTTATCCGTTTATTAAGAGACAATATTGAAACAAATACCTTGATAAATGCTGTTGACTGTATGCTTCAGTGAGAATAAATCTTCCTTATTGACTTATTTTCTTTGTAATTCTCACTCAAATATCTAAATATTGATGATATGAAAAATTGCATGAATTAAATACAATGCAGAATTTGTTCTTATTATCTATTATATTTCTCCAGAAGAAACGTAGAGAAACCAAGTATAGAAATCTTGAAGATCTGACAATTTTGAATGACAAACAATTTCTGATCAATATTCACTGAATGTCGAATGTCTTTCCATATCATCATGCCAGAATTTGCATTCTCAGCTGACAGATTAAGAAATATCTAGTCAACAGCAGAGAAAATCCATCTAGAAATATTGTTTCATTTACTTTGCAAAAGTTCTAAAATTAATTATCAATTCATTGTCATTCCAAAACTCACACAGTAATTCAGTTTAGCTTTTGCAACAAACATCGTCAAATTCACATTTTAATTTAATCCAGTATTTCTTGGTGGCAATATTAAAAAAAGTTCTCTTCTTCCAGGATAACAGAAACACACACTAATTAGTGATTCCCTATCCAACAGTCACAGATAATATCTGTTCCCTTCTCATTTGAATGTTCACATAAATCATTGGATTAATACTCGTCCTTACATATTAAGATATGTCTGATTATTTTAAACTCCAATAAATGCTGTTCATTTTTACACATGACGGACAGCTATATGAGATTTTTAATCATTTTAAGTTTGCTACAAAATGTTTTTAAGATTAATTGCTGCTTATATCTAATATTTAAGAATTGATCAAATTCAGTATATCCAGCTTTAAGTGTGAAATAAAGACTCAGCCACGTAAATGTACTGCATTGTACAGACACCAATAGTAGCGAATGGTGATTTTTATTTCAACACTTGAATCTTAGTTGATTTGCTGTTATGGGCATTGCCTGCACCCACCTGGAATAGAATGGTCCATATTGGCTCATACAAAATGCCTGACAATCAAAACGATGCAGCCTACCTTAAACTAAAATTCAAGGTATCGGGGCTGAAAAACTACGCTAACATTCTCTTCCAGCCTTAAATTAAAAGAAAGCGCACGACCAATGGATCTACTCCAACGCCAGGACGACAGCATTCCAGACACGACTTGATAAGAGCATGCCGACATACAGACAAATGACCAATCCTGATCTTCATAAATGGAAGGATAATTGCCCCAGTAAATGAATAAACAGCAGCTGCAGGGTGCAGCCCAGTTAACTCACGAAGCAGCTATCATGACAACGGAAGAGTTAATTTCTCAGATATAGTTATTATTTTACAGTTACTCAGAATTTTAAATTACAGATTCTTGAGTATAATGGGGAAATTTGCAACATAAGTTTAATACATGTAACCAATGCCTACTAAAAACATTTTAGAAAAGCATTCAGATTGAGATTTGAAGTTAGCTAGTTTGAGGAATTAACTTCACGGTATGATGTTGACTGCCCATTAATTATAAAGTCCTGACGAAAGAGTAGCTGTATAATTATACAAAATATAACGAACTTTATAACACAAGTCGTATTCTTAATCTTATAGGAAGTAAGCTAAAATTAACTGTCTTTTCTATTTCTTTGTACATATATAATTAAGGCAATGAACAATATGAGGAGTAATGCGCTTTGATAAAAAAAAACAATGAATAGCAGAATTCAAAATATCCCAACTGATAAGGTATCCTGAGAGGCCCAAGGGAGTTCAGGAATAACTTTGGAATCTGAATTAATAAGATGCATGGAAAGATCCCAATAGGAATCTGGGGATGTCCATTAGAATGTCCATCTGCGATGATGTGTTTCAATTGGGTTGCTGGATGAGGAAGGAATGACTGTAAACACATTGCATGTGGCTATTGTGATGCAGAAAGTCCATAAAAATGCTACTTTTTACTGTCCATGTTACAGTCTGTCATGGATCTCCCTTCCGAGATTGGCCTCGGGGGATGATCCCTTCATTAACTGGTTACTGCATGAGTAAACATCTTCCACATGCCTGAGCTCAGCCTGCCTCCTGAGTCCTCATTCCCTGTCAGGGGGAAACACTTCTACAGCTGTGATGACATTTCAATTCAATACAAACATTTATTGTGTGTGAAATGGTTACATTCAGAGCGATATAATTTTCATGATAAAATTGCTTTACATTTACTTTTTTTGGTGAACAAGAAAACATTTCAATTATATCCATTTGTTCTTTCGTTCAACCAACACTAAGATTTAAATTATTGTGAAGACTACAATGGGGGAAACGGGAACTAGTCTTCAGCTGAAATGTCATATGAAATGACTGTTCCTTTTTTCAAACAAATTGCCCTCCAAAATGATTTTTATTTCATTTCATTATAAGAAAAAAAATGCTTGGAAATGTTGATAATTCTCCTTTTTCTCTCATATTAGATGTCAGTGAACAATAATTACACAATTATGAGAATTCCTTTCCGTATGAAATGTCAGTGACTCTATATTTTGTTCACAATAATAGTCACTTTCATGGCTTAGTTCTTTTCCTCCTAATTCTGAAATAAATATCGAAACATTTACCGTGGTGAAAATTACATCAACAAAATTGGCATGACTCTCCCAGAAAACCATTGGAAGCATATAAATCTTGCATTGACTGAACTTTTAAACAAAATAATTTCTTTTCAATTGCTGCTAAATGATTTTTTTCACATCATACAGCTAAGTTTTATGCTTTCATTTTCAGGTTCTTAATCTAATGAATATCCAATCAACATCAGAGCAAAGTGTTTTCAAAATATTAAGTCAATTTATCTGTCGGAATTCTAAAAGCAATTATCAATTACAATAATTGCACAGCAATTCAACATAGACTTGGTAAAAATGCAGTGTTTTTAAAGAAATCAATCATTATTTCTTATTGGCAATGCGACGACATTAATACCTATTTGTTCACGCCCATGCACATAGGAAGCGACCAAAAATATCCCCTGCAATGTTCTTCGTAAATGTCTGAGTTCTGCTCAGGTGAAATATAACAATTATCTCAGCCTTTGAAATTCAGAGAGCTCCAATTACTTTTCCTTTCAATATTACTCTTTCATTTCTACATATTACTCAGTCTAATATCAAGATGATATCTCATTATTCTCAAATTCACGAATATATGTTTTTAAAAATCCCTTCGTTGCTAATATATGTCATATCTAATAATTGTGCAATCCAATAAGGGCTACAAATGTGGAATTACGCTTCTGTTCAATAAATACTGCAAGGACATTGTATTGTACAATCTCTCAATCATTGTGAATATTGTATTTATTTTAAACTTGGAAACATTTTTGAATTGATTTAATTATAATTAACTTTGATGCTGACACTAACTGTATATCCAATCACAATGTCAGTAGATTATTTGGAGGTTGCAGAGTCCATGCCAAAAATCAGAGTATCTGTTATATACTTTCTTCTGGTCACTCACAGCAAAATGTATCTAATTCCACTCTCTCAATATTCCTCAGAAAATATTTGAGAATGTTTCAGTCTTAAAGATGAAATATTCAAAGTCATGATAGTAATTAATTTTATCTTTTTCTGTAGATCTTAGTTAAAACAACGCAGAATTTTATGCTTCAGTGCTATAAATATGAGAAAAGATCAATTACCTCTCAGTAAAATAAACAAATGTCACTTGCTATTATTTATCAATTTTTAATTATTGGTCAGTTTGAAAATAGTGTGAGATTTGTTTTTAGCTTTCCAGTCATCGATTTATATTGAATGCGATATTGAATTGGTATGAAAATATCAGGGTGTGTTCATTTGAAAGTTCAATTTGCATATCTCTCACTTATCCCGTTGATTGCATGATGTTTAAAGAACTTTTCACTCAGCAATCCTCGAAAAAAATCAAAAACTGTCTGATTTTAAATCAGATCATTCGCACCCAATTGTCACTCTGTTCCTAATTCATGCAAATATCTCAATTTTATCGAACCCAATGTTCACACTAAACAATACACATAAAGCAACTCAACGACTTCCATCACCATCTGATTATTGTTCAGTAGAATAACCTGAGAAAAGACCTTATTGCTCCTGAAACCAATGACAACAGTAAGCATTTGTTTACTATTCCATGCAACAAGTGCAATTGATACCTTCTATTTCAGTTGAGTAGTTAAAGATGATTTATGTTGCTTAAAACAATGCTTCCAGTTTATCACGAATATTGACTGTCATACAATCATGCAAACAACAAACGTTTTGTCATTCTAATAATCTTTCAGTTTACTTATTTTAAGTTTGTGTGCAAGAGATATTTCTAATTACAACATTTTTGTTGTAGAATTCAGCAAACCTAAATTTTGAATTTGGGAAAGTCTCCCCTTTTGCAAAATGGAAATAGTTTTCAGTTTATATATCACATTAAATGACTGTCTTTTTTTCAAATCACGTGCTCTGCAAAATGATTATTGGTTTCATTTCATTGTAAGAAAAAGACTGCTTCGAACATGTTGATTCATTTTTGTCTCTTCTATTCAAACATTATTCATCATGGTACATGAATGGCACAATTATTATAATTTCTTTTTGTACCAAATGTCATTGACTGCATCGTTTGTTCACTTTCATGCTCACTTTCGTTATCTATTAACTTTCTTCCAAATTCTGACACAAATGTCTGAACTCTGATCATAATATTAATCATCTAAATTAAAATAACATGTCTCTATGAGGAAACCATTTGATAGAAATTCATATTTCTTTTGTTACCTGCATGTTTTAGTCAAGAAAGAAAAAAAAAATGTTATGTATGGCTGAATGGCTAATTTTATCTTCAATTCATAACGCTAGTTTCTATATTTTATTCCACAATTTACCAATTTTAATAAATATCCAATCAACATCACAGCAAAGTGTTTTTGAAATGTTGAGTCATCTTAATTGCTCATATAACAACATTAATTATCAAGTCATTCATTTGTTAATAATTGCGCAATTGTTTAAGAAAGTCTTTCGAACAAGTAAAGTGAGATTCACATTTTAATTTGACCAATTGTTTCTGAGTACCAACACTGCAATATGAAACTTGATTTTCAGGTCAAGTTTCCCACAATGGATCCAATGACTTCCCATCCAACGTTAATTGTGAATGTCTAATGTTTGCTTATTTGAATGATCTCCATAATCATAGTATTTAAATTCACAGACCTGCAATTATTTTTCACCTGTTTGTTTGCTCATATTCCTCAGTCACCTAGCAAAATCAGATTTCTCATTATTTTTAAATTCATTGATCGACTTTTATAATCAGTTGTTGCTCATATCTAGTAATTATTCAATCCAGTAGTTGCCATAAATGTGGAATTACGGCTCTTTACATGAATGACTAAATATATTGTAGTGTATAAACTCTCAATCATTATTAATATTAATTATTATTTTACTCGTGGAAACATAGTTGAATTCATTTAAATATATTTCATTTCGATGGGAGCATTTATTGTATTTCTAATCACAATAAGATTTAAGTATTTTTTATGCAACAAATTCATGTAAAATTTCTGCGTTTTGTTAAGACAAATGAAAACGAATTAACATCTCTTTATTGTCTCATTAAACAATGACAATGCATTTTGAATTTTTCGAAGTTGAGCATTTTTACAAAGAAGGGATGTTGTCTTCAGCTGAATAATCGCATTGAATGAGGAATTCATAGAATCTGCTGTTTCTTCTGTTTGAGTTCCCAAGAAACCAAATTAACTAATTCTGTTGGTTCTAAATTCCTGGAAAGTATTTAATAGTGTTTAGCCTTAAGGATGAAGAAGTCGATGTGATTGTACTGACGTTTTTTCTTAAAAGAGCTTAATTCAAACATGTCAGGCACATAAATCACTATTTTGCATCACCAGTTCATACCTGGATATTTCTTCAGGTTATGAGGATTTCTGTCTCTCTGACCCTGACAGACAGTGCATTCCAAATTCCAACCACCCGCTGGCTGATAACGCTATTGAAACCTTGTTGCTTTTTCCTGAAATCTCTGTCTCCCAATGTTCGACCTGTCCATTAGTAGGGAAAGTTTCTTTCTATCACTATCCCTCATTATTTTGTTCATCTCAATCGTGTCTTCTCTCAATCTCCTCTGTTCGGCGACAAACAACCTGTCTCTCTTCATAACTGAAACTCTTCTGCCGGCAAAACATCCAAGCTAATCTCTCCTGCACCGTTCCCAGTGTGGTCACTTCCAAGCTATAATATGAATGGCAGAATTGCACGCAATACACTGGTTAGAGCGAAATGAACATTTTAAAAAATTCTATTACAGGATAATGTACGTGGCTAGCGCAGTAGCATTTAATGCTATCCCTAATTGCTCAGCAGGCAGTTGATACTGAACCATATCACAACGGACTGACCAGGGAAGAATGGCGGTTTCCATCCTCAAATGACATTTATGAACTGGATGGTCTTGTTTTTTCAACAATTGGTCAAAAAGTTTAGGAGCCACTGCATTTGTAGTACCTGATATTTAATGCAATCCAATTCTACCAGCTAACATTGTTGGAGTCGAACCCGTATCACAGGCACATTAACTCAGCGTCTGACGTAGCAGCCCAGTGATAGTAGCACTCGGTCATTGCAGGAAGATGCTGAACTGTTTTTCTTTCCAATAAAGTCACTTATTCCCTATACTGCTGTGTGCCATTTCCCTGAACCTCATGCTCCAAAAATCTTTGGTCATATCAGTAAAAGCTGATACATGAAGTCAGATCTCAAAACCGTGGCATCCAAATGGACCAAATAATTTGTAGGTCCTTATCGTCAGATTGGGGCACATTCACCCAGCAACAGTGACCACAGCAGCACAGACTGAGTGGTGTCAATGTGACTGTGAATTCTTGATTCTGCAGTGCCATAATGAAAAAGGAAATTACTCAACAACCATATGATGAAGGAGCAACGCTCCAAAGTCTAGAACTTCCAATTAACCTGAAAGACTAAAACCTGGTGTTGTGTGATTTTTAACTTAGTAAATTCCAGTCCAACGCCAGCATCTCCAAAATAATGAAATGGGGGTGCGGGAGGGGTATAGACGAACGGAAAGGACCGTTAGTGATCATTGGTGGGAGAGAAATCTCTGAGAACAGCTGGATTTGAATTATGTCATATGATACACAGAGATGTGAGCGAGCGGAATTTGCAGTCAATAAGAACATTGCTTCCGAGAATATTACCATGTAAAAACAATTGATTTCTTAGGTGTAACACTTACGCTGGAGGATAAAAAAATGTCGCGCTGAGAGTCGGGTATAAGCCGAAGTTGCGGCAGTTAAAATGCAGAATACTAACCACTACACAATCTCAGCACGCCATAGATAATGATAGAAGGCCACAGATATATTCGCAGAGTAAATGTTAAGCATAGCTCCAAATGCACAACATCAGTAATTCTCACAACAGTGACAGACATGTGGGAACTCAGAATGGGCTGAACGTTTGACATCGGTGTCCCCAGAGGCACTGGTGATTCAGTCATTAATATGCAGAAGGCTGAGATTGATAGATTTCTCCAAAGCATCAAAGACTCGGGGAACAGTGCAGGTTTTGTTGAAATGTGCGCTTTCAATAGCTATGCATTTAACTTCGGCGACTTCATCAGATTCCCCACACAAGGCAGTAACCATTGTTGCCTCATAGTCCCAATTCCCAGTCCCAGAATCTGAGGAACTGAGGTAGCAGTCGCGAAGATCCAACTGGAAATCAGGACGGGAACGAGATCGCAGAGCTACTCGATGAATCCAGTGATGCAATTGGTGAATGCACGGTCGTTCTGTAACGGTAGTAGTAGTGCAAGCAATTCCGAGGTTGGGAGTGCTCCTGCTCAAAGTCGGGGAAGAAGGGACAATTTGCTCCTGTTTATAATAAAACAGCAATCTACAGTGCATCTTGCTAAAACATCTGAGTGCCACAAGTGGAGCATATTGAGTGCTTAACGTTCGGCAGTTGGTATGAAATTTGAGCTTGCTTCACTATCATCCAGTTCCCTGGATTGAACTGATTTCACCACTTTTCTTTCCAATTGTTTGATATCTCCCTGCAGTCTGCGGCTTTCTTCCTCATGGTTAATTATATGACTCATTGTTGTATGGTCGGCAAACTGCTAAATCACGGCCACTACAAATAAATATAAATCAATGCTCTATGTGAGAAAACAATGGAATGCATTGCACGCTTGCTTCGTAGGTTTGCACACAACACAAGAATCGGAGACATTGAAGAGGACCAGCTAAGTTTCAAAAGGATCTTAGTCCAATGCGCCATTGGACTGAAAAATCTCACATGGAATTCAATCTTGATAAATGGAAGGTTCTGCATTTTGGTACAACAAAATGAGTATTGCTTATATAGATAATGATAAGGCTTTGTGTAGTGTTGTAGATCACGGAAGCTCGGGATGCAGGTAACTCTTCTTAGTTTGCATCACACACAGACAGAATAGTTAAAAGGTCATTTGGCACACTTGCCTTCATTGCTTACTCCTTTGTGCATGGGAGATGGGACGTTGTGTTGAGGTTGTGTGAGGACATTGGAGAGGTCTCTTCAGGAATACTGTGCCTAGTTCCCGTCGCCCAGTTGTACGAATGATATCATTCAGCTGGATTTGGTTCATAAGATTTATATGCACATGTTGCCAGGACTATAAGTCTTGAGATACAATGCAAGGCTGATAGGTCGATACTACTTTCAGATTCGAGATTGGGGTGCTGGAAAAAAAAGCACAACAGTTAATGCTTCATCCGAGAAGCAGGAGAATATAATTTTATCGTGCAAGTGCCATTCATCAGGCTCTTGCCTGAAATGTCAATTCTCCTGCCCCTCGGATGCTGTCTGACATGCTGTCCTTTTCCAGGAGCACACTCTCGACTCTGATCTCTTGCATCTGCACTCCTCACTTTCTCTTAGTTGAGACTCTTTTCACTCGAGGATAGGGATTTGAGCGGCAACCTGACAGAAGTTTATAAATTATTGAGAGTTTAGGTAGAGTTAACGATAGCTGCCTTTTCCCAGGAGGGAGATTTCAAGACGAGATGTTTAAGAGGAAAACCGATCGTAAAAAAGAGATGGGAGACATTTTTTGCGTTGAGAGAGGGTGCTTTATGTGTGTCAGTAACTTTCTGAGAAAGTCATAGATGAGGATACATTTGTGACTTTTAAAGGACAATTGGATCGGTACAAGAATGGGAAAGGTTAAGTGGGATTTTTTCAATAAAATCTATTCATTCATGCCTAGTCCTTCAGTTATTTCACAGATGAGAGTTAAGAGTCCACCACGATATAACGCTTCTGGAGTCTCATGTGGGATGGAGCAGATGACTATGGCAGTTCGATCTCCCTAACAGGCATGAGTGGAACAGTTATGGATTTCCACAACAACTGAGTCAGGTCATCATGTGACTCTTCAATTCCAGGTATTTATTGAATTCAAACTCTACCATCTGCGATTCCAGGATCTGAGCCCTTTGTACACAAAATATTACCTGGGCTCTTGGATTAACAATATTGGAATAGAACTACAAGTGCACTATCGCCCCTCAGCGGCGTGTACAGGAGCTGACAGATGCGACAAGATTAGTTTGGCAGTATACTCAGCGTGGACTAGTTGGACTGACGGGCCTTTTTTCATGATGTGTGACTTTATGATTGATGCTATGAAACAGGCAGCTGGTTGGGATTAACAGCGGCATTGACTGCATAATCGAAAATCTGATGGGATATGTAATCTTGTTGGTGATTCCGGAGGTTGTTTTGCTCAGTGATCCCTTCCCTGACTGGGGACTGGTGAACGGCCTCTCTGCAGTGTGAATGAGTAAATGATTTCCACTTCAGTGTTTGATTGAATCCCTTCCGCAGTTCCCACATTGCCCTCCTCTCTCTGTGCTGGTTACCGGGATCAGCAATCGGAAATCCAGACTTATGGGACAGATGTCTGGTGGGATGCTCTTCGGAGAGATGGTGTGGACTGGAAGCGCCGAACAGCCTGATTCCACACACAGTGGCGATTCTCGAATTAAGGGGAAGCTAATGTTTTTCTGGTCCTGGAATCACACGTAGGCAGGTCTGTGAAAAGATGATAGAATCCCCTGCATAAGGGAAACGAATGAATAGGATTTCAGGAAATTAAAGTCATGATCGCTGTTCCTGAGGTCAGGCATGTATTCCAAGTTTAATATATCAAACTTAAACATCACCGGTTCCATGTCACAGTCGCCAAGGATGACTAGTTTAAAATATTGCCTCCTCGCAGAGCGCTTTGGAGAACATCACTGGGACACCCGCACCAATCAACCCCACCACCCCGTGGCCCAACATTTCAACTCCCGCTCCCACTCTCCTGAGGACATGCAAGTCCCGGGCTTCCTCCATCGCCGCTCCTTCACCACCCGACGCCAGGAGGAAGAAGACCCCATCTTCCATTTGGGAACACTTCAACCCGAGGGCTTCAATGTGTTCTTCACCAGTTTCCTCATTTCCCCTCCCCCCACTGTACCTCCTTTCCAAGCTTCTAGCTCAGCACTGTCCTGAAGACCTGTCCTACCAGCCAATGTCTCTTCCCTCCTATTCGCTCCACCCTCCCCTCTGACCTAACACCTCCATCCCCACCCCTTTCACCTTTTGTACTTTTTCTACCTTATCCCTCCCTCCTCTCTGACGTATCACCACCAGCCACACACCCATTCACCTATTGTACTCATAGCTACATTCTCCCTAGCCCCACCCACACCCAATTTATCTCTCCACCCTGGAAGTTTCCAGCCTCTCGTCCTGATGAAGGGCTTTTGCCCAAAATGTCGATTTTCCTGCTCCTCGGATGCTGCCTGACCTGCTGTGCTTTTCCAGCACCACTCGGATCTATACTCTGGTTTCCAGCATTTGCAGTTCTCACTTTTTCCTAGTTCAAAATATTACCCCAATACCAAGTTCTCTCGGTTGAAGTCTTTGCTGTGAGGAAGAAACAGATTCTGAGCTGATGCGAGCAAAAGCAGCTGACACCGCCAGTGTCAGAAACTCAGATCCAAATAGCAAAATCAGCTTTTAAACACCCACTGCACAGTTAAGAGCTCAACACGTTCCAGTTGTGCCTCTCAGCTGTCTCGGCAAGATGCAGTATAGATCGCTATGACAGTATAAACGGGGACAAATATTTTCTTGATCAGGAGCACTCACAACCTCGGAATTTCTTGCGCCTCTATTCCAACATAGAAAGACAGTACGCTCACCTATTGCATGACTGGAGCCAGAGAGTATCTCCGCGCACTCATTCCCATCCCATTTCCAGTTGGACCTGGGCGGCTGCGTCACCGTTTCTCTGATTTCGGGGCTGGGAACTGGGATTATGTGTGTTTATATGCCATTCTGATAACTGCCTTGAGTAGGGTAGCTGGTGAAGTCAACGATGTTAAGTTAAAATGCTATTGAAGCATACATTTCAACAATATCCTGTACTGTCCCCCGAGGCTTTGATGCCTTGCGAAAATCCATCAATGTCAGTTTTCAACATTCTCATTCAAGGGATCTCCACAGCCTCTGAGGACATCGAAGTTAAACATTCAGCTCAGTCTCAGTTCCCACATGTCTGTCAATGTCCGCTGACTAATGATATTGTTCATTTATTGTTCTTCAAAACATTTCCTCTGCTCGCATACTTATTGCTGCTTGCCAGCATGCTGCTATGTGGTTGTTGTGATCGTAGTTGACTGTATTTTGCATTGTGACCACGGCAACCTCGGTACGAAACCAAATCATGACGCGAAGTATTCTCTCCGTTGTCCTTTTATTGACACCTGATAGGAAATTAATTGTTTTACCTTCAAATTCCGTTATCTCACATCTCTGCGTTTCATATATCAGAATTCAAACAAATCCGTTGTCGGAGATTCCTCTCCTTCCCACGATCATTGAACCTCTTTCCGTCCCTCCTTCCATTTCTCTGAGGCAAAGCACAATCTATCACTCTTCTTCACATTGATAATCTTCTGTATGTGCTGCTGTCACTATTTTTGGGTGAACGTGCCCCCATCCTACCACCGGGACCTTCAAACAAGTTGGTCTACTTGGATACCGCGGTTGTGAAATCAATCCCCATGTAACAGCTTTTACTGACATAGACCAGAGACAATTAGAACATCAGGGTCTTGAAAAGTACCCTGGGCAGTTATGGGGAAAATAAATTTTACTGGAAAATATCAGCTTTTGTGGATTTCTGCGATGGTGTCGTGGTAATTTCGTAGGACTAATAATCCAGAGATCCAGGTAATAGTCTGGGTGTATGGAGTTGAATCCCACCATGCCAAGATTGT
Source organism: Hemiscyllium ocellatum (assembly GCF_020745735.1). NCBI lineage: Eukaryota > Metazoa > Chordata > Chondrichthyes > Orectolobiformes > Hemiscylliidae > Hemiscyllium > Hemiscyllium ocellatum. The sequence goes on from NC_083408.1 coordinate 10,102,207, forward strand.
AAAATTTGGATTCAATAAATATCTGCAATGAAGAATCCACAATTTGGCGTTAGAACAAATGTTAAACAAAGTGGACGTACGCCATTCCACCCATCGAGTCTGCCCCACTGTACAACGAACTAATGGTTGATCTGATAATCTTCAACTCCATTCTGCTCACTTACCTCGACAAACTTCATCATCTTTCTGATTAAATACCTGACACAGTTTCAAACTAACCAATAACTTAGCCTCTACTTCGGTTGCAAAAACCAAAATCCTCAGATTCTCTAAGCACGGAAATTACTCTTCATTGCTGAATTAAATGGGTGATATCTCATTCTGAGATTGTGTCCTCCGGTGCTCTCCTCAGAGCATAGCGCAGGCCACCTGCCTGTATCTACACTGTCAAGGTCCCACGATTTTGTTTCAAGGAGAATAATCCCAGCCTGACCAATCATTCCACGAAGCTCCATTTTATCCAAAGTTGACAACATCCTCGTAAATCTCTGCTGTCCCTTTTAGCACGGGAACTGGAACTTGAAATCAGATAGCGATTGGAATAGGATTAGTCCACACATGGACCAAATACAGTCATGATAACTTTGACAAATGAGAATCTAATCATATTTTATTGACAATCAATGGCTTCGTTGTAACTGACTTCCTCTGTGTAATCGCCCTCGGAGCTAATATTTAGCAGAAATGGAAACGGACCGCCCATATAAAGAAGCTGACTACAAAAAAAAACATGCCCATCAGTCGACTTTGATTATTAACACAATTCATGTCTCCGTGAAGCCTGAATCATCTGTAAGGCACAAATTAGATGTGTAACAGAGCCCTCTCCATTTGCCTGGATGCGTGCAGCTTCTACATCACTGAAGGAAATGGACATCCTCATCGACAATGCAGTCACTTAACTGTACCACGTTCAATACCTGAATGTTTATTACCCTCACCGCTAAGGCACAATTGCAGGAGAGTGCACCACCTACAAGATGCGGTGGAGTATGTAATCCAGGCTGTGTTGACAGATCATTCAAAGCTCAAATACAGTACCGACTATAAGGACAAGTTTGAAGATGCACTGAAGCGCTTCCATTTTCAAGTTACCCTGCAAGGCACATACCGGCATGACTTGCAGATGTAACAGTGGTAAATTCATTGTGTGGTGAAGCGGTCTTGATGGTCAAAGTGGTATACTTCAGCCCTCCATCATTTATCTTACAATTTTTAAAAATGTTGATTATTGCATTGATCAGACTTTTGCTCATTCTTTTAGTTGTTTCCTAAACTGGCAGTTGCTAAAGATCGAATATCATCTACAGTCTGTGGTTAACTCTAGAAAATATTTAAAAGGCCTCTCGAACAACTGATCTTTCTGTCCAACAATCTTCAGAGATCTATGAATGCCCACTCCAAAATCTCTTTGTTCCTGTACACCACTCAGAATCCTCACTGTTATTGTTTCAACTCCCAAGTTCGTTACCACTCATTGATCTGGATTCAATTCCATTAGCCGTTTTTCTCTTTCACCTGATTCATACATCTCTGCAGGCCCTGATATTAATAATCATAGTCAAATACACGACCAATTGTAGCAACCTCTGCAAACTTGTAAATCATGACTCCTACAACTAGTCTGGATCGTTGATCTACATCAGGAAACAGTGAAACTCCACTGGAAAAAGGCGTCCAAACATGGTACATTGCTGGATGTGACGAACACCTGCAATAGCAGCACGATCGGACCCCTGATGTCATTCGTAAACATGTTGGTGACTCTGCCAGTTGGCCTCCTGAGTGACCCCTTCTCACATATGGGAGTGGTGAATGACCTGTCCACATTTTGCCTGGGCGCGTAGGTTTACACTTTAGTGGGTAATTGAATAATTTCCTGATGTCCCCCTATGAACCTGACATCTTGGCGTTGTGTGTATTCATGTGTCAATTTAGTTTAGATAATCAGTTGAATTTGATTCCACGCATAGATGACTCCCAATTTATCCCGTCATCCATTTTTTATTCTTCTTTATTGCCCCATGGAGTGTGGCCATCATGGTCTGAACATTATTTGCTGCTCATTCTTAATTCACCTTGAGCTGAGTCAGAAGGAATTTATGGGTGAACCGCACTGCTGTGAGTCTGGAGTCATATGTTAGCAGGTCTCGTTAAGGACGGCAAATTCGCCTTTCAAAAGGACACGAATGAATGGGTTTTCAGGAAATTCAAACTTTTTGCCTCTGTTCCTCTGATCGGGGTTGATAGTCCAGATTTTATTCGTCGATTTAAATACCAGCAGCTGCCATGTTCCAGTCTCCAAGGGTTACTAGCCAGGTAAATCACCACTATATTTGCATTTGACACGAAGATTGGTAGAGAAGCAGAAAGCATAGGGATCAGTCAAAGAATGAAGAAGAATATAGATAGACAGGAGAGTGAAGCGGAGAAGTGGCAGATGGAGTTCAATCGAGGCAAATGTGAAGTGATGCGTTTTGGGAAGCCTAAATCTAGAACCAACTACACTGTAAACGGAACAGCCTTGGAAAAATTTGATGAGTAGAGAGATCTGGGAGTTCAGGTCCTTTGTACCATGACGATGGTGGCACAGGTGGATAGAGCGGTCAAGAAAGCATATGGCATGCTTGTCGTAATAGGACCGGGCTTTGAGTGTAAGAGCTGGCAGATCATGCTAAAATTGTGCAAGATTTCGGCCGCATTTAGTATACTGTGCACAGTTCTGGTCGTCAAGTTACCAAAAGGAAGTGGACGTTTAGGAGAGGGTGTAGAGAAGGTTTACGAGGATGCTTTTGGTATGGAAGATGCTTGCTGTGAAGAGAGGTTGAGAAGTTTACGATTGTTTTCACTAGCGAAAAAACGAAATGGAGGCGTCCTGATTGGGATCTACAAAATCTTGAAGGGTTTAGAACGGGTAATTAGAGATATGCTTTTTCCCTAGGTGAGGTATTCAATAATGAAAGGTCACGCATTCAAGTTGAGAGGGGAAACCTTTAAGGAGGATAGATGTAGAAAGTATTTTGCACAGAGGGTGGTAGGTGCCTGGAACACATTGCCAGCAGAGTTAGTAAAGGCAGGCATGTTCGTTTCATTCAAGTTGCGCCTTGACAGATGCATGAGTAAGTGGGGAGCAGATGGACACAAGTGTTAAGGAATTGGTTGATTGGTTTAGACAGTTGATTTGGTTCAGCTCAGGTTTGGAGGCCCAAAGGGCCTGTTCCTGGTCTATAATTTTTTGTGTTCTTTGTTCTTCGTTGTTTACTACACTACCATCTCAATGCTACGTTGCTCCATCTCAGAGAATGACATTAGCAATTCCAATCATCTCAGTGGGAGTGAGAATATGTTATGTGGCTGTGTCTGAATGAAACTGATGTACGCTGTATTGGAATGTTTGCTGGGAGCAAAAGGATGATGTGATCAAAAAACAGTCCTTCCTTCAAAATAACAAAACAGTGCATTGTCAAGAAAAATTTCACTGAATGCTTGCAATACATTGACATCCCGCTTAAGGCTGCAGCACGCTTCCACTGAGCCAATCTGCCGTGCGGGTTAATGCTGCTGTTGTGTCTTAATAATCTAATAACTGGAGACAAATATGCCCTTCCTCCCCGCCTTTGACCAGGAGAACTCCAAGCCTTGGAATTTCATGCGCCTCTGTAACATTATAGAAGGACCACGTGCTCACTGATCGCAGCACTGGTGCGACAGAGTAGCTTCACGTGCTCATTTCCATCCCAATTTCCAGTTTGATCTTCGCAACTGCACCTTTGATTCTGGGTGGAGGAACATGGTATATGTGATCCACTGCAGCAATGGGTACTTCCTTGTGTGGGGAAACTCGTGAGGCAACCAATGTGAAACCACATTGCTGTTGAAACATACATTTCAACAATATCCTGCAGTAGCCCTTGATAATTTGATGTTTTGTAAAAATCTATCACCCTCAGTCTTCAACACGTAGTACTCGATGGAACTTCTGCAGCCTCTTGAAACATCCAATTCTGAGTTCCTACATGTCTATTATTGCTCCCCGAATAGTCCTGTTGTGTCTCTGCATTCTTCCTGACATGTCCTATGTCACTGAATTTACGGCTCTTTTCAAACACGCATCTCTGCAATTCCCAGGGATCGTATAATTTTCAGTGTTGTACATTGTGGCCGCAGTAACCTCGTTTGAATCCGAGTTACGGCATGTAACGTTTTCCCCTTTTTAACTTCTTGAGGTACATGCCAAAGAAACACAGAAATGAATTAATTGATTTTACCTGAAACGTTCTCTGATATTATGATTTTTTTTCATCAAACCCCTCTCACACACATCTCTGTGAGATAAATGTCAGAATTCAGACTCACCCATTCTTGGAGACTTCTCTCCCTCCCACAATCACTGATCCACTTTAAGTTCCCCCTCCCATTTCCCTTACAATCATTTTCACATTAAACCCTGTTTAGTCTGTGCTGCTGCGCTCACTGTTGCTGGGTGAACGTGCCAAAATCATACCATTGCAACCTTCAGAGCAGTCAATCCATTTTTATTCTGTGGTTTTGAGATCAATGGTCAAGTAGCAGCTTTCAATGACATGGATCAGGTATTATTGGAACTTCAGGCTCAGGAAAAGAACACAGGGCAGCACTGAGGAAAAGGAACCATTTTTCGAAAAGACTTCTTTCTGCAGACTTCCACATCATTTATTTCATTTGCCCATTCGGTTCTATCGAGACTGTTGTGTGCAGTTCTGAAATCACATTATAGCAGAGATTTGATAGCACTGGAAATGATGCAAGGGAGATTAACCAGGATATTGTCTAGGTAGAAGAGTTTCTGTTATGAAGACAGATTGCATCGACTGGATAGACTGAGAGCAGAAGAGATCGAGAGGAGACATGATTGGGATATACAAAATAAACAGGGATACAGATGGTGTAGACTGAAATAAACGTTTGCCTATAATGGAAACTCACGGGGTAATAGATTTAAGAGCAGAGGAGGAAAGATTTGAGTGAATGCGCAGACAAACGTTTTGAAACGGTGGGTGGTTGAAATCTGGAAGTCAATGCATGCAAAGGTTGGACACGCAGAAATCTTCCTAACTTTCAGAAGTATTCAGTTGTTACATTTTGATGACAAGACGTACAAGGCTGTCGGTCAAGTAATTGAAAAAATGAGTACGGATAGGTAATCGATTATTGATTTCCAGTACTGATACATAGGCTTCTGTTTTGCATAGAACTCCAGGTTAATACCACTGTCTGTCATTGCGTGAGATTGTGTTCAATTCGCGTCTGGGACGGGTGCTTGCAGCTTGGGAGGGCTAATTGGGTAGCATTGCGCCTTTCAGCGCCAGGAACTCGCATTCGATTCCACCCTTATGTGACTGACTGTGTGCAATTTGCACGCTCCGTTTCTCTCTCTTCCGCGTGGGTTCCCTCTGGCTGCTCCGATTCCTTCTCACTGTCCAAAGGTGTGCACTTCAGGTACATGGCAAACTAAACCTGAATGGACTGTATAATCAAAGACAAAGTCAAAGACAAAAGTAGGAATTGCAGCTCAGGGAAACAGATTGACCATTTGGGGTCAACAGATCATTCTTTGGAACAGTTTTTGATTCGCAATGTTAACTCTGATTTCTCTCCACCGATGCTTTCTGACTCGCAGAGCTTTTGAACTCGTTTCTATTTTTGTAGGTGGATCAATAATGCGGGTTTAGAAATATAGGGTGAGGGAGTATGAATCTCTTCGGCTACACAGAGCAGACTCAATTGGCCAAATGGTTTCTGTCTGCATTGTGTCTAATTCCATTAGCTCTTATTCTAAAAGTTTTTGTCCTTTTTTTAGTCTTTGGTATTTCACATCTCCCCTGAAATGTGGTTTGCAGAACAGGACAATCGACGTTTCGGGCATAAGCCACCGCCAAACCGTTACCACCCGCTGCCTGGAAGAGGATCGCTTCATAATCTGCCTTGGGACCCTGCAACCACACGGGATAAATGTGGATTTCAGTATCTTCCTCAATTCCCCTCCCTCCACATTATCATAGTCCGAAGCATCCAACTCAACACCACCCTCCGGACGTATTAATCTTTTCCCCTCTTACTTATCACTTTCTCCCCCACTTCCATCCAATTATCACTTTCCCAGCTACCTTCCAGCCAAACCAAACTTCCGCCCATTTATCTCTCCGCCCCCATCTGCACGTCTCATTCCTGATGAAAGACTTATGCCAGAAGCGCCGGTTCTCCTGCTCCTCGGATGCTGCCTGACCTGCAGTACTTTTCCAGCATGACACTCTCGTCATGGCGAAGATAAATGCGCTTAGCTCAGGCTCTTTATCTGAGAGCGGAGAAGAGTGAGTGAGCGAGAGTTTAAAGTGTACAGTAAGGGTAAGAAACGTGTTATAGGAATAAATTTCTTATGGGAAGTGTTTACAACCATATTTATACATTAACCGCAAGGGGGAGGATAATCAGAGGAGATATCAGAAGTACATTTTCATTCTGAGAGTGTTGTATAATTTGATCTCACTGTTTGAGCGTGTGGTAAAGCTATGAATCATCAAAACACTTCAGGAGTATTTAGCCGAATACTTTAGAAGCTAGAGAACAAATGGATAAGGATCAGGTACTAGAAAGTGCGGCGAAGACAAACAGATATCTGATCAAAGATCCGAACACCGCACGGAAAATACAGAGCATGAAAGCATGTGAAGGGTGAAAGCATGGATACTACGGTCGAACTGTTACAAGGGGTCTGTAGAATGCTACACGAGTCAAAAGATCACTGTGGCAGGATGGGGCCGCTGTGACTGGATGGGATAAGCATAGTGAAATGCTCCTCCACCAATTAGCAGAGTCAGACTGGGGCTGAACGGTTACTGTGACAGGCTGAGACAATAGCAATGTGTAACGTCAGCTTTGCCAGCTAAGTATCATCATTGCTGGTTGGGACATGTCGTGAAAATAAATATTTAGGACTTGACTTTAAACATTTAATTGATAGCTAGTAGAGTAAGCCTGCTTGAAAACCTTGTAGCTGAAAAAATGACATTAAATATCGAATCAGTAATTAGTAGAGTCAGCTTGGGACAAGAAACATTGTGGTAGATGGGGTAGCTAAAAATCTAATCATGACAGGTTGGTCTGGGATGGAAGATCACTGCAGCAGAGGTGTCAGTAAATGCCTAATCGTGACAGTAGAAAAAACATATTGGCAGAAGTAGAGCGATTGTGGTTTATTGTATACCTGGAGTGAAATAATTCTGACTAACACAGTTGGTCACCCTAGTAAGCTAACAAACATATATTTAAAGAAACGGTATAAAGAGCCATGGATCCTGAGTTTCAAGAATTTGCTTTCTGGGCGTCACGGTTTGTTGTCTGCAAATAAAAGATCTACTCCTTGAAGAACTCCCCGCATCTCCCAGAGATTGATTACATTTTCTCCACGGCAGCCACAACTTTGGGTACAGTAAAATTGTGGCTAGCGTGGTTCGGTGGTGCAAAGAAAAGCGCGTTAGATTCCTACAGCATTGTTAACATTGCTGTACAATTTTTGTTGTTTTGGGCTCCACCAGAATCGAAGTTCAGATTTCAACTGAATCAATTATTATTCTGCTGATTCATCGTTAATTCCCGTCGTCTTGGGTTCTCGAAATTGCTGTTTACCACATGAAATTCCTTACTCCTTTGTTGGTGAGTTTTGACGGAATCATATCATTTGAAGCATGATCAGTCCAGAATCAACTGATAACCCAGGAAACCCACAAACTTCGTGCAGAAACCCATTGTCTCTAAACGCATTCCCCTCCAATAGTTGCACAGGCATTATCGATTGCTTAAATGTCCTTTTCCCTTTGGGCGACAGGCTGTTGTGGATGGAAAGATATTGATGTATTTGGTCAGTCATTCGATGTCAAATGGAGGGGTAAAACCGATGTTTGGAATAGCGTCCTCCTGTTCCTCTCTGTCGGTGCTCTTTCTGACAGAGGGTTTTCAACAATAACATGTTGAAATGTGAATCTACAACACGGAATATTAACGTCCTCCCATTTACCCCACCGCTCTCACAGCCAGAATGGAGAGCTCCTATTGTAGCTTTCGAACAGACAATCGAGGATTCTCCCAGGCGCTCTGTTCGACTGCATGCTCCTTCACACAGGTTTCCAACTGGACACATGGAGCAAGGAAACGTGGGGATTCAGAGAGAGATGCCCCCTCTGTTTTGCTGCAGTTCTAGACACAGAGACGTTCACGCATTTCTGATATTCTGAGTCTTACTGTTCATTCTTTCTACTTTACAATTTAAACTGGAATTGAATTTATTCTTGCATCACATTCTTACATCTTCAGTATTCATGGAAACTGTGCAACGTGTTCATGGACTTAGGAATAGTGAAGATTATTGATAAATGCAGTATGTTTCATGTTAACAGTATGAACATTCAGAAGGAAGTTGTGAAGTGTTATTGATTCGAATTGAAGCCGATCGAAGGAAAGGCCTGGCGACAGCGGCAGAGTAACATTGTCTGTAAACAACGCAGGAACCAACGGAAACCCGTTTTTCAATGAAGCCTATTTTGCATATTTTATGTGTCCCTTTCCTGAACCTGATGCTTCAATAATCACAGGGCCATGTCAGCTTTAATAATCACAGGGCCATGTCCGCTTTAATAATCACAGGGCCATGTCAGATCCAATAATCACAGGGCAAAGTCAGTTTAATAATCACAGGTCCATGTCAGTTTAATAACCACAGGGCCATGTCAGCTTCAATAATCACAGGGCCATGTCAGTTTAATAATCACAGGGCCATGTCAGTTTAATAATCACAGGGCCATGTCAGTTTAATAATCACCGGGCCATGTCAGCTTTAATACTCACAGGACCATTTCAGCTTCAATAATCACAGGGCCATGTCAGTTTAATAATCACAGGGCCATGTCAGCTTCACCTCGTCTGTGTTAGCTTTAATTTAATAATCACTGGGCCATGTCAGCTTCAATAATCACAGGGCCATATCAGTTTAATAATCACAGGGCCGTGTCAGCTTCACCTCGTCTGTGTTAGCTTTAATTCCAGAACCACAGCAAAAGTAGAGCAGCTGAGTTAAAGTTCCTAAAGTATGAGTAGGACATGTGACCAGCTTACTGTCTGCGGCTTCAGTCGCTCAATTAATTAGCACCTGCTACTTAAAGGTGCGTAAAATGCCACGGTTGTAAGTTCAATGCTTATCTAAAGATGCTGTTACTGACATTGACAAGGGATTATTAGAGCATCATACTAAAACGCAGTTGAAATCAATGTCGAATAAAGTAGCATTTATTTGAAAACTCCAGTTTCACATTTCTGTCAATTATTATCTGAAAAACTGCAAATATTCCCAGGTGAATATCCATCTGTGGATAGGGAAACTGAGGTGAAATTTAAGCTGAATGACTTTTCTCAAATCACTCACCTTGCACTGGATTACATTCTGGAAAAGTCTGTTTAACTCATTTCATATCATTCCATTTCCTGCAAATACGCACAGCTCGTTATCCAATCGATAGTATTAGATTTATCTCTTTCGGCAGTTTGAATGTTGTCAGCAAATCTGGCAAAGGCATAAGAAGACGGTTTGCTGTTGGGAAGAGCAGAGGTTGCAAACTGTGATAAGGTCGAATCTTGTCACAGGATTTTTCCAGTTGAGATCAGTGAGTATTAAATAGTCTAACTCCCCTTTCGAGTGATTGTGACCAAATGTTCAAGGCAACAGATGGCAATGACAATGATGTTTTACATCTACAGGCCAAATCTTACTCACTCGAGGCACCATAGTATTACAGCTCAGGAGAGCGGGGTAGATGATGACAGTGAGAGAATTAATCCCATGCTGTTGTTCTCACTTTTCTCATAACTAGTTAGTCAGTGGACTGAGCTAACCGACTTCCATTCAATGCAGAGCGAAACCAAACAGCTCAGTGTATTTACAATATGTACTATTTCATGTAGAATAAGCTGCAACACCTATCAACGCCAGCAGCTCTTCTTATACTTAACATTTTCACATGCAGGTATTATGCAATTTCTTTCCGATGATTGTTCTCCGCTCCGAGAGTATGCCCCTTTTACCTCCCCATCCACGCAGCCCAGAATCTCTGTCACGACTTTTGAAATATAATGGAATCAACTCCTAAAATGTTCTTCTTTCTAAAAATTCATCTCCGATTGCAATAATTCTCAGAATAAAAAAGTATGCTCCAAACTTCTTCATCATTCCCCGTTGGCTTTGAAGCTCCCACCTCTAATTTCCAATCACCTAAACGAAGTAATTTCCCTCATATTTACTCTTACAACTTCACATCATCTGGATAACCTCCCTTCAGACACAACTAAGTCTTTCCTGATTTCTCCCACATGATTCTTTATCTATCCCACCTTCCCATTAAATCTGCTCTTTCCTTTTCTAGTGGTGATATATCAAACTAAGCGTCATGTCTATCGTTTCTATTGACTTTGTATCAAGTGAACTCTGACCGTATCCTTCCTAACGTATCCTTCCACTAAACGCTACCGTGTCTTTCACCATGCCTTGATATCCCAGTAAATTTCAACCTGAGAAAAAATGCTGGGTCCAATTCAACGCATGAAAACTCACCACTAAGTTATGCAATCTCATTTCCAGCACAGGAAAGGTGGAAGCAATTTCAATTACAGCTGAATCGATTGGCTGCAGCATCCCGGTCAAATCCTAGTCACATATGTGAGTGTTGCTCTTATATTTATTTCTTCTCTACGTGTGTTGAAATAACACAGTGAGGGATCAATTACTGTTGTCAGACGTACTTATAGGGTCATTTTAAATTCTGACGTTGTGAGATCCGACCAGTTTTTATTAACATAGACCATTCACTGTTCGAAACTCAGACTCAGGAATTTGATACAGAGCGAATTTGAGCGAAAGTTGATCAGGGGTGTTTACCCCATGACGTAACACGAGTTTCTGCGGTTGCTTTTTATTCACCTCATTTGTGTGTTTTGCATCATTGAGGATTTTTAAGTTGTCCCCTCTATACAAAAGACCCGTGCTTTTGCAACATTGTACAAAAGCTGCAGTACAATAACAGCCGATGCTGATTCAGTCTCCTTATCCAGATATTGACCCCTGGAAACAGCACTGTGCAATCTCCTCGAATCTGGAAAACAACTTCCTCAAAGCTCTCCTAGCTCTTTTCATTCCAACGGCTTCTGTTTTTCACGGAATCCGATTCAATAGATCTTGTCACTGTGTCATTTCTTTCCATGTGGTCAGATCTTGTGAACAGAATATCACAGTGGGAGTGCCTGGGCCCATAACGAAGAAGTCAGGCCATACACAGGGAACTGTACTCTGCTCTTGATCATTTCATGAACACCAGAGAGAAATATCTATGCTCCTAAAAATTAATCACCTGTTTTAAGAAGCAAGATAAACAGATCCTGATTTCTGCTTTTGTTGACACACGGACAAAGATTGTAAATGCTGGAACGAGTCGAAACTGTCCGCTCTCCCACATCTAATTTATCCCCAGGCTGTGTTAAGATGATAGTCTGAATCGCTTCCTTCTCTTCCCTGTCACTCTGAGATGATGTGAGCAGTGAAATCTATAATCTGAACTGGAGGCTACGTGGAAAAATGTATACATATCAGATGCGTGAGCGAGGGGACACGCTACAGTAACATCCGATGCTGATTCAGACAGCAGAAGCCTCCCCGTGACTTCGAGAAGCATAAACACTGTTCCCAAATAATGTGGAGAGCATCACTCTTTCCTTGCAGTTCTGCATTTTCTGTCTGTCTCAGCTGGCAATATTTGGACAAGGGTTCCCAAAGGAAGATTTTATCTTGTGCATGCACGATCTCCCTTTTCTACGTCTTTCCGGAATTTCCTTACTTCCCACTCCCGCCAGACCTGCACCCCGCTCCGCAAACCCGTGTTTGATAGGGAGCAGAAGACCGTGGTTCAAGCTGCTCTCCACCAACACTGCGTGACAATTGAAGATGAGTTCGCCCAGTTATCAATGAAGAACGCCCTGTTCTGGGACATCAGCTAGCACAGCCTCCAGGGAGAAGCGAGCCAGAATGGAAAGGAGCTGTGATGAAAACTCTGTGCGTCTTTCACTCTGAAACAACAGAAATAGCCTCAGTAAAACAAAATACTCACCTGATTAATGGTTACCACGTCTGGCACTGTTCTGGCTCGTTTGTCTCCGGTGTGATATTACTTCAGACAGGTGACATACGTGCGCGAGCTCTCAGGTTCATCTCGCAGATGAGTCTTTGAATTTTGCACACTACTTCATTTTTGACTGAGAAGATATAATTTCGATGAGACCGACTTCAGACAAAGATTCCAAAGCTTGAAAACATGCACAAGCAAGTTGAAGAACCGCATCTTCTGGGCTGTTGCTGTTCTGAGAAATGGATTGTCTAGCTTGAAATAATGCTGATCTTGCCAATGTGGATTTTGCTGAGCGCACGGCCTATACGTAGTAACCTGAATTCCTGAGTCTGGTCAAATTTTACTTTTCTCACGCTGTGATCTGCATGTCCTTGATTACCATGATTCACCTTTACCAATCCCAAACAACGCTTTCCACTGTACTTAGTTCCATGTGACAATCAATCAATCAAAGCACAGTCATTTCCTCATTGCTTGGAGCCAGCAGCGTGAAGGAGGGCTGCATGGCCTCAGTCTGCATTGTGACACATTTTCTGATTCTGATTGAAATTGGAATTAAAACAGCAGAATTGGGGAAGTTACAGAGTGGTTATATTGACACAGCAGGGTCACATCTGTGCCACGGTGTATCATACAATAACAGTGAAGATCTTTTGACATCATCCTCGAAGGTACATGCTACAAAAACCTGAAGACTGCGGGAAACTGCTGTGCTCAACGATAGCAGAGCGGCCCAGAGGGATCGTGTTGGGCGCATAATCCATCAAATTAATGAATGAAAAGCATCTTCTGCTCGATGACAATTCCAGCTTTCAGTGTGTGCACTGCCACTGCCAGAATTTCGCTATAACAGTGCTCCGTTCTTCGCATTACATATTGATGAGCCTTCTGCGCCCTTACACTCAATGGTATCTGAAATAGATACACCCACCACATTTATACATTTGAGAAAACACACGTTTGAAGTTATGGAAGAATTCTTTGCTGTTCTCTGTCGGTCTGTTGTGAACTGATTCGCAAAGTCACTTGCCTGAGCTGGGAATACACTGGCGAAAATGAGAGAAATCAATTATGGCGTGTACCATGCCCAGGACGCCTTGCAGTTATTCCCCACTTGTGTCACACAGCAGGGTCCTCCGGTGAGATGAACAGCCGTGAATGACATGTGGATCAGTATGTTGGAGACAACATTTCGCCACAGACATAGTTTCCTATAATTAGAACAAGCAGCACGAATGATGGATAACCTCAGAGAGACGCAAGCGATCGAGATTTGCCGTGAACTCGATGGGCTGAACGGCTTCTATCGGCAAGTGAATGACGTCACACGTCTCTGCCGTGCCTCTGCCTGAACATCAAATGGGCAGCACAAAAATGCACTTACTGGTATTTTACTGAGGGAAGAGAGTCCACAGCTCATTTCTTTCTTTCCCACCTGCTCAGCATCTTTCTCTCTCTCTCTCAAATAAATGATATTTGGAGGAAGTTCGTAGTCAGAGTTGCTAAGTTCCAGCAGCGCTCTTGCACCTGGCTGTGACCGGGAGAGGAAGCTTCAGAGCATGTCCGCACTTACATCCCCTCATAATGCCTGTAAGTGGAGGGAAATGGCTGAATACTCTGCCAATAGAGAAAGCTCAGTCCACAGGGACGGTATAAACAGCATCGTCCAGCGTGGGGACATTCTGCAGATCAGACACAGTGCACTTTATCATTCGGATCATACCAGAGTGAGAGCGCTCAAGAAGGCCAATCGGTCACGAATACCTGTGCCAACTCGGGAGTTGCAAAAGATTGGTGAAAGTGGAAACACTGGTGATTTCTTCACATTTCCACTATTTTCGTGAAGCAGGAAGCAGAAGAATATACACTATAAAGCGATTGAGATCTGACTTCAGGAGCAGAAAATAAGTTGTACAGCGGAGAGGACAGCTTTGAAGTATTGAATTCTGGTTGATGGGCCGATCATGCTTTCACTAGGCCACGCTGCTACAAAAGAAACTTCGTCAGTGTCTCTCAACATTGTGATGTCACAGGCAAATGTCGCCGTTACACTGCAGGAAATTCCTTTTTCCAATGTTAGGGCAGTCCATATGTAAGTAGCTTATATATCGAATCCTTTCACATAAATATTTCCACTGCACCTCAGTATGTCTCCTTTCCACTTTACCTGTGATTGTGCCTGCACTGAAGGGGCTTTGCTACTTCTGTGTGTCTTTTACAATCTGGGTGATGTGGGGCAGTTGTATTGACCCATCTTCTGACAGAATGTTCCACTTCACTTCAGCCTGCCATAACTTCGCTTTCTGACCCCATTTCTGTTGTTTCGGTGTTAAGCGCTCGTCTCAGATCCAGCCTACCCTCACCCAATATAAATGGAAAACAGAGTCACACTGTGATCACTCCAATCGAGGGATATTTTCCCTCCAAAGTCATTGATAATTCCAAAGATAAAGTTAGGACTGCAGATGCTGAAGATCCCTGTTGGTAGTGTGATGCTGGAAAAGCACAGCAGATCAGGTAGCATCCGAGGAGCAGGAGAATATAGGTTTCAGGCTTACGGCCCTCATCAGGAATAAGGCTTGTGAGTTGGGAATGAGAGATAAATGGAAGCAGTGTGGGGTTGAGGGCAAATAACTGGAAAGCAATAGATGGATGAAGAGGAGGGAGAAGCTAATAGGTCAGAAGTGGCAGTGGTTAAATGGGTGGCAAGTTGAAAGTTTGTTTTTGGGGGAGGGGAAATGAAGAAATAGTTAGAATTCACATTTATCCCGTGCGCTGTTAGTGTCCCAAACCGGAATGTGTGACCTTCCTCCTCCTGGTGTGGGGTGGTAACGGTTTGGCAGTGGTGGAGGTCTACGACCTGCATGTCTTTGACGGGGTAGGAGGGGGAGTTGAATTGTTCAGACATGGGACGGTGAAGTTGGTGGGTGCAGGTGTCTGCAATGATCTGCAGAAAGGTGTCCTGTCTCCCTGATGTAGAGGAGACCACAATGGGCATAACAGAAGCGGGAGAAGACATTGGTAGCTGTATAGGAGAATTTATAACGGATATGGAATAATCCCTTCGGGCCTTGGTTGGAGATAAGGGGAATGGTGTTGGTGCTAGTTTCACCCCACCTTGAGTGGCGGTCAAAGGTGCCAGGAGAGGGTTGTGGGCTGGTGGAGGGAAGTGTGCACATGAAGAGGGGATCGTGGAGGGAATGGCATTTTCGGAATATTGGCAGGGCTGGGTAGCGAAATATATCTCTGGTGGTGGTGTCTCTTTGGAGGTGGCGTCAGTGGCAGGATATTATGTACTTAATGCGGAGGTTGGTTAGGTGGAGGGTGGGCACCAAGAGGTTGTGTCCTTGTTGCGTTGAGTGGCGTGGGGTTCAAGGGTGGTGTTGTGGGAAGTGGAGGATATGCACTGTATGGCGTTTTCAACCACGTGGGAACACAGCTTATGGTCGTGGAAGAAGGAGACCAACTGGGTCTTTCTGAGATGTAATTGGCCATTCTGGGAACAGAGTGTTGGAGGCGGAGGATTTGGGAATAAGGAATAGAGTTTTTACACGAGATAGGGTTGAAGGAGATGTAGTGGGAGTCGGTGAGCTTGTAGTATCTGTCTGTAATTCGTCTGCCGCCAGAGATGGTGATGCAGAGCCGAGGAAGGTCAGGGAAGTTGCCAAGATAATCTGGGTAAATTTGAGGTCGGGGTGGAAGGTGTTGGTAAAGTTGGTGAGCTATTCAAACTCCTCGTTGTAGCACCAAGTGGCGCCAATGCATTCATCAATGTAGCGGAGGAACAGGCGGCGGATAGTGCCTGTGTAACTGCGAAAGATGGACAGTTTCGCGTATCTGACAAACAGGCAGGCATACCAAAGTCCTATGCGGATGCCCATGGCTACCCGTTTCGATGGGGTAAATGAGAAGATTGGAAAGAGCAGCTGTTGATTGTGAGGACTTGTCCAGCCAGGTGGATGAGGATGTCCATAGAAAGGTACTGTTTGGGATGGTGTGAGATTAAGAAATGGAAGGCTTGCAGACTTCTGTCATGGCAGATGGATTTGTACAGTGACTGGATGTCCATGGTGAAGATGACGCGTTGGGGGCCAGGGAAAAGAAATTCCTGGAGAAGGTGAAGTGCTTCGGGGTGTCAAGAATATAAGTGGGCACATCGTGGCCTGGGGAGATAGGACTGTGTCGAGGTAGGAAGAAATGATTCGGATGGGACAGTCGCAGGCTGAGATGAAAGGTCGACTGGGGCAGTCAGTTTTGTGAAACTTAGGTTGGAGGTTGTGGATGGGAAATGCCCAGAGGTGATGAGATTGTGGATGGTCTGGGAGATGATGGTTTGGTGATGGGAGGAGAGGTTGTGATCGGGTTCAGTAGGAGGAGGTGCCTGCGAGTTGGCACCGGGCTTCAGTTTTGTCCCTCAGCTTGACTCACAAGCCTAATTCCTATGAATGGCTTATGCCTAAATCGTCCATTTTCCTGCTCCTCGGATGTTGCTGTGTTTTTCCAGTACAACACTATCTACTCATTCATTACTACTGTCTCATTTCACACTACCAGGTCCATGCTGTCAGTTTGATTCTTTAGAAACCTGTTCTCATGAACTGTGACAAAATCTGCCAATCTGAAACAAAAACAGGAATTGCTGTAAAATCACAGGTGAGCTGGCACCATCTGTGCAGATGAATCACAGTTAATGTTTCACATCCACTGAGTCCATCTCTCCACAGATGCTGCCAGATGTCCTGAAATATTCCAGCAACATCTGTTTTTGTTTGATTTTCAACATTGGCAATTTTTCGTTTATGATATCTTATTTTCTGGCAATATGATTTGGCAAAAGATTACGTTAAATGTTTTGAATATGACTGCGATGGAACGGCCAGATTCCACCAGCCCGCTACTTTTATTTGGTTTACGTGACGAATGCCTTTCCACTTGGTCACCGCCCCAGCTGCAATGCATATAAATTGACAAAACTGTGGCATTCTCTCGGATTGGTAATTAGGAGCGAGATAGATTGAAATTGTTGAAAACGTAAGATAAACTGAAAAAAATATGGGATATTAAACGGGAAACTGAAAGGGAAAAAAGAACACCAAATGACAATTTATTGACAAAATTGAAACGTAAAATTTGAAAGATTCAGGAAGTGCTTTCATTCACAAACATACCACAATATGGAATGTAATGTTTGGGACAACCAACGCAAGCAGATTACAAAATCTTAGTTTCAAACTCTTGCTGCAACTGTTTTGGTTTTAATGAATGCACACATTGGATTCTGTGCTGGAATGATCCCCTAAACTGGAGAAGGAAATCTTTGCCTTCAAGGATACGTCCGGAATGTTCACTGATACATCCCAGTAATGGCAGAACTGTCCTCTGGAAGGATATGAGTAAAATTAGTCAATGTTCTTGGAGTTTCGAATGAGTGGTGAAGCGAGTGTCTTCATTCACAAATTAATCATTCAGTAGAAAAAGAACACGTACATACGATACATAACAGCTACGACAATTGCGATGTGAAAACTGTTGATTTCAGATCCACGGTGGCCTTTGCTGATGACATTTACTGTCCAGAATCAGTCTGTACTGGAATGACTGGAGACACACTATGAAGTATTTGAACTTCCGTCGCCTTTAGAAATAACTGAGGCTCACTCAGGGCACGGGGAGTTAGAGATGTTTGCCTTTCAAACCTTTCGAACATTTCGTGGAAGCATAAAGGGAGTGATAGATAATTTTCATCTCCATGGAGACGATGTTCATGAACTGGATGGATAATAATTTAGCTTATGCATAGAGACGTCATATTTAAAAAGCAAAGAGTTCATAGTGTAACTGTGAAATCTTCAGGTCACCCTCAGTGGGAGCATTGTGTGTAATGCTTGTCCTCATTCTCCACCAAAAACATGTAAAGAGGTTAGAAAGGGCGCATACGCTGTTTCCTGGATAGCAAGATATTGTTTACTGAGACATAAAAATATCAGAAAGGATGAAAACAGGATGATTGAAAGGATGAAGGAGTTTATTCACGAGATTTGGAAATGCTGGAGCAGAAACACGCAAGTTTGAATTAAACAAATGAGATTTTCACATTACGTGAGGTTTGAATGACTAAATCAGAAAATCCTCTCTTTCGAGTGAATCAATAACGTTAGTTAGAGCTTCAAAACCATTAGTTGACGATTAAGAAAAGCTTGAATGAGAGTTTCTTCCACTCAATAGAGTTAGTTAAATTGTGAACGACTTTCCAGAAATAAAAAGTAGAAGCTGATTTCACAGTGTTTGAAAATATACACGAACAAACATACAAGGAGGGAATTTACCATTAAAAAAGAAATCAGTGTAGTTGCGTAACAATTTCGAATTTGGTTGACTTCAGACAAAAAGACATTTATGACCACGTACCACTGATTAAGACTGAGTACAAAAGGTTCATGGATTGGTAAGATGTGGCGTATTATTCAAGGTGAAACTCTATAAATGGAGCTGATGTCCTTAAATAACTGCAGACAGAAGTTATATCCTAACGAGTAGGAATTGAATTGTCACTTGGAGACGCAACACCTCCTTTAAAGTTTCGACCACATTCACATGATGTTATGTATATTTCGTCCATTCTTAACTCCACCCAAGAATGCACCAAGAAGTCTCTGTCCTTTTGTAATGTTAACCCTCTGTACTTCTCTGCAGCACGCCATTGAAGATAAAATATGTGCAGACATAAATTCAATTCAATACAATATTCAAACGGTCCTATGTGATTTTTCTTTTTTGATTATTGCAATAACCTGTGCGACTTTGCAACAAACTTCGTAACATGAAATCAGTTCAACATCTATTTTCCCGGAACTTAACACAGTGCACATGGGAAACGTTATCCACCTGATGAAAAATCACCTTTGGCTCTCTCTCCACACATGTCTATTCACATTTTAAATACTTGCAGTATGTTTGTTGATCAAAGAGTCATTGTCCAGAAAAGGTCGTTTCTCAATTCACAAACACGAGTATTTTCCCATAAACTTGGCTTTGCTCAATATCACCTTCTATCCGTACCCTTCAAGACGACGACAAATTGAAGCTGCTCCATGTGAGGCTCAAACCTAAAATTGCGGCACAGTACAGCTCACTATCCTGGAACAGAGATACCGTGCACTGGTCACCTGCAACACAGGTGCAACACATTAATGCTTACGTCCACATTCCTGGTTGTACCTTAACGCTTGGAGAACTGAGTTTCTCTGATTCCATGGCTAGTAAAGGGGATTATACGATCATCTTCACCAGTGGTTCTGACCCCGAGTGAGGAAAATGGTGAGCTACTCATTGCAAAGATGGGTAGATTGTTGAAATATACAATTTCAACATTTGCCTTCACTGACCAATGATCATTTTATTTTGTTTTTCATCTGTAGAAATCTTAAAATATCCATCTTTAACAGACTCAATGACAGATCTCCATTGTGTCTCTGGTATCCAGTTCCAAAGTGTAAACCCCCTCTGAATTCTTCCACAGCAGTCCGCTTTTGGGTAGTGTTCCTGTTGTGGGAGATGCACTTCCCTTGTGTCAACTGCTGTTCCCAGAATTCTCTCTGGCACTGCACTCATTTTCCTTCTGACACTTGCTCACTGTGTTGCTATGATCATGCAGAGACTTGGTGTTGCACGGCCAGGAAAATGATACAGATCAAGGTTTGTGCATTGTTGAGTTCAATTGTCACTTTAGCCTTATTTAGGATTTTGAAATTGTCTGTTCTGTACACAAGTGAGTGTCAAAATATCTGAGCAGAAGAAAGGTGTTCCGTATAATGACATTGAGCACTGTGCACTCTCCTCCGGTCTGGAAAACAATTCCTCACAGGCAATTTATTAGACAATAGGTGCAGGACCAGGCCATTCTGCCCTTCGAGACAGCACTACTATTCATTATGATCATGGCTGATCATCCTCAATCAGTATCGTGTTCCTGCCTTATCCCCATAACTCTTGAATCCACTATCCAACTCTTTCTTGAAAGAACACCTTCTGCTTTCTCGGGTTCTTCATTCCGTTGACTTCAAATCTTCAGAAAATTCAACAGACTTTGTTACATAGTCTTTTCTTCATTTTTGTTCAGATCACTGTGAGCAGAGTGTCACAGTGGGAATGCCGTTGCCCCACAACCCAGATGTCAGACCATACTGTGCTATTCAGCATTTCACCAGACCAGGGAGAAATATTTGTTGTTGTGCATAATTTACGCAATTCACTTATTCATAAGTTCATACATGCACAAGTATATATGACGCGGTGGCCGAGAGGTTAAGGCAATGATTCGCCACTCGCTATAGACATCTCCGATCTTGAATTTTACAGGTGCCATACCAGGTAGTGATACATGCAAACATAATGTTCTCAATGGCGCACCTATAAAAGTTGGCTAATGTATTCGCAGTGGAGATTCAAGGGATCATCAATTTTTCAAAAAAAAGTTGACCACGGCTAGCGAGATACCATCATCAAACATATATCCCTCTTCAGTCCCTGTCCACCATCCACAGGGACCATTCCCTACAGGAAATTATGTTGCACTCTGCCTTCACATCCAAAACCTGAACCAACTGGCACCATGGAGTCTTCCCTCTGCATCGCTGCTTTTGTGACACATAAATGCATAGAACCTAAAACCCCGAGCAGGAGTAGGCTGTCCGGCCCTTCAAGCATACTCCGCCGTTCAATGACATCATTGCTGATCTTTCTAAAGACTCAAATCCGTTTGCGCGCCCTGTCACTGTATCCCTTATTTCCATTTTTGTTCAAACGAGGTATCGTTCTTAGCTTTAAAAAGATTTATTGAACTGGCGTCAACTTCTTCACTGGGCAGGGTATTCCATATATATACATCCGTCTAGGTGAAGAAGATCCTTCTGAATTCAGTCCGAAATCTGCTCCCTCCCAACCTGTGGCTATGCCCTCTTGTCCGAGTTTTACCCACAAGTGGAAGCATCCTTTATAATTCTCTCTAATCTATTCCGTTCAATGTTTTATGTTTCAGTATGATTCCCCACTCATTTTTTCGAAATTCCCACGAAAGTAATCCTAATGTATGCAGTCTCTCTTTATAGGCTCACCCCCTCAACTCCGGAATCAACCCAGTGAACCTTCTCTGCAACCCCCCACCAGTCCCAGTACGTTCGTTCGCAAGTAACGGGACCAAAAGTGCACACAGTACACCAAGAATAGCCTCACCAGCATCTTGTACAGCTGCAACATAACATCTCTGTTTGAACCTTCATGAACCTACGTTAGATCTGTCCAATTTCTATCGCGATGCCCTGCTATTTCTTCATTGATAATACACTCAAGCATCTTCCCCACTGCAGAACTTAAGCTAACTGATAAATAATTCCCAATGTTTTATCCATCTTCCTTTGTAAACAGTGGGGTCACACCAGCTGTTTTCCAATCTGCTGGGACTGCCACGAAGCCGAGTGAATTTGAAAATTGCCATCAGTGCACTTGCTGTTTCTCCCGCCATCTCCTTCAATACCCGGAGATGCATTCCCTCACGGCCAAGAAATTTGTCCATCCTCAGCTCCATTAGCTTGCCTAACATTACCTCTTCCGTCATCATGTTCGTTTTCAGGTCCTCACCTACATGTGTCTCTTTGCCACTTTCTGACATGTTATTAGTATCCTCCACTGTGAAGACTGACACAAAATACTTGCTCAATGCCTCGGCCATTTCATCATATCACATAACTAAGTGCCCCTTCTGATCCTCAAAAGTTCCAACCTTTAGTTTTGCCACTCTTTTTTCGTTTTATAGAAACATTTGTTCCCCGTCTTTGTATTTTTCCTCATGTTTACTAGCTATTTTTCCTTATGTTTATCTTTCATGTTTTCCCAATCTTCCAGTTTAATGCAGTTCTTGGCCATTTGGTATGCCTTCTCTTTCACTTTGATAGCCTCCCTTATTTCCTCAGACACGCAGGGCAGATTACCCCTTTTCTTACAGTCCTTCCTTTTCACTGTAAATACATTTGCTGACCAATTCTACAAAAAAAAATCTTTTATGGAAGTCCTCCACTGCTCGATATCTGTCCCACCATATAACATTTGTTTCTAGTCTACTTTAGCCAGGTGCTCTCTCGTGCTATTGTTGTGCCCCTGCACATGCACAGGAACCTGGTATTAGATTTTATCTTCACACTCCCAATCTGAATACCAAGTACTGCCATACTGTAATCACTTGTTCCAAGAGGATCTCTAACTATGAGATCATTAATTATTTCTGTTCCAGTACGCAGGACCAGATCGATGATTGCTTAATCTCTCGTTGGTTCCATTGCATACTGTTCAAGGACTCTATCACGGGTACACGCAACGAGCTCCTCCTCAAAGGTACTGCGACTGAGCTGTTTCGACCAAGCTACATGTAGATTAAAATCCCTAATGATAATAGCCGACCTCTTTTTACAGACATTGCTGATTTCTTTGTTTATTGCCTTCACCAATGTGATGTCATTATTTGCTGGCTTATAGACTGCACCTATCAGTGACTTTTGCTTCAGAGAATTCACACTTTCCACGCAAATTAATTCAAACTCATTCTCCATCGAACTTATAGCATCTCTCCACACTGACCTGATGTTGGCCTTGTCTCACAGAGAGACGCCATCTTCTTTACACAGCTGTCTGACCTTCCCAGTAATCTCATACTCCTGGATATTGAACTTGCAGTCGTGGTCATCCTTTTGACGTGTCTCTCTAATGTCTATTAAATCATTTTCATTCGCGTTGATTTGTGCCATTAGCTCTTCAACCATGTTACAAATGCGACGAATATTCAGGTGAAGTGCCTTTTTGTTAGGTTTCTTGTCCTCATGATTTCTGTAATTATATCTCATTTTGTTTCTTGTCTCTCCTCACCAATCCATTGACGTCTTCTCTCCTCTGTTTCCAATGGCCCAACACACCTTCCAGGTGACGCAATGCATGAACTGCACTTCACGCAATCCACTCTTCTGCAATCACTGCTCGCAATGTGATTTCCACTATTTTGGGAAACGAAGTTCGGACTGGGTGACCACATTGCAGAACATCCAATTTCTGTCTTCAAGAAGAGGTACAGCGAACCTCAGCACATGCTAGAAGCACACCACCTCAGTTTCTATTTGGGGATTCTGCAGCTTTCCAGGCCCCATATCAATTTTCTTTTAGGGCCTGAACTCTCCTATGTCCTATCCCCTTATCCCACACGCCAGGCCTTGCTGTCACATGTCCTTCCATAACACACTACATATGGTTCGCCACTAACAGTCTCCATTGACAGGTATTCATCCTGCCAGCTAGATCATCATCCATTCCTTTGTCCATCTGTTCTTCTCTCTATTTGAACTCTATCCCTATATATTGTGTCCTCCTTTCCCTCCGCCAACCCCCACTATATCTTCTGCAGATAGACCAACATTTTCCAAGCTATCGCCATTTCAGAGGAATGGTCACTGGAATCGAAATGTGAACTCTGATTCCTTTTTTTAGATGCTGAGTTTTTCCAGCACCATTTGGTTTTGGTCTGGTTAGAGTCGAATACTGTGAATGTTGAAGGAAGAATGACTGTGCATGGCGTGGTGGAAGATTGATACTGTGCTTGTGCAATGATCCCCTGCACAGAATACAGAACTCCGTTCCTGTTGAAATGTTCTCTTGTGGGTAGTTCTGAATACAAGGTGAGCCATTGGCATCAACGTCTTAAGACAATGAAGACAGCAATCATATCTGCCCGTGCTCTCTCCTGGATGTGATGAACAGCAGAGAGAAAAGCAGCCCTCATGTCAGATGTCAATGGACTGGAGTCCATGCAGGAGGTGTAATCAAGTGACAGTTTTTTTTTCAGATAGAAAACATTCAAACGCTTTCTCACTGTAATATTCTGCCATTGGGTCTCAAAGCTAAAGGGTTACTAGGTGCAAAGGCTGAAAAAAGCGTTTTCCAGTTAAAATACGTGGATGTGTTCCCTCCAGTGTGACAGTGCGGTTGTGCATTGTTGTAAATAGGATAACTGGATGAATCACTTTACGCATTCAGCTGGCGAACAGTCCTGTTGTGGGAATACATCTGTATAGAATGCAGGAAGACACACTGAGAGGTTCTTGATCAGTTTCATCCAGGGACTGAGACAATACTGGAGGTTTTTAAACGTGGACAAATCCCCAGCTCGGAGTGATATGATATCTCACGCTTCTCTGTGAGAAAAAGGAGCAATTTAAGGGGTTCGGACCAATGTTTCACATTCCTCTTTGGCCACAGGGAAGTTGGTCGAGGACTGGAGGAATACTAATGGGGTTCTACTTTTTAACAAGGCAGATAGAAACAAAGCAGGGAATTAAACCCAAGTGAGTATCACAGGAGTGGTCAGGAAACGTTCGTAGAAATCTCTGAATGAGATAATTAATTGCGACTTGTCCAGGCAAGGTTTGATGAAGGAGTCAGCATGGTTTTGTCCGAGGAGGTGATGCCTAACAGATCTGACTAAAAGTTTTGAGGAAGTGATCAGATTTTAAAATGAAGGGAGTGAAAATGATGTAGTGTATGTGGTTTTCAGCGAACTCCCACACGGGAGACTGATAACAGGGTAAAAAATATAAGCAATTCACGATCACGTGGTGTCAGAGAAATTCATTCCAATGGATCAGAGACCAGATACTATGCTGGCAAGCAGTTTGATTGAACAAATTAACATTGCGGGAAAGAAATTGAGCAGGCTGACACACAACTGATTCTCCGCACAGACGTCAGAATTTTCTCCCCCAAGCAGTGGGTGCAGACAGTTTTCATAGGGTCCAACACAAAGGTGATAATTGTAAAGCAGTTACAGTACAGTGGTGAAAATTGTAAAGGGTTTAAAACAAGAATAAACTGAACGGGATTTAAACAAACGTCTGGCAGTAACTATTCATTTGTAATTGACACTGGATATTCCAGACATCTCATGGAATATGTGAGACTGTCTTCTCGGGTATTTCCTGTCTGCACGTGTATGTGTAAATGTTCCTTCTCCTGGCATTCAGTTCTGTCCATTGTGCTCCTCCTGGAAGCAAAATCTTCCAAGGTCTCTCATTCTGACTCTTTATTGATGTGCCATCGGTTTATATAGGAAAAGAGCCTGCGCTTAGGGTATTCGGACTGCAGTGATGATCGGGGCTAGGAGCTTACTGTGAAGGCAGTTTGAGAAGTGTATTATCCGGTCTGGGAGTAGCTTAGAATGTCTGGCTTCTATATTCGCCTCTTTGGCCAAGACTGAGGCATTGTGTTTTCTGTGTGTGTTGGCAGGCATGATTTCTATGTTTCGCTGACATACTTCTGTGTTTTTTTATGTGGTTATGCTATGAGTGGGCAGTGCAACAGGTTTTCTCCCAAAGTTCGCCCTTCTTTTGTTAAGAGCATGTTGAAAAGTACAAAGTTGCCCGGACCGGGGACGCTATCAGGTGGTGGAGGTTGGTGTCAGAGAGGTAGTTGTCAGTGTCTGAATCTGACCAAGTGAAGTTTGTATTAGGGGAGGGGATCTCACTCCAGCGAACTCGTACAAGCTGGGTTGTGAGGACGGCACGTGTAAATGTGCTGTACAAAACCGGCAGAAGCACATACGGAGGCCCATAACCAGCATGCTGGTACCCACAACAACAATGTGGGATATTAGTTTCTCCAGCAGTTTGTCCGCGATCCAAGCCAGCAGGTTGCCCAGGTCCACAAGTCCCAGTGGGACTCCGATTCACTTGGGGCAGCAGTAGCCTGTAGAAAGTGGTGTATCAGGTCAGTTATATTTTTGCTGGAGTCAGGGATGTAGGTACAGCAGTCTGTGCCAATGAAGGCGCAAGTGCCCCTTTTGTGGGCAGCTAGTATCCCAGGGCCATTCTGTTTTTTAGGGCGACAGTACAAATGGCGACAGCCTCTGCATTCAGCTGGGCAAGAACTTCAGCCGTAGCATGTTATCTCCTCTAGCATGGTGGCGAGCTGATGTGCCTCTATGTCGAGGTGCAGGGTTTTGTAAGTGGACACAAAAACAGGAGAGGGGGGTATCTCGTCTAGGGCAGTGAGGGTGCGTTTTCTATGGGAATAAGCTTCTGAAAGGGAGACGACTGGGAGTGGTAATGGAGTGGTGCCACATTCCCAGGTGCCACTCCATGACAACGCCAAGCAGGGTATGTCTTGTGGCGGCAGACAAAATAAGTGTCATTGTATGTTCTTAGTTGGTGGATTCGGGTTCCTGTCCAAATATTATAGAAAATGGAATTGTGGGCAGACATGTTGGGGCCAAGTAAATCTCGGATGCTGTACTCTGCTACAGACCAGAATGCTGCAGGGGTCATGACCAGTGCCTTAGTGCATAGCTCCACCCAGCCACCCATGCGGATGGCTGGCATCTCGTTCGGCACATGGTTTCCCTTTGTGATCCCCGTGCGGTGGTGTCAGTGATGGTCAAGGTTGTGTGTTCATCTGAGAGGTTCTGGGCTGCATAGAACCATCCTGTGAATCTGTCGAGGGGTCTCCTGCGGATTTCCAGTAGCCTGAGCTATGAGCCACATGAATGGCCCGTCTGGTTAGCAGACTGAGCATTGTGACCCCTAGGATCTCTCTAGTTTCAGCCACAATTTTGCCATCTCTGCGGTGTTAAAAGGGACTGCGCCCTGGGGAATGCCCCTGTGGCAATGTTCAGGGATACGGGCACAGACCCAGCAGCTAGTCTGGTTTACTTTTGGTGACAAAAGTGGGTCATGTCAAAGAAAATGCTCACCCACGGCTCACGGTGGATTAAGTGCCCTGCACTGTGTGCCCTGTTACCTGACCTGGTGATGTGCAGGTCAGACCAAGAGTGATGATTCCGATGGCTGCAGCGAGCAGCTGGAACTCTCTGTGGTGTCTGGAGCTGTATCCTGTTCTGATTGTTTGTCCTTCTGTGGAGGCGGAGCCCTCTTTCACCGGGTCGCATTCTGGTCTCCCTTAGAGCGTGACAGCTGTCGTGGTCGTGAGACAGAACAAGAGTGGTCCTTTCCATCTAGGGGAGAGAGAATCTTTCGGCATGTACTGTCTCTTACATAGTGCCCAGTTTAAATGGGTGGAGTGGTTCCTGCCGTGGGGTGGACATGGCAGCTATTTTTTGTTTGCTTTTTTTTGTTATGCCCCCACACTACCGTGTAACTGCAGTAGTGTTCATTTTTCCCCAGCACCCATGTTGTGTTTGTGCACGTTTTATACACAGTGAAAGATGGAAGGTGAACGAATTTTTATTCAGTTTCCACCAGCAGGAAGATAAGAAGCACCAGAGTACAGCGCAGGTTTTAGCAAATCTTTGTTCAAGAGACCTTCTACTCATGGCTTGAACGTAATGGAAGAGAGTTTCCTGTGTTAAGAGCACCGCTGTGTAATCGGCTAGTTTTAGTGTTCTAGTGGCTGCGTGCATTGGTCGTTCCATTAGCACTTCAAATGGTCTAATTTCCGTCATTCGGTTTCCCTGTCCTCCTACTGTGTGAAGCACCAGTGGCCGGCCATCTGGCCAAGCCATTCCTGTGTCCCGAGTGGTTTGGGGGAAGGTGGTTTTGAGGGTGCTGTTCATTCTCTCCAATATTCCTGATGACTGGGGGGTGGTACAGAATTTGGTATCTCCTGGGTATCCCGAGGGCATCACAGTCAGCAGTAATGAGCTTCGCGGAGAAATTGGTACCGTCCCCCGTATGTTTCTATGCGCCCTGGGATATAAAGCTCTTGAAATAACGTCCTGCAGGATACACTTTACCACTGCTCTGGCGTCATTTTTTTTTTGATGGAGAATGACTCTACCCATTTTGAAAACATATTGACAATAACTCGGACAAATTTTTATTCCTCCTTCTGAGGCATGTGGGTAAGATCAATTACAAGGAGGGTGAATGGACCCCCAGCAAGTGGAATGTAGTCACGTTCGGCCATCGGCTTCCCTGCATTTTTCGGGAGACAGATGAGGCACTGTGACAGCAGAGCTTAGGCAGCTGCAGCGACTCCCACTGCATACCAGGAATGGGGGCTGACAGCATCTTGTCTGCGTGTCTGATTCGGTGTGCCACCAGGGCCAGTGAGTGCAAGTGGGCTTTCAGTAAAATGATGCAGGGGTAGGAAAGAACCTGTAGCCTGGTGATTGTACTGCACCACTGTGGGCCCATGCGGCCCTCTCCTCTGGTGTGGCTGCTTGCTGAGCTGTTGGGACTGCATTGAGAGAGTCAGGGGACTCTGGAGGTTTCACCACTGTGGCGGTCTGCAGGACATAAGTGGCAAGGAGTAGTGCAGATTCCCGGGTGGCTGCATCAGCTGAGGCGTTTGCTTGGTTGACGGGATCGGTGGCAGAGTTATTGGCGTCACAATTTATAATGGGACAGCGGCGGGTACAAGGCCTGCTTGTTGGATGTTGGCAATGAGAGCAGCATGTTGGAGTGGTCCCCCTGCAAAACTGATAAACATCCTTTGTTTCCGTATTGTGCCAAAGTCGTGAACGACTCCAAAGGCACATCTGGAGTCTGTATATATTCGCTGTACTGCCCTGTGCCAGGAGGCAGGCTCTGGTGAGAGCAAAGAGTTCTGCCGCCTGTGTGGATACACCATCTGGTAATGAAGCTGATTCGAGAGTGTTGATAGGGGTGCACAAGGCTTGGCCTGCTAATGTGTATTTGTCTAATGGCCGGAAGGAATAGCCACTGGTGAAAAGAATCTGGTCCGGGTTTTCTCAGACTGTTCAGGACACCTGCTGAATCAGGCGAAAGTGAGGACTGCAGATGCTGGAGATTAGAGTCAAGATGAGAAGGGTCCTGAAAAACACAGCAGTTAAGACAGCTTCCGAGAAGCAGGAAAATGAACTTTTCTGGCAGGACCCCTTTGTCAGGAATGCTGAACCAAGTCCAAGCAGTTGTGGTTGTCTAAAGAATCATGTTAGATGAGCAGAATTAGGGTGGCGGTGTTCAAAGTTAGGGCACGGTGTAGGGAAAGGTATACCTAGATCACAAAGCAACTTCATGACCAGTTTTCTGAGTTGCAGTAAAATATTGGATTGTTGCTGAATTAAAGAGCAGGGAGAGTGACAGTGGGACCGAAACAGTACACGGGTGATCGAGCACCATGGAGGTGGCCTTATCTACTGTTACTGTGGCTGCTTCCACCGTGCACGAACATGCTGGCATTCTGCTCATAACAGATGGTAACTAAGCATTATAAAACGCTACTGGGCGACGGAGATCCCCATGGGGCTCTGTTAAAATGCCAGACGCGAACCACTCTGACTTGGTTACATAAAGATAGAATGGCTGTGAGTAATCTGGGACTCCCAGAGCAGGAGTGAAAATTAGTTGTTGCTTCAGTTCAGTGAATTCCCGTTCCATTTCAGTTGTCCACTTCACTCTGGCTGGCTGTTTAGGGGAAGATGCCTCCCACAGAGGTGCATCAATGGCACAATGGGCAGGAATCCAGGGCCTGTAGTAGTTTACCAGCCGAAGAAACACTTGCAGCTGCCTGTTTGTGGCAGGTAGGGGAATCTGGGCGATGATAGCCAATTGCTCCATGGACAGTGCTCTGAGGCCATAGGAAAGATCGCACTCCAGATATTACACATTTTGCTGAGACAACTCCATTTTCTTGACAAACACCCTGTGCCCATCCCGTGCCAGACTGCAGAGCAAGGCCACTGTAAACTACTTGCATACATTAGCGTAGGTGGAAGCCAAGAGCAGGCCATCCACATATTGGAGGAAGGTGCTGTGGCATGGCAGGTGAAGGGTGGACAGGGTGAGGAATAACGCAGCAACATAAACTGTGGAGCTTTCCGAATACCCGTTGGAAAAAAAAACTGACTATGTATTTTGGCAGCTGCCATATGTGAAAACATAAAGGATCAGGGAGTAACCTAACGGAGAATGAGGCTGAGCAAAGGTCGATTACAAGGATATCAGCTGGTGGAGGTTGTGATACTTGTCAGGATAGCATTTGTGCCCGGGACTCCTGGGAAGCAGGGAACAACAACGGCATTGACAGCCCTAACATCTTGCACAAAGCGCCATTTTCGTGATCTTCCAAGCTTTGGGATAGGTAAGAAGGGAGTGTTGCATGGGCTGGTTATGGGCAGGAGGATTTCTTGTTGAAAAGGAGATTCCATAACTAGTTTGATTCCCAATACTGCTGCCGGTGAATCGGGTAATGTTGTATTGATGGCAGGATTTTTCCCTGTCTGAGAGTAACTGTATGTGTTTGGCAGGACAATAGCTGGCCTGCAGAGTTCTATTGTTGTGCACACAGTGATTATGGGAGATCAGCTAATAAGAGTTGGCTCTCGGATGAAGTGGCAGCGACTGTGCCTCGTTTTGTAAAAGTTTCTTGTAGTAATGCGGTATCACAGCGCACGCACATCTCTCCCCTCCCAATCAGTGCAAACTCTACGAGGGGTCTGTGTCTTGCCCAAACGGTGTGAAATGTATTGTTGGTTGGGCGACACGCCCTATCATGGTTGTGAGATCTTTGGGGTGCTGTGTATTCTTAATTATAAATGGTCTTTGCAGGCCAGTGCAGCCTGCTCTGCGCTGAGTTGCACGTCTGCAGCAACACCCTGTGGTCTGACAAAGTATCTGCCATTGATGGTCAGTTGGGAGTTGAGCTCTAGATGTGAGTCCATTAGTGGAGGATATGTTGATGCTGGAGCTTGGGGGTGAAAGTTGGACAGTGAAATTGACAGACGAAACGGGTGGCAACAGCACCCATCGGAGAATGGGTGGAGGATGAAGGGGTAGTTGAAATGCAGGAGCGGAGAGGGTCAGGAAAGACGAGGGTAGTTTCTGGCGGGCGCAACCTGGCGCTTGAGCCATATAGAAATCTCACAACTAACAGCAGGGGAATTACAGACTGCTCTTGCAAACATCCTGGAGCCGTAGTGCACCGCCACTTCCCAGACAGTGCTGAAAAGAGAGAAAGAAAGAATACAATAAGACTGGGCTATGAAAAGTGAATTTCACCAACCACAGTCTCGAGTAGATTACCTTTCACTTCTGCGGTCTCCAGGACAGAAATGAAGGAAATAGGAGAGATTTAAGAACATATGGCATTGAAATTCATTGGAATCATTCTCCCATTAGCCAAAACAGAAAATAATGGCTAGTAGAGTCACCATAGAACTTTTTGCACAACAGCGATGAAATAACAGTCTCTCTTCGGTTCCAGTGAAAACTCAACTTGTCTGGAACAAAACAGCAGCCGGAGACATGCTTAAGCCTATGATTTATCGTGTGGGAGGCGAACACTATCATGACAACATGGAAACTGATCCCTTTGAGAGAGTCTGCACTCTCCTACACCGCAGTTAATTCTCCAAGAAGCAACCCCAGCAGTTCTGTGTTTTTTTTCCGCTGTGAATATGGCACTTAAACATGCTACAGCTTTGCTGTTGACCCACAGAAATGTCACTGGTGGAATTGGAAGCGACGCCCCTTTGGAGACTGGAACCTGGATCCAGCGGTTTAGACCGCTCGGCCACGGTAACACACGAAAGCGCGCAGCCTGTTTTCATCCATTTTCAATTGTGCTCCTGCAAAACAACAGAAGGAAGATCACAGGGAAAACATTCTGCGATCCCTGTCCTGCTGGCAAAGCAGCTGGGATATGCCCGACTACAATATTAATTTCACAGCAGATAGAGGTCGCCCATCAATCCACACAAAAATCAATGGAAAGCTGAATCTATCTTCTGAGAATCTTTTCAAATGGATATGCGAGTGTGAGAATGCATGTTCTGTCATGATTTTATAGAACAGCCATGACACTACTGGAATGTCGATTCTTGCTTAAGTAAATGATTTCGCCCATTCATCTCAACAGGACAAATTTCACGTTTACACGCAACATGAAACACACCGGACTACAGGGAAAATGCACATAAGTGAGTATGCCGAGTTCCACATCATACCGTGCAGCATAGTTTCAGTCACTGGGACTATTTTGCAGAGTAAGCATCCCAAAGAATGTTCTCTACCTGAAAAGCCGCGGTAGCAGTACAATCCGAGAGGACAGATTACAATGTCAGCATGCTCATACCTCGGTGGCAATACGAGTTGGCACTTTCCTTGTCTCTTTCATTCACCATGCAACTTGTTCACCTGGACATGAGCGACATGGCTGCCAACTGAGGTGGAAACCAATGTGGGAATCGATGGTAAGCAACTGACCCAGAAATGTTTGCAAAATTCCGTGGTGCTTATTAGAGATGCAGTTTCTGTTCATGTCAATGTAAAAGGCAGTTTCTGAACATAGTAACAGAAGTCAAAAGGTGGTTACTCCTCCCCCACCCCACAAGATGTCAAAGAGGTGCTAACTGTACGTGAGTGATCATTGTTCTGAATGTAAAAAGCTCTCCCGCCTAAATCACCTTCACATCACTTGTTGTTGAGTGAATCACAATGAAAGAGTTTCACCAGAGATGCAACTGCCTCACTTTGTTATCCGGCTTCCCCCCTCCCCTCTGCAACCCACTCCCTCTTTACATTTTCCTGCTTATCTGTGATTTAAAGAAAAGCAAATGGATGCAATGCCATTCAGTAGCCTGTCTGTTATTTCCGCAGTCTCAGTTTCAACATGGCTTAGATCCCGGGGCACATCTTAATATTAGTGACGCTATGACAGCACAAATCCTGAGGTTCCCCTGAGAGTGTAAATTCATTCATTGCTGTTGCTGACGGAATGAGCCACTAACGTACAAAAACATGATTCAGGATTTCTGGTGCTACTTTTCGCACGTGGAATGACGGCAGACAGCTTCCAGATGAGGCCTTTCAGAGACGACTTTGGGCTACATTAGGTATCCGTGGTGCACTGTGACACCAGCTTTCTCCATGGTTTTGAAAGGGGCCATCTGCGCAAGGAATGCAAATGCGTTACTGCTTTTTGCGGAAGGATTAGAACGCGGGAACTACACTCTTAAACAGAATGGCGTATGTTCAGAAGCAGGATGGAGAACCACTTAACAATGTTTCGCCCAGTACTTAAATGGAATTGCATTACTTTTCACCCCGTGAGACGATTTGCACAAGCAAACTCAAAGCCAGATTTGCTGATGGGAGAGCAAGCAGGAAAGCTCTGTTCTCATCCATCTATAAGGCGGCTGTGGGAGCCAAGGCTATTTGTGCCCAATTTTGAACTGGGGACCTTTCGTGTGTGATGTGAATGTGACAACCACCACACGACAGAAACAAACTGCGCTGGAAGCAAAATGCTGGGAAATGGCACTTGTTTAATTTTGGCGATGTGGTCAACATGGACGAGATCCACCGAAGACTCGGTTTCCATGCTGTGTACCCCAATAACGTTGTGTTGCTTGCACCCCCTTTAAAAGATTGCTATTAGCGGGGCTTGCCATCACTCGCTGTGGCGCAACAATTTAGTCTATTCGACTGTTCAACGTATAGGTTGCATTGTGAAACACTGCAGAACTGAAAGACTTCCTTACATTTGTCCCGACTGACCATACTTCGTGAAATATTCCAGGATCCTCAGTTGAGCATTTTTGTTGCTGGAAGTTATCTCACAAACCGTGTTATCTCGTAATGTATTGAGCGAATCGCAGAACAGTCAGCATTTAACACGGAACACAAACAAAACTGGCATTTCTAATGCATTTTCAGACACATGGAAGCATGAATGCGAAATGTGAGACAGTCTGAGGGCATGAGCCATAAAGTAATCTCACAACTAACAACAGGGCAATCCCAAAATACTCTTTCAAACATACAGGAGCCTTAGTGCACCACCACTTCCCAGAAAGTGCTGAAAAGAGATAAAGAAAGAATACAATAAGAATGGGCCATAGAAAGACAATTTCATCAATCATAGTCTCGAATAGATTCGCTTTCCCTTCCGCAGTCTCCATGGCAGAAAAGAGGGAAAAGAGAGAAATTTAAGAAGGCATGACATCGCAATTCATTGGAATCATTTTCCCTTGCGCCAGAACAGCAAATAACGGCGAGTAGAGTCACCGCAGGACTTTGTTTCACAACAGCAATAAAGTAACAGTCTCTCTTCGCTTCCAGGGAAAATTCAACTTGCCGGGAAAGAAACAGCTGCAGTAGAGCTGCTTGAAGCTGCGATTTACCATGTGGGAGGGGAACACGTCATGACAGCCCGGACACTGAACCCTTGGAGAAAGTCTGCACTCTCCAACACTGCAGTTTACTCTACAAGAGACAGACCTGCAGTTCTGCTTTGACCACGGCACTTTAACACACTGCAGCTGATGCGACGAAATTGCAGCAGTGGATTCAAACCTCCACCACCTGACAAATTGAAACCTAAATCCTGCGGCTTAGGCTGCTTGACCAAGCTACAGAGCCCTGGTCTTCTCTGAGTAATGAAGGGTGCTGTGTCTGATCCACAGGACACCCTGCGGGATTATCAGGCAGCGCAATCCTCCCTGTGACATGTACGTTCTGGATAATATTCTGTTGTGCAGATGTGTCCCGGCTTTGGCGATATCACTGATGTTTAACTCCACTCATTCTGTTGGTCTAACTGTGATTCCACTCAGAATCACAAATGTGTCACAAACCACCTTAGCTGTGCTGGCTCTCCACAGACATAAATGTGTTTCTCTTTTGACACCATTCTCTTGCCTTCTACCTGTAACTCCCCACACGTTTACTTTCAACATAAACATCGAATTAGTTTTTAAATAACTCGATTGAATCTGTGTCTTTGTTAATGTCAGGCAGTGGTTCACAGACCCGACCCACTCCCTATGTGAAAACGTTTCTCCTCATGTGTATTTTCTCCTTTTACTAATACCTTTAAATATCTGCAGAATCGTTCTCGATCCATTCAGGCGTGGGGAGCACGCTCCTTTCCTTATTTACTCTGCCTATCCCACTCATGCCATGGAAAGGCTTAACAAGGCCAGCTTTCGGCCTTCTGCTCTTCAAGGAAAACTGTCCCAACTTTCCAAATGACCATCATTGTTGACATTCCTCATATACCAGATTATTCCCATCAACCAGTTCAGCGCTGTTTCCAATCATTTCCCGTCCCCACTTCCTAAAGTTTCAAACCCAGAACTGTGCAAACATCCAGATGGTGGATTTATTCAGAGTGGGATTGTGTGGGTGAGCATCCTGAAATACTTGTTTCACGTTTACCACATGTGGTACTGTGCCATGCCCACTAAAATGACATTTATTACCCTTGAACTCGACGTTATTTGAAGGGATGCAACTTCATGATTTACACCTTGTTTTTATTAAGCAGTTGATAGGGAGACCGGGCAAAGTGAAATAAAACAACCAAGGCTCAATGGCGACCTGAAGTAAGAAATTCTCTCATGTCAGTATAAACTCAAGCTACGAAGCGAAGATCATGCCCCTAGACAAGTGACATTCTTACGTTTCCATCAACAAACCAGCTCAAAGTCGCTCAGATCCAACTACATCACACTTTGTTCTCGGATTTCTAAGCTCCAAAGAGTTTCAAGAATATCGCCTTCTCATTCTGTCTCCTTGTTCACGGGACAGTGCTGTTTATCCCTTCCGCTTGGACCCCATCGGCAGAGTATTCAGCTATTTCCCTCCAACGGCAGGCAGTGTAAGGGGAAGCAAGCGTGGATGTGCTCTCAAGCTCGCTCTTATCGGCACAGTCAGTTCCATCAAGTGCTGGAAATCAGCAAGCTTGTTTGGGAACTTCCTGTAAATATCATTTATCTCAAAGACCGAGAAAGATGTTGTCTGTTGGGAAAGACAGAATGTACTCCGGATTCTCTACCATCAGGTAAATTCATGTGAGGGCATTTTTGTGCAGTCTGTTTGCTGTTCAGCATCCTTCTTCACACAGAAATCCTGCAGAAAGGCTTTTGCAACAGTGACATCGGTTTCTGTGCTGCAATCGGGCAGCAGTTAACACCTGAGCCCCAACTATCCCAAATGTAGAGAATGCAAATGAAACCCTCGATTTCATCCCCACGGCCCTGAGCTGCGGTGCTGCAGACAATCTAACGCAGAAGGGAAGGTTAAAACGAAACATTGTCTCACCAGCAGCCACTCTGTCCCAGAGACAGGAAGGTGGACAACATTAACGTGTGGCGTCACTCACTCGCCCACAGACGCTCTTCAGCCCATCGAGTCCTGGGCGACTCTCTGTAGCTTGTATATCTCTGTGGTTATTCATAATTGGCGATCTATGTCCCGAGATTGCGGTACTGTGTCAGTGTCATAATGTTGTCTCCAACAAGCTGATCCAATTGTCACTCACGACTTTTCATTTCACGGGGAATACACTGCTGTGCGAACCAAGGTAGGGAATAACTGCAGGGCGTCATGCGCATAGAGCACTCTACAACTGCTTTAACTCACCTTCACCTGTTTATTCCCAGCTCTGGCAAATGATTTTGCGAATCTGATCAGAGCAGACCGACAGAGAACAGGAAAAGAGCTTCCAGAACTTCACAAGTGTGTTTCCTCACCTGTGTAAATTTGGCGGTGTACCAGTACGAAACATTCATTTCAGATACATTGAGTGAAAGGAAGCGGAAAGTGAAACAACATGCAATAGGTAGAATGGCGCTATGTTATACAGGAACACGAGCGGAGACAGTACACACACGGAAACCTGGAATTGTCAACGAGCAGAGGATGTTTTCATTCCATTAATTTCCGGGTTATCAGCCCAATGCGCTCGCGCTGGGCCGCTCTGTTTGCGCTGACCACAGCAGTTTCCCGCAGTCTTCAGCTTTTCATCTGGCCTGTGGCATGGCAATCAGTGTCGTGGGAGAGAATTGTGAACGCGCTCTTCAGCTCCGTATCAAACACAGGTTTGGGGATCGGGGGAGGCGGCAAGAAGGAGTGGGAGTTTTGCAAATCGTGGAAAGCTGTACAAAAGGGAGATCGCGATGCAAAGGAACCCATCTTCTTTTGGGAACTTGTGCAAATAACGCCATCTGAAATAGATGAAACATTCTGAAGCAGAACTAAGGAATGACTGAGTGACAAAATCTGTTGAAACGGATTCTGTGAGGAATTGAATGCAATGGAATGAAAAACACCTTGAGAAAGTCTTATAACATTTTCTGTGAAGGGATTGTTTTCCAGACTGGAGGAGAGTACGCAGTGCTGTTTCCATGGGTCAATATCAGGATAGATAGATTGAAACAGCATCGAACGTTATTGTAGGGAGCCCTGTCACTTTGATACACTGCACATTTTGTACAATGGTGCAAAAGCATGGACCTTTTGTAGAGAGGACAACTTCAAAATAGTTAATGAGGCAAAATGCACAAAAGAGCGAAACTACAAAGCAACCACAGAAACTGGCATTGCGTGACGGGGTAAACCCCCTCTGCTAATGAAAACCATCACAACAGAAAGGATTCGTCCGTGCTGTCTTCTGTTAAAATTCAATAGGCAAAGAATTGTCCAAAAAATCATGATTTAAAGATAAAAATAACATTTCTTTTTATACTTGTAACAGAATAATCAAGTTACAGTTACTTTCAACGCCTTTCTCTATACTAGTCTTTAAACTTCTCCTCTACAATACCTTCCCCAAACCAGATTTCATTAACATTTACAAAAAAATTGAAATTCTAATCCAGTCAGTTGTCGAATCTTTTCTTTGTATCTTCCTCTGTAGATTTATTTTTCCAGGTCGGTGGTGAAGCATTTCTTCTATGCAATCTATTTCTTCAGATGGGCACCTCTTGAAGATTTTACGAACATCCTACATCCGTTGGTCTTTTAGCTGCTCTCTTTGCTGTTCTTTGCCGCCCTGGGTTACTGTTCAAAATGTCCGATATTTGTCCCATAAAACGTTGGATCGTTTCATTGGTTTTAACATTGTAAAAATACCAAATTCTAACTTGATTGGAGCGTAATTTAAATTGATTGGCCGAATTCGAATTTGTTTTTTGTACCCATGTAACACAGCTCTTAGTTGTTTTGACCAAATGTTATGCTGTTACCTTGTTCTGGACTCTTGTGCTAGCCAGACATTTCAGCACCATTAAAAGTTCATTACACCCACAACTTCATAACACTGGCATTTGCCAAGACAATCTATTTCGCTCAACATCGTTCTCTGTCAATTTCATGTGCCTGAGATTTGAACAATCTCTGGTATGTTAATCAAAACTGCACTATTCTCATAATCTCAGATTTAACACACTGCTTATGTATATCTTACACTATTAATTGATTCCTCACTGTGTTGCTTCAGCACACGATCAGAAGAAATTAAAATGAGAACAATAATCACCTATGTGACTGCGATTTGACCCAATGTTGCTGCACCCAACCGATTTAGCTAGAAATAAAATAGCCCTCGTCTTTCCTGTACCGGTAATCAGATTGCATAGCATGGTGGTAAGTTTTCACGAGTTGAATTGGACCCAGCATCATTTCTCAGGACGAATTTTAATGTTATTTTAAGACATGATGAAATACACGTGGTTTGGGGGGTGGAATATGGTTAGGAAGGATATGGTCAGAGTTCCCTTGATATAAAATCGTTATAGATGATGGAAATGAGATTTCCTGGGAGATAAAGCCACGAGAAAAGAAAATAGGGGGTTTAAAGGGATGGGGAATATATGAAGAATCACGCGACACAAATCAGGAATGACTGAGTTGTGTCCTAATGGAAGTTTTTCAGCGGATGTGAGGTTGCTTAGGGTAAAGAGGAGGGAATTACCTCGTTCAGGCCAGTGTATGACGTTGGAGCTTCAAAGCCAGCAAGGAACGACAAAGAAGTTTACAGCAGGTACTTTTTATTCTGACAGTTTTTGAAATTGGAGATGATTTTTCAGGAAAAAAACATTTCAGAAGATTATTCCAGCATATTTGACAGGCCACGTGCAGACACACAAGGAGCGAATTTAACAGTGGAACAGGGATTCTGGGCTGCCTGGATGGAGCGGCAAAAGTGACACACTCGCGAATTGGTTAACGTTCATCAGAAAGAAATAGCATAATATCTGCAAGTGAGCATGTTAAGTGTAAGAAGAGCTGGTGGTGTTGAAATGTGTAGCAGCTGGTTCTCCGTGAACTACTACAGATTGTTAATGTGCTGAGCTGTTTGTTTTAGCTTTGCATTAAATGGAAGCCGGCCAGCTCAGTCCGCTGGCGAACTGGTTTTTGGTGTGGAGTGAGACAAACAACGTGGGATTAATTGTTGCACTGTCTCAGGGTGCCAGAAGGATCATCATCTCCGCTGCTTACGTGATCTGTAATACAATGTGACTCCAGTGAGTAGGAATGTCAAGCATCATTATCATTGCCATCTATTGCCTTGAACATTTGGTCACAATGACCAGGACGGGACTGAGTCCTTTTAATACTCACTGATTTAATGGGACACCAAAAAATGTTGTACAAAACAGACTTGAAAACTGGGTTTCCGTGGGTCGCTGCCTTGTTTACAGAAAATGCTACATTATCGCTAGCACAGGGCTTCTCATTCGGTCGGCTTCAATTTGGCACAGAACTTGATTCAAAGACACTTCACTAACATCCTTCTGCAAGTTCCTACAGACAAAGTGAAACACATTCTACATTCAAGGACGCGTTTGCTCCATGTGTCTAGCTGGAAACCTGTGTGAAGGAACATGCGCATGGGAGAATCCTCCACTGTCTGATCTAAAGCTACAACAGGAGCTGTGTATTCAAGCTGTGAGAGCAGTGGGATAAAGAGGAGGACCTTGGTATTCTGTGGTGGAGATTCACAGGGTCCTCATCATGCTATTGATTAAACCCCTCTGTCAGAATCAGCACATGCAGAGGGGAATAGGAGGGGGTCATTTCACTCACCAGCGCTACCCCGCCATTTGACATAATTATGGCTGACCGAACACGTCAATGTCTTTTCCCAGCCCATCTATATTAAACTTTCGCCCAAAGGGCAAAATACACTGAATAAACCGAAACACTCTGTGCAACTCTGGGAGGAAACTGCGTTGAAAGACAGTGGGCATCTGCAGTGGGTTTTGTGAATGGGCAGCCCATTCCTGGCTGGTCATATTTCAAATGATACGATTTTCTTAAAACTCACCACCAAGAAAATGAGGAACCTTCTCTGGTTGGCAGCAGGGACAAGAACTCCAGACGATAGGAACTGACGGTGAATCAGCAGAACAATAATTGAGTAAGCTGAGATCTGAACTAAACTCCGATTCTTTTAGGAATCAAACCCACAAACGGTGAATCGCGATCTTAACAATGCAGCAGCTGACCACCACGTCTTTCGTTGTGCCACAGAGCTGCGCTAGCCTCCATTTTACTGCACCCAAAGTTACAGTGTTCAAGTCTTTCAATAAATAACTGTTAATCCTCGCCCCACTTTGCAGTACCTGATCGTTATCCTTGCATGCTCTAGCTCCTCAAGTGTTCAGCTAAATACTCCTGAAGTGTTTGGATGGCTCTTAGCTTTAGCACACGTTCAAACAGTGAACTCCGGACAAACAACACTCTCAGGATGCAAACTGTCTTCCTAAATCTTCCCTGAACATCCTCTCTCTAGCGTTTCATCTATATCCCTGGTAATTTACTCTTCCCATAAGAAGATTTTTTTCCTGTCACATGCATCTATCCCCTTTCTGTGCACGTTCATCAATTTCTCTCTCAGCTTTCTCCGCTCTCAGATAGAGAGCCCCAGTCGAGCTCATCTATCTTTGAATTGGCGAGAGTGCAGTGCGTTAAAAGTTTAGCAGGTCAGGCAGCATCCGAGGAGCAGGAGAATCGATGTTTCGGGCATAAGCCCTTCATCGGGAATGGGGCTTTTGAGTCGGGGTTGAGGGAGGGGAATGCGATTGGTGGTCATGTAGCTGGGAAAGTGATAGGTGGATGAAGGTGAAGGAGAAGGTGGTAGTTCAGCGGGGGGATTGTTAACCGGATCCAGAGAGCAGTGCCTAGTTGGAGGTTTTGGACGGCAATAATGTGGGGGAAGGGGGAGGGAGGTGAAATGAGGAAGCTATTAAAATACACATTTATTCCATGTGGTTGCATGGTCCTAAGGTGGAATATGAGACGTTCTTCCTCCAGCCATCGGCTAGTAATAGAATGGCGGTGGCTTGTGCCCGAAACATTGATTCTCTTCTCCTCAGGTGCTGTCTGACGTGCTGTGCTTTCCAGCACGACACTCTTGACTCTGAGCTCCACCACCTGCAGCCCTGACTTTCGCTTATCTTCGCAGGGGGAATGGTCGAGCTCAGTCACAACCTTGGTAAATCTCCTCTGACCACGCTCCCTTGCAAACACACGTTCCAGAAGACTGGCGATCAGAACAGAACAAAATTATCTAAAGGAATTCAGAAATATCGGAACAGAATCAGCTGATCTACTGCAACTAGGGAGAAATTTTCGCGACAAGCGATCCGCCTTTGGAATGTACGGTATGTGTAGGTGGGGCAGGAATGTGAAAGAAGGTGAACAGGGTCTAAAATGATTAGAGACTGGGTATTGAAGATTGTGCGGTGTCTCAGCGGGAAATGACGTGCTGCTCTTCCACCTCGCGCTGTTCTATGCGGGAGCTCTGCAGCAGACCAAACTGAAATGGAGGCATGGGAACACAGTAGGATGTAGCAGTGACAGGAACATGGAAGCTCAGGGTCTTTTTTGGCTTGCAGACACCCGCTCTGTCTTTCCCTCCCCTGTCCAGACGATATCACATAGTGAGCCTGAAATGCAGTTATTTAAATTGAGTGATGGGCAGATAAATCAGCTTGCATAAGTCATGTAGTTGCACAGTCACTGTCACTCTGTCTCCCCGGGAGCAGTAGTACTCCCCCACGCTGATTCAGACAGCACAGTTCTTACTCTGACATGTCCCTTCGAGAATGGAAGAACAGGTATTAGCAACACGTACTTCGAATGGAGTACTTGTTTTGCTCAATAATACATCTTACATCTTACATCTTAATCATGACCCACTCAATCTCCTCTGCTCTGAGAAAAACAACTCCAGTTTGTACAATCTCTGTTCTTCAGCCCAGACAATATCCTGGCAAATCTCCCCTGCATCGTTTCAAGTGCTTTCACATTCCTGCTATAATGTGAATTGCATAACTATACACAATATTCTCGCTAGAGCCGGATGAAAAAGTGAAATAAATGAGGCGGAAGTCGACAAAAAGTGGCGCTTTTTGATTAAAGTTTATTTTCCTCAATGTTGCCCTGTATCTTTTACCTGAGCCTGATGTCAATTATCGCTGGTCCATGTCAGTAAAAGCTGTTACAAGGGGATCGATCTCACAACCGCGGTATCAAAATGGATCAACTGGGTTGAAGGTCCCGATGGTGGGACATGGTCACCCAGCAACAGTGAGTACAGCAACACAGACTGAACGGGGTCAATGTGAAAGTGATTGTAAGGGAAATGAGAGGGGGAACTTAAAGGAGGTAAGTGATTGCGGGAGGGAGGGAATTCTCCGAGAATGGGTGAGTCTTAATCCTGATATATGACTCGCAGAAATGTGAGAGACATAGTGAATTGATGGAAAAAAAATCATAATCTTTGACATTGATTTCATGTAAAATCACCGAATTTATTTCTGTGTTTCCTCTGCATGAGTCACAAGGAGTAAAATGCATTGACTCGGATTCGAACGAGCTGACTGCGGCCACAATGCAGAATATTTTAACATTCAAACCATCACTGGGTCATGCAGAGACGCGTTTAAAAACAGCAATAATAACAGTAACAGAGGATATGTTCGGAAGATTAGCAGATGCACAACAGGAATATCAGGCGAGCAATAGCAGAAATGTGGGAATTCAGAATTAGCTGAATCTTTAAATTCGATATCCCCAGACGCTGTGGTGGTTCCATCGAGTACTGCATGTTCAAGACTGAGTTTGATAGATTTTTAGAATGAAAAAGATTCAGGGGATAGTGCGGGATATTGGTGAAATACATGTTTCAATAACAATCAGATTTAATACTGTTGCTTCACCAATGTCCCTACACAAGGAAGTACCCATTGCTGCAGTCAGTCTCATGACCCCAGTTCCGAGAACCGGAATCAGACAAACTTCATCGCGCAGCCGCAAATATCAAACCGGAAGTGGGCGCGGAAATGAGTGCGTGAAGCTAATCTGTGGCACCAGTGACATGATTGGCAAAGGTGCGGTCATAGAGTCATAGAGATATACAGCATGGAAACAGAGTCTTCGCTCCAACCCGTCCATGCCGGCCAGATATCCTAACCCAATCTAGTCCCACCTGCCAGCACCTGGCCCATATCCCTCCAAACCTTTCCTATTCATATACCCATCCAAATGCTTTAGAAATGTCGCAATTGTACCAGCCTCCACCACTTCCTCTGGCCGCTTATTCCATGCACACGCCA
This sequence comes from Hemiscyllium ocellatum, assembly GCF_020745735.1. Taxonomy (NCBI): domain Eukaryota; kingdom Metazoa; phylum Chordata; class Chondrichthyes; order Orectolobiformes; family Hemiscylliidae; genus Hemiscyllium; species Hemiscyllium ocellatum. Next base: position 10,145,764 of record NC_083408.1, read on the forward strand.
CTATCTGTCTGAAAAAGTTACCCCTTAGATCTCTTTTATATCTTTCCCTTCTCAACCTATGTCTGTGCACTCTAGTTCTGATCTCCCCGCCACCAGGGAAAAGACATTGTCTATTTATCGAAGCTCGAGAAATGCTGAGGCTGGGAGTGATTCTCGTCAAAGGAAGGACATATTGGTCTCAATTGATTAAGATTCAGAAGCATCATTAACCCCCATTGAGGATTGGCTCAGAGGAAGCGTGCTTGAGCCTTAAGTGAGAGGTCGATGCATTGAAAGCATTCTAAGAGATCTTCCTTAACAAAGCGATGTTTTGTTATTTGACAGCAAGAACTGTTTTTGCTCACATCATCTCCACATCAGTTTCTTGCTCCAGCTCACATTGCTTCCATTCCAACACAGAAATCCGTCCTATTCTCTGTCTGTCTGCTATAATCTGAATTAACAATGTCATTCTTTGAATGGAGAAATATAGTAGGGAGTTGTTAATGCGGCGGCGATCTATTGGGCTAGTAATCTTTAGATACTGGAACGTGGCAGCTGCTCTTATTTAAATTCGGTGAATTAAAACTGGAAAATATACCCAATCTCAGGAACAGAGACAATAATTTTATATTGCTGAAAACCCATTCATTCAGGTCCCTTCGAAATTGACGTCGAGCGACCGTAGCGAGTCCTGTCAACATGTGACTCCAGACCCACAACAATGTAGTTCACCCATGAATGCCCTCTGACTCAGTTCACGGTGAATTAAAAATGAATAACAAATGCTCTTCAGACCAATGATAGCCATCCGTGGGAGAATAAGGAAGAATAAAAATACATGGACAACAGGGAAAATGGGAATCGTGTCTGTGTGGACTCGAATTCAATTGATTATCAAACTAAATAGACACAAGAATACCCGCAGTACCAAGAAGTCAGGGCCATGGGGTGTCTGCAGGAAGGGATTCAATTACCCGCTCATGTTAAAAATCACTTGCTCAGCCACAGTACACACAGGTCATTCACCACTGTCATATGTGAGAAGTGATGACTCTGGAGACCAACTGTCAGAGTCACCAGTAAGTTTACAAATGAGAGCAGGAATTAAATTCTACTGTTATTGCAGCTGTTAATCCCAACCAGCAATGAACCCTATTTGGATGCGTGTTTCCAGTGGAGTTCCACTGTTTTCTGATGTGGATCAATGAGTTAGACTTAGTTATAGGAGCCATGGTTCAGAGGTTTGCTGATGATGCAACAACTGGTCGCGTAGTTGACTATTATGAAGAATGTCAGAGACTGCAGGGATGCATCAATCAGGTGGAAAGGAAAAAAGGCGAACGGAATTGAATCCAGACCAATGAGTGTTAACGAAATTTGGGAGAAGGAACAATAACAGTGATTATCCTATGTGGTGAAGACAGACAAAGTGATCTTGGAGTGGACATCCATGACCACTGAAGGTCAATGGACAGGGGAATCAGTTGGACTGAAGTGCGTACTGTAGATGCTGGAGATCAGAGTCAAGATTAGAGTGGTGCTGAAGAAGCACAGCAGGTCAGGCACCATCCGAGTTGCATAAAAAAAATGATGTTTTGGGCAAACGCCTTCATCAGGTATAAGGATGGGAGCCTCGAGATTGGAGAGATAATCGGGAGGGTTGGGGTTTGGGTGCAATAAGTGGATGGAGGTTGCGATAAGTGTGTTAGGTCGGAGAAGAGGGTGGAGCGGATATGTGGGAAGGAAGATAGACAGGTGAGACAGGTCAGTAGGATGGTGACAAGCTGGAAGGTTGGAACTAAGGTAAGGTGAGGGTGAGGAAATGAGGAAACTGGAGAAATCCACATTGATGCAATGGGGTGAAGTGTCATCAGGCAGATGATGAGACTTTCTTCCACCAGGCGTCGTGTGGTGAGGGAGCGGTGGTGGAGGAGACCCAGGACCTCCATGTCCTCGGGAGATTGGCGGGGGAATTGAAATGTTCAGTCACGGGCATTGGGGTTGATTGATGCCGGTGTCCTGGAGATGTTCTCTGAAGCGCTGTGTGAGAAGGTGTCTGGTGGCCCCACTTTAGAGGAAACTGCATCGGGAGCAACGAATGCAATAAATGACAAGTGTGGAATTGCAGGTGAAATTTTGATGGATGTGGAAGGCTTCTTTGGGGCATTGGGTGGAGGTGAAGGATGCGTGGGCTCAGGGTTTGCAATTCCTGTGGTTGCAGAGGAAGGTGCTGAGAGGGAGGGTGGGTCATTGAAGGGTGTATACTTCACTAGGTAGTCGTGGAGGGAACGGTCCTGTCGGAAAGTGGATGGGGTGAGGAGGGGAAAATATCTTTGGAGGTCAGTGTTAGTGTTTTATTTACAAACCCACTGACTCCCACAGCTTTCTGGATTACACCTCCTCCCAAACCACCTATTGCACAAATGCTATCCTGTGTTCAGAAATCCTCCACCTCCACCGCATCTGCTCCAAGAGGACCAGTTCCACCCTAGAACACATCAGATGGCCTCCTTCTTTAAAGAGCGGAACTTCCCCTCCCATGTGATTGAAGATGTTCTCTAACGCATCCCATCCATGCCCCGCACCTCCATCCATAAACCCCACACCTCCAAACACAGTAAGGACAGAACAAGGACAGAGGAAGGGCCTCACCTTCCATTCCACCAACCTCCGCATAAATCACATTATTGCCCGATATCTTCACCACTTCTAAATTTACCCCACCAGCAGGGATATATTTCCCTTCCTCAAACCTATCCGCTTTCCTCAAAGACCTTTCCCTCTTTGAATACCTAATCATGCCCACGCCCTTCAATGGATGACCATTTCCTCCCGGCACCTTTCTCTGCCACTGCAGGAATTGCAAAACTTGCGCCCACATCTTCCCCCTCACCTTTGTCCAAGGCTCCAATGGAGACTTCCACATCCATCAAAAGTTCACCTGTACTTCCACACATATCACTCCTTACGCTTGTTGCTCCAGATGCGGTCTCCTCTAAATTGGGCAGAGCAGTGTCTTCTAACATATCACTTCAGAGAACATCTGCAGGACACCTGCAAGAATGAATTCCACTGCCCCATGGTCAATGGTTTCAACTCCCCATCCCACCATCCCGAGGACATGCAAGTCCTGGACCACCTCCATCGCCATTCCCTCACCACACGGCACCTGGAGGAAGAACGCCTCATCTTCTTCCTCGGCACCCTTCAACCCCATGGCATCAATGTGGACTTCATAATTTTCATCATTCCCTCTCACCCATCTTACCCGAGATCGAAACTTCCAGTTCAGCAGCGTCCTCTGACCTGTCCCACCTGTGTATCTTCATTCCTACCTATCGGCTCCACCCTCCTCTCTGACATATCACCTTCACCCCTCCTCTATCTACCTACTGCGCTCTCAGCGACCTTCTCCCCAACTCCAGCCCCTCCCATTTATCTCTCCACCCCTAGGGTCACAGTCTTGTTCCTGATGAAGGGCATTTGCTTGAAACATTGAATTTTCCTCAGATGCTGCAGGACCTGCTGTACATCTTCAGCACCACCTTCATCTTGAGGGGGATCAGTTGACTGAGATGTTTTTTGGATATTTTCTATTGTTGACCACAGATTGAAGACGATAGTAGAATTTAGCAAACACCAGTTTAGCGAATAGCTGAAGGACTGAACACAAGTCTGGTCACTGCTTTAATCAACATTTATTAAATTTTAAGATAAAAGATGGAAGTCTGAAGTATGCAACTTTGTCCATCAAGACTGCTTCACTATTCAATGAGTTTATCACTGATTCCTATCCAAGTAAGGGTGCTATGGGCATTGGAGGGGAATTTTCAAATGGTAGTGTTTCGTTGCATCTTCCAACCTTGTCCTTATAGTCAGTACTGCTGTTGAGAAATGAAGGTTCTGTCAAAAATGCCCGGATGACTTATTCCAGTGCATCGTGTAGTAGATGCATTCTCTGCAGTTGTGCCTTAGCGGTGAAAGGAATAAATATTCAGGTATTGAATAGGGAACAATCAAGTGACTGCATTGTCGTGGATGGTGTCTAATACCTTTAGTGTTATTGAAGTTACACCCATTTAGGCAAACAGAGAGAGTTATGTTCCATATCTCATTTGTGCCTTGAAAATGAATTAGAACAAAGAGCATAGAACAAGGAACAATTCAGCACAAAACAGGTCCTTCGGCCCACGATGTTGTGCTGAACAATTGTCTTAGCGTAAGCATCTATCCATGTACCTATCCAATTGCCTCTTAAAGGTCACTAATGATGCTGACTCGGCCACTCCCACAGGCAGGGCATTCCATGCCCTCACCACTCTCGGGGTAAAGAACCTACCCCTGACATCCCCCCTATACCTTCCACCCTTCACCTTAAATATATGTCCCCTTCTAACTCTCTTTTGTACCCGGGGAAAAAGTATCTGTCTGTCTACTCTATCTATTTCCCTGATCATCTTATAAACCTGTATCAAGTCATCCCTCATCCTTTGCCGTTCCAATGAGAAAAGGCCTAGCACTCTCATCCTATCCTCGTACGACCTATTCTCCATTCTAGGCAACATCCTTGTAAACCTCCTCTGCACCCTCCCCAAAGCTTCCACATCTTTCCGAAAGTGAGACGACCAGAACTGCACACAGTACTCCAAATGTGGCCTTACCACGGTCCTGTACAGCTGCAACATCACCTTACAACTTGAATTTAATCCCTCTGCTAATGAACGCTAATACACCATAGGCCTTCTTACAAGCTCTATCCACCTAACTTTCAAATAGCTATGAACATAGACCCCAAGATCCCTCTGCTCCTCCACCTTACTAAGAACCCTACCGTTAACCCTGTATTCCACATTCTTATTTGTCCTTCCAAAATGGACAACCTCACACTTGTCAGTGTTGACCTCCATCTGCCACTCCTCAGGCCAGCTCTGCATCATATCTAAGTCCCTTTGCAGCCAACAACAGCCCTCCTCACTACCCACAACTCCACCAATATTCATATCGTCTGCAAATTCGACTCCCTCTTCCAAGTCATTCATAAAAACTACAAATAGCAATGGACCCAGAATTGATCCCTGCGGAACACCACTTGTAACTGGGCTCCAGGCCGAATAATACCATCTACCACCACTCTCTGACTTCGACCAGTTAGACAGTTCTCTATCCAAATGGCCAAATTTTCCACGATCCCATGCCTCCTGACTTTCTGCATAAGCCTACCATGGCTCACCTTATCAAATGCGTTACTAAAATCCATGTACACTCCATCCACTGCTCGACCCTCATCCACATGCTTGGTCCACTCCTCAAAGAATTCAATAAGTTGAGTTTTTATCATAGACTGTCTACCAACGGGCATATTTTGTTGTCGAAGTGTTTATATGGAGTAATAGAGTCATAGAGATGTACAGCATGGAAACAGACCGTTCGGTCCAACCGGTCCATGGCGAACAGATATCGCTAACCAATTTAATCCCACCTACCAGCACACGGCCCATATTCCTCCAAACCCTTCCTATTCATATACCCATTTAAATGCCTCTTTAATTTACAATTGTACCGGCCTCCATGACATCCTCTGGCAGAGCATTCCATATACATATCCCGCACTCTGCATGAAAATGTTGTCCCTTAGGTCTCTTTTATATCTTTCTCCTCTCACCCTAAACCTATGCCCTCTAGTTGTGGATTCCAAAACTCCAGGGAAAAGACCATGTCTGTTTATCCTATCCATGTCCTACATAATTTTGTAAACCCCTATAAGGTTCCCCCTTAGCCTCCGATGATCCAGGGAAAGCATCCTCAGCTTGTTCAGCCTCTCCCTGTAGCTCAAATCCTTTAAATCTGGCAAAATCCTTGTAAATCTTTTCTGAACACTTTCAAGTTTCACTTTAGGAAAGATGTGGAAGCTTTGAAGAGGGTGCAGAGAAGATTTACCAGGATGTTGCCTGGAATGGAGTATAGGTCGTAGGAGGATAGGTTGAGAGTTCTCGGCCTTTTCTCGTTGGAACAGCGAAGCATGAGGGGTGACTTGATAGAGGTTTATAACATGATCAGAGGAATAGATAGAGTAGACAGTCAGAAACTTTTTCCCCGGGTACAACAGAGTATTACAAGGGGACATAAATTTAAGGTGAAGGGTGGAAGGTATAGGGGAGATGTCAGGGGTGGGTTCTTTACCCAGAGAGTGGTGGGGGCATGGAATGCGCTGCCCGTGGGAGTAGTAGAGTCAGAATCATTGGCGACCTTTAAGCGGCAATTGGATAGGTACATGGATGGGTGCTTAATCTAGGATAGATGTTCGGCAAAACATCGTGGGCCGAAGGACCTGTTCTGTGCTGTATTGTTCTATGTTCTAAGTTTCACAAAATCTTTCAGATAGGAAGGAGACAAGAATTGCACGCAAAATTCCAACACTGGCCTAACCAGTGACCTGTGCAGCCGCAACATGACCTCCCAACTCCTGTACTCAATACTCTGACCAATAAATAAAAGCATACCAAATGCCTTCTTCCTGCGACTCCGCTTTCAAGGAGGTCCGAACCTGCACTCAAAGGACTCTTTGTTCAGCAATACTCCATAGGACCTTACTATTAAGTGTATAAGTCCTGCTAAGATTTGCTTTCCGAAAATGCTGCATCTCGCATTTATCTGAAAGAAACTCCATCTGCCACTTCTCAACCCATTGGACCATCTGCTCTAGATCCTGTAGTAATCTAAGGTAACTTGTCGTCCACTACACCTCCAATTTTGGTGTCATCTCTAAACTTACTAACTGTACCTCTTATGTTCATATCCAAATCATTTATGTACATGACAAAATGTCGAGGACCCAACACCGATCCTTGTGGCATTCCCCTGGTCACAGGCCTCCAGTCTGAAAAACAATCCTCCACTGCCACCCTCAGTAGGCTACCTTTGTGCCAGTTCTGTATCTAAATAGCTGGTTCTCCCTTTATTCCATGAGATCTAACCTTCCTAATCAGTCCCCCATGAAGTCCATATAGATCACATCTACTACTCTGCCCTAATCAATCTTCTTTTTTACTTATTCAAAAAACTCAATCAAGTTTGTGAGACACGATTTCCCTTGAATGCCATGTTGGGTATTAGAACGAAACGTCTGTTAATGACATGCGTTTAAAGACACTTTAAATCATTTTTCATGTTTATGCTGCATTAATCTGTGGTTATGGATCCATGGTTTATGTTCACTTCCTGCAGTTCACATGCTGACTTCTCCAGTTGTTCATAGTTCAATGTGATGCATCTAGTGTGTACATAATGAGAGAGAGCTTGCTTCCCACATCTTGTGTTTAGGTGAGTCTTATGTCCAGCATTCATCAATTGCGAGAGCAAGGGGACAGGGCGAGACCAATGTGTAAGTCTGTCTGGGCCCATGCACGGCACTCACAACGGCAATCCTCTACTGTGCATTCACAGCCAGTTTTCTGTGCCGCTGCACCCACCCCCTGCACGTTTTGAAAAACCTCCATTATGTTGTGCTGTCTCTCTGTGCTTTTTCCACCAACATGAATCACTTCTACTCAACCTGCTCCAGATTTCATCTGACAAAACACTCATTAAGAATCCTATTGCATTAAACATGCACTTCGTAGCTCTCATTATTTTTTTTCTCTGGATCTCTTTCATACGATAAAAGTTCACAGCAACTTGACATGGAAAAGAAAATCGCGTTCCTTTTCCTTATCACAATTCAGTTTACATTTCAAGACAGTTTAGGCAACAGGCTCAAATTATTCCTTGAGGTTTTATAATATCGTCGATGCATATAAAATGACCATTGGAGTTCCAATTTCAATAAGACCGCTGACATAATCCAAAAATAGCGACGAATTTGGGATGCGAAGCCACGATTGAAGAGCACAATGAGTTAGTAGTACATCGCCTTAACCTCTCGGCCACCTCGTCGCACACACCGGAAACCACGTGGCCTAATCTCCCAGACCACCTCAATCTCATCACCTCTGGGGAATCTCCCATTCACAGCCTCCAACCTCATTGCCCATGAACCGGGCACTGCTCGATTCTACCTCCTTCCTAAGACCTGCTGTCTCAGCCTGCGCTTGTCCGACCAGATTCATCCCTTCCTATTTCAACACCTTCCTGTCTCACCACTCCAGGAAATCATCTTCTATGTTTGTGACACCACCGATTGATTTCATCTCCTCCAAGTCTTTTGTTTCCCTGGCTCACAACGCGTCATCTTCACCTTGGACATCCAGTCCCTGTACACATCCATCTGCCATGGCGAAAGTCTCCAAGCACTCTGTTTCTTCATCTCACCACATCCCAACTAGTACCCTCATCCAGCTGGCTGAACTGGTTCTCACCTTCAACAACTTTTCTGTCCAATCCTCCCACTTCCTGCAAACCAAAGGGCACCCACATGACCTACCTATGCTTGTCTGTTTTTTCAGATATGTGAAATTGTCTGTCTTTTGCAGTTACTCTGGCACCTCTCTCCATTTGTTCCTCTGCTAGATTGATGAATGCATTGGCCCCACTTCCTGCTCCCACGAGGAGGTTGAACAGTTCACCAACGTTGCCAACACCTTTCACTCCGACCTCAAATTCACTTGGGTCATCTTGGCAACTTCCTTCCGCTTCTTGGAACAGTCCTTCACCGTCTCCAGCGAATAACTAATGACATATATATACTGCAATCCCACCGACTCCCACAGCGACAAATACCACACCTCCTCTCATCCTACGTCGTTTAAAAATACCATTCCTTATTCCCAATTCCTCCGCCTCCACCACATCTTTTCCCAGGATGACCAATTCCACCTAAGAAAGTCCCAATTGGTCTCCTTCCCACGGGATTGACGATGCCCTCCAGTGAACCTCCTCCACCTCACTCACCACCGCCCTGAAACATCTCCCACAACAAGGACAGACACCCATGGTCGTCAACTTTCTCTCCAACAAACGCAGCATAAAACACATCAGAAACCACCACTTCTGCAATCTTCAAACAGACCCCACCATCACATATATATTTCCCTCCACACCCCTATCAGCATTCTGAAAAGATCATTCCCTCCACGAAACCCTCGCCAGGTCTACAACCCAATAGGCCCACACCCCACTACTGGCATCTTTCCCTGCCACCGCAGGAAGGTAAAAACAGCGCCTACAGCACTCCACTCATCTCCGTCTAAGGCCCAAAGGGATCCTTCTACATCCATTAAGAATTCACCTGTACAACCTCAAATGTCATCTACTGCTTCTGTTGAGCCCAATGTGGTCTCCTCTACATCAGGGAGACAGGACACCCTCTTGCAGATCATTTCAGAGAACATCTCTGGGACACTCGCAGCCACCAACTTCACCATCCCGTTACAGAACACTTCAACTCCTCCTCCCACTCCGTCATAGACGTACAGGTCCTGGGCCTCCTTCAGCGCCATAACCACCCAATACCTGGAGGAGGAACGCCATATATTCCGCCTTCGGACTCTGTAACCTCACATAAGTGTGGATTTGAACATTTTCCTCCTTTCCTTTCCCATAAGTTCCAAGCCCAAACTTGGCACCGCCCTTTGGACCCATTCTATCACTGCTCCTTCTGAACTATCATCTTCTCCCTCAACTTCAACCAATTAACGCTTGCCAAGCTATCTCCCCGCTCTCTCACATTAAACCTATGCCCTCTAGTTCTGGATTCCCTGACCCCAGGGAAAAGATTTTGTCGTTTTATCCATTCCATGCCCCTCATAATTTTGTAAACCTCTATAAGGTCAGCCCTCAGTTTCCGATGCTCCAGGGAAAACAGCTTTTCCCTATAGTTCAAATCCTCCTTGTAAATCTTTCTGAAGCATTCCAAGCTTCACAACATCTTTCCAATCGGAAGGAGACCAGAATTGCACTCAATATTGCAACAGTGGCCTAACCAATGTCCTGTGCAGCCGCAACATGACCTCCCAACTCATGTACTGAACACTCTAACCAAAAAAGGAAAGCATTCCAAACGCATTCTTCACTATCCTATCTACCTCCGACTCCATTTTCAGGAGCTATGAATCTGCACTCCAAGGTCCCTTTGTTCTGCAACACTCCCTAGGGCATTACCATTAAGTTTATAAGTCCTGTTAAGATTTGCTTTCCCAAAATGCAGCACCTCTCTTGTATATGTATTAACCTTAATCACTTTATACCTTTTCTTTAATCATGTTTTGTTAGCTTATCAGAATGCCCAACTGTGTTAGTCAGAATTACCTCACTCCAGCTTTACAATAAACCAATGGTGTTAGTTCCCATTATCGTTCTAGTTCCACCACTCTGTTTTTTCCTCATTCTACTTAATATTATTCTCCTAGAACTATTAGGAATTATACTGCCACCTGTGCTACAATGAACCTCCTTCCCAGACTAACCTGTCATGATTAGATATTTAGCTACCCCATCTATCACAATGTTTCCCTGTCCCATGCTGACACTACTAACTACTGACTAGATATTTAATGTCATATCCTCCTCCAAGGGTCATATCCTCCTCCAAGCAGGCTGAATCTACTGTCAATTAATTATTTAAAACCATTTCCTAAGTATGCACTGTCACGACTTATCCCAAACTGCCATGATGATATTAACTAGGCGAGGTTGACTTTATTAATTGTTATTATCTCAGCCTGCTATAGTAATCTTACAGCCCAGTTTGACTCTCCTAATTGGTGGATCAGCATTCCACTTATCCCATCCTGCCGCACTGGCCCCTTCCTGCCCCAGTGATCTTTTGATGAGTGTAGCGTTCCGCAGACCTCTTGTAACAGATCGCCAATAGTTTCCATGCCTTTACCCTTCCCATGCTTTCATGCTCTGTATTTTCTGTACAGTGTTCGGTCCTTTCATCAGACATCTGTTTACCTTCACCTTTAAAGAGCCTTAGCTGAGCTCGTCTATCTTCGCCATGGCGATAGTGTCGTGCTGGAAAAGTACAGCAGGTCAGGCAGCATCCGAAGAGCGTTTCTGGCATAAGTCTTTCATGAGGAATGAGTCTTGTGGGTGCGGGCTGAGAGATAAATGAGAGGGAGGTAGACTTGAGTGCAAAGTAGCTGGGAAAGGGAATCGTGGATGGAGGCAGGGGAGAAGGTGATAAGTCAGAGTGGGAGAGATGAATGAGTGCAGAGGATGGTGCTGAGTTGGATGCTTCAGACTGTGATAACGTGGGGGAGGGGAATGAGGAAGACGTTGAAATGCAAAGTTTTCCTCTGCGATTGTAGGGTCCCAATGCAGAATATGAGGCGTTCACCTTCCAGGCGTCAGGTGGTAATGTTATGCCCGTAACGTCTATTGTACTGTTATGCAATTCACATGACAGGAGAGATGTGAAAAACAATGACTCAAAAAAGGACGAAATCTTATCGATTAATGTTAATGGAATTAGACTCAGTGCAGACAGAAACTATTTGGCCAGTTGAGTCTGCACTGTGCCATGGAAGAGATTCACACTCCCGCACTCTATCTTTCTAAATCCGCATTTATGATCCACCTACAAAAATAGAAATTACTGCAAAGGCTCAGCTAGCCAGGCAGCATAGTTGGAGAGAAATCCGAGTTAACATTGCGAATTAAAAACAGTTCCGAAGAAGGGTCTGTTGACCAGAAATGGCCATTCTGTTTTCCCCAAGCTGCAATTCTTATTTTTGCCTCTCATTTACAGCCGTTACAGTCCATTCGGATTTTGTTTGCAATTGACCCAAATTGCACACCTTTGCATTGTGAGAAGGAATCGGAATAGCCAGAGGAAACTGACAAGGATGAGTGAAAGCAGCAGTGTGCAATTTCCACACAGTCAGTCGCACAAGTCTGGAATCGAATGCGGATTTCTGGTCCTGAAAGGCACAGTTCTACCCACTGACCCCTCCCAATATGCAAGCGCCCGTCCGGGAAGCGAATTGAATCGCATCTCACGCAGTGACAGGCGGTGGTACTACCCAGGAATTTTATGCAAAAAGAAGCCTATTTGAAAATATTGGATATTAACATTCGCTTAACTATCCGAGATCTTTTTTTAAATCACTTGTCCTATAGTCTCGTCTGCCTTAGCATCACAAAAGTCACATCTGAATACTTCCAAAAGTTATGAGGATTTCTGCCTTTGGATGCACTGAGTTCAAGATTTTCAATAACCGCTATTTCAAAACATTTGTCTATGCATTCATTCAAATCTTTCCTCTTCTATCCTTAAATCTATGCCACCCTCCCCCTCCCCCCGTGTTCGATCTCACCATCAAAGAGAAACGTTTATTTCACTCTACACCATCAATATTCCTGATTATCTTGCACATCTCAATCATGTCTCCTCTCAATTTCTTCTGCTCTAAGAAAAACACGTCCAGACTATCCAATTTCTCTTTATAATTGAAACTTCTACCGAGACAATATCCTTGTAAATCTCTCCTGCATGATTTCCAGTTCTATCATAGCCGTGCTACCATGTAAATTGCAGAACTGCACACAATAGTCTTGGTAGAGCCAAATGAGCAAGTGAAATAAATGACACACAAATCCACAGAAAGAGGTATTTTCAAATAAATTTTATTTTCCTCAGTGGTGCCCTGTGTCCTTTTTCTGAGCCTGATGTTCCAATAATCTCTAGTCTATGTTGTAAAAGCTGGTACATGAGAAATGATCTCACCATCACGGTATGGAAATGGATTGATTGGTTTTAAAGTGAGCACGTGGTTCTTCTACGATGGTACAGTTGTGCATAAAATGCCTAAGCTGGAGTGCTCCTGGTTAAGTACGGAGAGAAAGGGCATATTTGTCTCCGTTTATTCGATTATTAAGACACAACAGCAACATTCAGCCGCACTGCAGATTGGCTCAGCTGAAGCGTGCTGGAGCCTTAAGCGAGAGATCGATTAATTGAAAGGATTCTCTGAAAATTTCCTTAGAAATGCGTTATTTTGTTACTTTGACTGTAAGAGCTGTTTTTTGATCACATCGTCTCCACATCAGCCTCTTGCTCCCAGTAAACACTCCAAACCAGCGTACATCACTTTAATTCCAACACAGCCGCATGTCATATTCCCTCTGTGATAATTGGAATTGGCAATGTCATTCTCTGAGATGCAGCAATGTAGCATGAAGTTGGAAGAACAAAGAACACAGAAAATTTACAGCACATTGACAGACCCTTTGGACGTCGAAGCCTGAGCTGTTCCAAATCCACTGTCTAAACCTATCACCAAATTCCTACACATCTTTATCTTCTGCACCACACCTGCTCATACATATGTCCAGGTGCACCATGCTTGCCTCTACTACCTCTCCTGGAAACAAGCTCAAGGCGCTTACTACCCTCTGTGTAAAATACTTCCAGCATCTATCTCTCTTAAACTTTTCACCTCTCACCTTGAACGCATGACATCTCATTATTGAATCCCTCACCTTGAGAAAAATGCTTATTTTTATCCACCCTGGCTATATCCTTCATGATTTTGTAGACGTCAATCAGGTCCCCCTCAATCTCGCTGTTTTTAATGAAAACAAACATAACCTACTCAACCACTCTTCAGAGGTAGCATCTTCCATAACAGGCAACACCTTCAGAAACCTTCTCTGCACCCTCTCCTAAACTTCCACTTCAATTCGATAATTTGGCGACCAGAACTGTACACAGTATTCTTAATGCGTTTGAACCAAAATCTTGTACAATGTTAGCGTCATCTGCCTGCTCTTATACTCAATGTCACGTCCAGTGAAGTCAAGCATGCCATGTGCCTTCTTGTCCACTCGATTCACCTGTGCAACTACATTCAGGGTACAAATACCTGAACTCCCAGATCTCTCTGCTCATCAACTTTATCCAAGGCTCTTCTGTTTCCAGTATACTTGGCTCGAGAATCAGACTTCCCAATATGCATTATCTCACATTTGCCTGGATTCAACTCCATCTACCAATTCTCCCCTCAACTCATCTATCTATCGATGTTTTCCTTTACTCATTGACAGTTCCCTATTCTTTCTGCTACTCCATCAATCTTCGTGACATCTGCAAGTGTAATGGCGATATTTGGGTAGCAACATTTGGAGAATGGAGCATGGCACCTGCTGGGAATTAGATTCGATGAGTAAAATCCTGAATATAAACCCGCTCAGGAGAAGTGTGGCAAAAAGTTTCAATTTGCTGAAAACGCATTCATTCATGTTCCTTCAAAAGGGAAATCTGCCGTCCTGAATGTGACCTGACAACATGCAACTCCAGACCCACAATAGTGCGTTCCACCCATAAATTCCCTCTGACTCAGTTCAAGGAGAATTAAGGATGAATAACAAATGCTGTTTAGACTATGATGGCCACACTCCAGGGAAGAATAAAAAATATACATGGATGACGGGGAAAATTGAGAGACGTCTCAGAGTGGATGCAAATTCAACTGATTATCCAAACTAAATAGACACATGGATCCCCACGCCGCCATGAAGTCAGGTCCATGGGGGTGGAGTCTGTAGGAAGGGATTCAATTACCCGCTGAAATGTAAACTCACTTTCTCAGTCACAATGTGGACAGGTCAGTCACCACTCCCACATGTGAGAAGGAATCAGTCAAGAGACCAACCTGCAGAGTTGCCATCGGGTTTACAAATCATACCAAGGGTCCGATTCTGCTGTTACTGCAGATGTTCATCCCATCCAGGAATGAACCATGCGTGGATGCCTGTTTCCAGTGAAGTACCACTGTTTCCTGATGTAGATCAATAATTCAAGTTTAGTTGTAGGATTCATGTTTAGAAGTTTACAGACGATGAAACAATTGGTCGTGGAGTTTACTGTGATGAATAATCTCAGGCACTGCAGGGATGTGTCCATCAGGCGGAAGGGAAAAACGGCGATTGGAATTGAATCCAGACCAATAAGTGGGAATGAATTTGGGAATTGTAACAATAGCAGTAAGGATTCTGAGTGGTGTACAGGAACAAAGAGATCTTGGAGTGGACATTCACAGATCTCTGAAGATTGTTGGACAGGGAGATCAGTTGTTCCAGAGAGGTTTTGGATATTTTCAATTGTTGATCACAGCCTGAGGATGATATTCGATCTTCAGAAACCGCCATTTTAAGAAATAACTAAAGGAATGAGTGCAAGTCTGGTCAATGCAATAATCAACATTTTAAAAATTGTGTGATCAAAGATGGAGGGCTGAAGTATTGCACTTGGCCTATCAAGACCGCTTCACCACTCAATTAATTTATCACTGATACCACTCCAATACATGCTGGTATGTGCCTAGGGGAGTAATTTGCAAATGGTGACGTTACAGTGCATCTTCAACCTTGTCTTTATAGTCAGTACAGTATTTTCTTTTAGCTTTGAAGTTTATATCAACAAAGCCTAGATGACTTACTCCAGTGAATCTTCAAGGTGGTGCACTCTCTTGCAATTGTGTCTTAGCAGTTAAATGAATAAATATTCAGGTATTGAACAATCTCCAGTTCAGTGACTGTATTGTGGTGGAGGGTGTCCAATTCCTTCAGTACTATTGAAGCTGCATGCACCTAGGCAAATGGAGAGAGTTCTGTTAAACATCTAATTTGTGCGTTGCGGTCGATGTAGGCTTCGAGGAGACGAGAGTTGAATTAATAATCAAAAAAAGTCGACCGACGGACATGTCTTGCAGTCAACTTCTCTATATGGGTGGTCAGGTTCCATTTCTCCTAAATACTAGCTCCCAGGACGATTACACAGAAGAATTCAGTTACAATGAAGCCATTGAATGTTAATCGAATATGATTAGGTTCTAATTTGTCACAGGTATCTTCGCTGTATTTGGTCCTTCAGTGGATCAAGCCGATTCCAATCGCTTTCTGATTTCAAGTTCCAATTCCCGCCTGCACCTGAAATTTCAACTCGTTTCCTCGCCAAAATTTTTCCACCCGTCTTAATAATATGTAAGGACGCTGGAAGGGACAGCGCAGACTTACAAACATGTTGTTAACTCTGTATAAAATGGAGCTTATGGAATAATTGGTTAAGCTGTGATTATTCTCGTGGAAGCAAAGGAGGTAGAGGGGAGCTCTATGATCAAATAATAACATTTATAAACGTTCAATATTCACTGGATCTTGACAGGGCAGTTACGGGCAGGTGGTTTGCCTTATGCTCTGAGGAGTGCACAAGAGGAAATAATTTCAGAATTATATACTGTCAAGTTAATTCAGAAATGCGGAGTAATTTCTTTGCTCAGGGTCCAGAGTGTTTGGCAATTTTGCGGCAACCACTGTTGAGGTTGAGTTGTTGCGGATTTTCAAACTGTGACAGATAGTTAATCAGAAAGATGATGAAACTTTGTCGAGGTAAGTGAACAAAATGGAGTTGAAGGTTATCAGATCAAAAATGAGTTAGTTGAATGGTCGCGCAGACTCGATGGGTTGAATGGCATACTTCCACTTTGTTTAACATGTGGCCCAACGCCTTATTTTATTCATAATTTCAGAACTGTGAGGGGATAGGATGAAGTGATAGAAAAGGTTTATTAAACAGATCGGACAGATCAGGAACAAGGCTTATCAGGACAGGAAGAAGAAATGTGCTGTGACCTGGGGGCAGCAAATGACATTGGGCACAGCACAGGTGGCTGTGTACAGAAGATGTCATCGCTGAAGACAGTTGGTAGAGACCTTTTACAGTTGGCAAGTCAGTAATCACGCTGGATGTTGGATCGTTGTATGAGTCACACATATCAGAAATTTGTGAAAGAATGAAAGGTTCGTTTTATTGGAGAAGTATTCTGCAGTTCCAATTCCGAGTGACTGTTTGAAACGCTGGTCAGATCATTGTGTGAAGTGTCAGGTTAAAATACTCATGTATAACCCCACTGGATAAACTTGTGCTCCCGATCTCTTGTTATTTATTTCTCCTTCTTTCTATGTAAATTCACAGAAAGACAAGATGGAATGTGGGGTGAAAAGAAAAAATGCATTCCTTCACATTACAGCAATTTAATCTACAATTGAATAGAATGATTGCTCTCACTCTTCATTTCTACTTTAATATGGTTTCGATTATTCGTGAATCTCCCATTCAGTGAAGGGCAAGAACAAGATTGTCAATCCAGTGTATACCAGAGGTGTGAGTTGCAAAGAAAAACTGCTGGAGCAGTTTGCAAATTTAGCAACCAGAGTGTGACTCGAACCCATGAATGCGGAGCACAGCGGTTTAATAACCAAATACCATAATCGCTCGGTCTCCTCAACACGTTTTGTTGCGGGGTGACATATGACCTCATCAGGTTGCATGTGGTAAAAGTCATGGATGAGAAATTTCCAGAGCGGAATCGAATCCACACCATTGTGTTTCTGCTTTCTCTAGAATTATAATAACAGTAAATTCCCATAAATAGCCATGCTGATCAGAATGAATAGCTGTCATTGATACATTCTGAGTTAGAACTGTGACAGAATGAAACAGACAACAAGAACTTCCTGTCATATTCACACCTAAATTTGACTCATAATTTCTTCAGTCACTTTCTCTCCCACGTGAAGAAGCAGCCATTCAGAGGGAAAAAAAGGCAATGTTGTGGCTCAATGGCGTTTCTCATATGGCTGAAACTGAAATGGATTAAATCGCAAGAAACGCTGTTTGGTTCGTTTCATTTTAATTTTGCTGCAACCTCACAATATTCATTGTAATAATCGGAATGAATTAGATATGTTTCATTGGAACGATTTATGTTGTATTCAAATTTGCTCCGACTTTATTTCAGCTTAATGAAAATACTGCTTCAAAAAACCGAGGGTTAAAGTGCAAAACAAGAACCAGCAGTTTTGTTGCTCGTTACTTTGGCAGATTTCACCGAATATTAAATGTACCAAACATCATGCTGTTTTTCCTCACATCTTTAACAAATGTGATTAAAGAAGGAAGTCGATCTCCAAGCAACTGCTCACTTCCTATTCATTATGTAATATCTTCGCTTCACAATAAAATAATCCACTCAGTTCCATTTACAAAGCTTCAGTTTGAATATTATGCTAAATGTTTCAAAATTCAGAGTTTTTGGAACCGACTATTATTCAGCTGCACACGTTCACGAAATTCATTTACATTTAAAGTTAACTCACTTATGCATTGTTTCCCCGCAACTTCCGACCGACTTCACGCCACCCCTACACCTTTACCTAAACACACGCTGTCTCTCTTCTTGTGAAATGTATTCTTTGTATGTCACCAAATGTGTCTTTCCAAATGTTTTGAAAACAGATTCTTGGGGTGACAGCCGTTCTGCTCTCATCATTCCTTTGTGCTTCAAAGGTTTTATCAAAGCTTTTGAATGCCTGACGTCTAGATGTTTACTTAATTGAAAGAGGGAATTTTCCACCTATTTACTCTGTCCAAACATTTCATAACCTGAAAACCTTATAATAAGTCTTCCTTAGTACAGTGATAATTGTTCTAAATTTTCCAAGACAACAACCGAAAGAAATTTCATCTTCTGTAAACCCCGTCGGCATTGACTCTAGTGGCATTACACCCCAGTAAACACCGTCATTACCGCCTCCGATAGAATCACAGAATTCTACAATGCAGAAAGGGCATTTCAGTCAATGGAGCCGGTAAAGACTCTCTGAAGTACATCTCACCCAGACCTAGCTCTCCTCCCTATTCCCGTATATTTCATTAGAAGTAGGGGCAGCTCTCCCATTATGATTTCAAATAAACCTGTTGGACTATTACCTGGCGTCCTGTGACTTCTGACCTTGTCCCCGCGTGACCCATGGCTCATTCACGTAACTTACTTAATTTACTCCCTGGACACGAAAGGGCAATTTAACTTGGCCAATCAACCTAAACGTCCGACCGAACAACGGTGCAAATTACTGAGACAATGTTCTATCATCGTGAGCAAATGCTGTATCAGTTTTTAATGGCTTTATACCCAGGTAACTAAGCCGCATCAAAGCAAATCAACTCAAATTCAAAGTATCGAAACACTACTTTGTCCTTTACAATTTCATTCGTGCTGAGGGAAGCATTTCTGCACTCATATTGGCATGCTTTTTCGCTGTTTCTTCCTCACCTTCCTGCTTCCGGTAAACACTTCAATCTGGAACAAGTCTGTCAAGTGGTATTCATTCCAACACAGTTACAAGATGCAGCTTGCAGAAGTCGCGTGTTTGCACCCGAACTGACACTCAGCCTCACTGAGAGATGCAGCCCTTCCCCAACTTAATTCAGGCAGCACTGTCCTTCCTGTGACTTGCCCCATCGAGAATGGAAGGACAGGTATCAATACCCGAAAATGGGAATGGAGCGTCAGTTTTAAAATATTTACACGCTCCCCAGTTGAGAATTAAGCCCTGTAACAGGCGCGGACACTTACCATTACAAGATTGTCAAAGGTCGCCCTTCGGCCAATTGTGGCCACATTTATCAAAAACAACTGCCAAATAAACTGAATCCCATTTCACAACGTTTATCCCACAGACTTATATGTCTTGGCATCACAAGTTCACATATGAATATTTATTCAGGCTATAATGGTTTCTGCTGCTCTGAACAATACAGACAGCGTATTCAAAATTCCAACACCTCCCACCCAGCTCCCCCCGATTGACTCATAAAGCTATTTCGCACATCTTCTCAAACCTTTCTGTCTTTCTCCTTAAGTCTCTGGCTCCTGCTGATTGATCCCTCCATCAATGCGAAACTCGTTCAGCCATCCCTGTCCATGCCCTAACTCAATCATGTCTTGTCTACATCTCATTTGCACTGCGACAAACAGTCCACTTTCTTCCGTCTTTCTTCCTAACTGAAACTCTTCATCCCAAACAACATCCTGGTAAAGATCTCCTGTAATTTTCTTAGTGGGATCACATTCCTCCGATAATGTGACTTGCAAAACTGCACAAAACACTCTTGCTTGAGCCTCATGAGCATTTGTTTTAAAAAAATCAGCATTAGAATGAGCGTGATTCTGGCTAAGTAGATTTTATTACCCATTCCGAATTGCCCAAAAGGCAATTGCAACTCAACCATTTTGCTATGAGCCTGAAGTCACATGCAGGCCAGACCAAGTATGGATAGTAGATTACATCCTGACATGACATCAGTAAATCAGATATTTGTTTTCGCAACAATTGTCAATGTATCTATAGTATTCGTTAGATTATTCATTGCGGATATTTGGTAAAAACAAGTTTTACAATCTGGCACGGTGGGACTCAAGCCCGAGTACCCAGACTATTACCTCGGTGTCTGGATTCTCAGTTCTATGAAATTACCACAAGACCAACTCAGGAAACCACAAAAGCTGATCTTTTCCAATAAAATTTATTTTCCCCAAAACTGCCCTAGGTCTTTTCCATGAGCCTGATGCTCCAATTGTCTCTGGCCTGTGTCAGGAAAACCTGCTACATGGGGTTAATTTCACAAACGCAGTACCAAAATGGATCAACTTGTTTGGAGGTCCCGATGGTGGGATTGGAGTAAGTTCACCCAACAACAGTGACCGCAGCAGCAGCACAGACAAAACAGTATGAACAGTATGCATTGCCTCAGAGAAATGGGACGAGGGATGGAAAGGAGGTTTAATGATCGTGGGAAGGAGAGGAATCTCCGACAATGGGTGTGTTTGAATTCTGATAGTTGAAAAGCAGAGATGTGAGAGAGTGGAATTTGAAGGTAAAACAATCAAATTCTCACCATGTGTCACAAAAAGTACCACGGGGAGAACACTTGGTATCGTGATTTAGAGTCGTCCGAGGTTGCTGTGGTCACAATGCAAAATGCAGACAAGCACAATCACAGCAACCACAGAACCAGACGCTTGCAATCAGCAATAGTATACGAACAGAGGATATGTTTGGAAGAACACCAAATATACAATATAAGTACTGAGCGAACAGTGATAGACATGTGGGAACTGAGAATGAGCTGAATCTTTTAGTTCGATGTCGTCAGAGGCTGTGGAGATCCCTTGAATGAGAATGTTGAAAACTGAGACTGATAGATTTCGAAAGACTTCAAAGACTCAGGGGACAGTACAGGATATTGTTGAAATGTATGCTTCAATAACATTGTAGCTTGTCATCGGCGACTTCACCAGCTTCCTCAAGGCAGAAACCAGTGTTGCAGATAATCACACATATTGACCGATCCCAATCTCAGAATCAGATAAACTGTGGCGCTTCCACCCAGATCCAACTGAGAATAAGGATGGGAATGAGTGCACAGAGTTACTCTCTGGCTCTAGTGCTGTAATCGGTGAGCGTGCGGTCTTTCTCGGACAGTATAGAGGCGCAAGAAATTCTTCAGTTTAGTGTGATCCTCATCAAGGGATTGGTTGTCCCCGTTTATACCTTCATAGCGATCTGCAGTGCATCTTGCTAAGACGGCTGACTTGCACAACTGGAGCGTGTTGAGACCTTAACTTTGCAGTGGTGGGTTTAAACGATGATTTTGCTATTTGGATCTGTATTTCTGACACTGGCGGTGGCAGCTGCATTTGCTTGCATCAGCTCAGCATCAGTTTCTTCCACACAGTAAAGTCTTCAACCTGGAGAAGGTGGTGTTGAAGTGATATTTTAAATCTGGTCATCCTTTGCAACTGTGACACGGAAACGGTGATGTTTAAGTTCAACGAATAAAACCTGAAATGAAAGCCTGACAACAGCAACAGAGATCATGAATTTAATTTCATTCAATCCGATTCATTCATGTCACTTATATGGCGGTCAGTCGGACTTTAAATTTAGGAGTTGGGGGAAAGGGAACGTGAAAGCGACAGGGAATATGGAGTTAAATGGAAAGATAAGCAGAGGATAGCATATGTGCAAGAGGATTTAAACTTGAGGCGGACTGGGAATGCAGCAAAAAGGAAGGATAACTTAGGACATCTTATGACTTCCAATATCTCTAATGATAAGAAAGTAAGCATTAAGGCACTTTACGTGAATGCTCGTAGCATTCATAACAAAGCAGATGAACTAATGGCACCGATCATAGTGAATGAATATGATGTGGTAGGCATCACAGACACATGGTTACAGAGAGGTCAACACTGGCAGTTAAACATCCAAAGATCTTCAACTTATCGACAAGACAGGGAGGCGGGCAGAGGGAGCGGAGTTCCCTTGTTAATTAAGAACAAAATTAAATCTATGGCACTGAATGACATAGCATTGGATGATGTGGAGTCTGTGTGGGTGGAATTGAGGAACCACGAAGGCAAAAACACCATAATGGGAGTTATGTACAGATTTCCTCAGAGTGGTCAGGACCAGGGGCGTAACATGTACCGGGAAATAGAGAAGGCATGTCAGAAAGGCAAGGTCAAGGTGATCATGGGAGACTTCAAAATGCAGGTGGACTGGGTAAATACTATTGCCAGTGGATCCAAAGAAAGGGAATTCATGGAATGCTTAGAGGATGGTTTTTTGGAACAGCTTGTCATGGAGTCCACTGGGAGCAGGCTATTCTGGACCTAGTGCTATGTAATGAACCAGACATTTTCAAAAAAATCTTAAAGTAAGGGAAAACTTAGGAAGCGGCTGTCATAGTATGGCAGATTTCAGTCTGCAGTTTGAAAGAGAGAAGGCAAAATCGGATGTAATGATGTTACAGTTAAACAAAGGTAATTATGACGGCATGAGAGAGGAACTGACGAAAATAGACTGGAAGCAGAGCCTAGCGGGGAAGACAGTAGAGCAAAAATGGCAGGAGTTTGTGGGTGTAATTGAGGGCACTGTCCAGAGGTTCATCTCCAAGAAAAGAAAGATTATCCGGCGAGGGATTCGACAGCCATGGCTGACAAAGGAAGTCAGGAAACGTATTAAAGAGAAAGAGGGATCCTATAAAGTGGCCAAGAGCACTGGGAAATCAGACGATTGGGAAGGCTACAAAAACAAACATAAAATAACAGAGAGAGAAATAAGGACGGAGAGGATCAAATATGGAGGTAGGCTAGCCAGTAATATTAGAAATTATAGCAAAAGTTTCTTTCAATACATAAGAAACAAACGACAGGCTAAAGTAGACCTTGGACCACTTTCAACTGATGCTGGAAGCCTAGCTATGGGAGATAAGGAAATAGCAGGAGAAGTTAATAACTACTTTGCGTCAGTCTTCACAGTGGAAGACATGAGTAATATCCCACCAATTAAAGGGAGTCAGGGGGCTGAGTTGAGTACGGTTGCCGTTACAAAAGAGAATTTGCTAGACAAGCTAAAAGGTCTTAAAATTGATAAATCTCCTGGCCCCGCTGGGCTACATCCTAGAGTTCTGAGGCAGGTGGCTGAGGAAATAGCGAAGGTGTTGGTTGAGATCTTTCTAAAGTCGCTGGAGTCAGGGAAAGTCCCAGATAATTGGAAGATCGCTGCTGTAAAACCTTGTTCAAGAAAGGATCAAGACAAAAGATGGAAAATTATAGGCCGATTAGCCTAACCTCGGTTGTTTGTAAAATTCTAGAATCTCTCATTAAGGATGAGGCCCCATTTGGAGTACTGTGTCTAGTTTTGGGCCCCACACCTCAGGAAGGACATTCTGGCACTGGAGTGTGTCCACCGGAGATTCACATGGATGATCCATGGAATGGTAGGTCGAACATACGAGGAACGGCTGAGGATCCTGGGTTTGTATTCATTGGAGTTTAGAAGAGTAAGGGGAGAGCGAATTGAAACTTACAAGATAATACATGACTTGGAAAATTGTTTCTTTTAGTCGAAGAGGCCAGGACCCGTGGACACAGCCTTAGAATTAGAGGGGGTAAATTCACAACAGAAATGGGGAGACATTTCTTCAGCCAGAGAGTGGTGGGCTTGTGGAATTCATTGCCGCTGAGTGCAGTGGAGGCCGGGACACTAACTGCCTTCAAGGCAGAGATTGATAAATTCTTGATGTCACAAGGAATTAAGGGCTACGGGGAGAATGCGGGTTAGTGGAGTTTAAATGCCCATCAGCCATGTTTGAACGGCGGAGTGGACTCGATGGACCGAATGGCCTTACTTCCACTCCTCTGTCTTATGGCCTTATGGTCTTAAATACATTGATGGGATTACAGGAAGGTCAGACCCTCGGCCTGCAGTCTATCATGTTAAAGGATGTAACAGCAGAGATAGTAGATGTGTTAGTTAGGATATTGAAAGAATCTTTGAATTCTGGAGCAGTACTGAAAAAATAATAATGTAGTACTCGTACCCAAAACAGGAGATAGGCAAAAATTCACAAACTGTAGACCAGTGAGTTTAACCTCTGTAGTGGGGAAGTTTCTTCAGTCAACCGGAAAGTGGGAAATAACTGAACACTTGGAAAAACAAAGATCAATTCACCAGTGTCAGCACAGTTTCATGATGGGAAGGTTGTGCTTGAGAAACCTGCTGGAGGTCTTTGAGAATGTAACCATCAAGGTGGATAATGGGGATGCAGCAACTGCTGAGGTTCTCAGACCTCAATTGTTTACAATCTGCCCTAATGACCTGGAAGGAGAGACAGAGTGTAGAAACTAAATTATTAAACTAATTGGTAAAAAAAAGGATGTAATGAGGAGCTAAAGAGTTTACAGATGAATAATGGTAGGATTAGAAAATGGGACAGATTACTATATTTGGCAGATGGTGTTTCATGTGGTTAACTGAACATTTGAATTTCCTACCACCAATCATAATTTCTATTTTCATGTGATTCACCTTCTACAGTTGTTTAGATTTTATTCACAGTTGGTGGCTGGTGTGACAGGAATCGAGAGGTTTGGTTGAGGGAGATGCAGGTTGCTCTCTGTGTCCAGAACACGACAGTAATGTGGAGAAAAGACCACAGTCAGGCCTTGTTGATTCCCACAGCAGCCCTGGCAACCAGATGGCCTATCTCTGTTCTTACCTCGTGATGCTTAATTGCCTGGCGTAATCCACACCAAAATGTTACAGTCAGACAGACAGTCCGTAGTTAATACGCCCATTTCATAATAAAGGGACAAAGGGATCAGAAGTAAAGACTTGGCAATTCTTTTTTTTAGATTTGATGACTATTTGCCGCAACTGCAGTCTGGGAACTGGGTGATGGGACAACAAAACACGTCAGCATAGTTGCAAATTTATAGGTTAGATATTGAGTAAAAAATTATGTTATCAATTCTGTTAGGAAGTGTCCATAATCTATATCTTATGAAAATGTTTTGAAGGTATTGTGGGAGAATACAAACATTGAATTGGTTAGAAAAGGAAGATGTGAAGTGGATATAAGTCATAGAACATAGAATATTATACGAATTACAGGCCGTTCGGCCCTCGAAGTTGAGCTGACCTGTCAAACCAATCTGAAGCCCATCTAACCTACACTATTCCATGTCCGTCCATATGTTTAAATATATTTAAAGTTGGCGAATCTACTACCGTTGGAGGAAAAGCATTCCATAACCTAACTACTCTCTGAGTAAAGATACTACCTCTGTCCTATATCTATCACCCCTCAATGTAAAGCTATGCCCCCTCGTGCTCGCCGTTATCACACATGGAAGAAGGCCCTCCCTGTCCACCTTATCTAACCCTCTAATTATTTTATATGTGTCTATGAAGCCACGTCTCAAACTTCTTCTCTCCAATGAAAACAGCCTCAAGTCCCTCAGTCTTTCCTCGTAAGACCTACACTCCATACCAGGCAACATTCTCGTAAATCTCCTCTGCACCCTTTCCAAAGCTTCCACATCCTTCTTATAATGTGGTTTACGTAACTGTACACAATACTCCAAGTGTGTCTGCGACAGAGTTTTGTACAGGCTGTAGCATTACCTAATCGTTTGGGAATTCAATCCCTCTATTAATAAAACCTAACACACTGTATGCCTTCTTCACAACCCTGTCAACCTGGGTGGCAACTTTCAAGGATCTGTGCACCTTGACACCGAGATCTCTACTCATCTAGACGACCAAGAATCTTACCATTACTCCATTACTTTGCATTCCGTTTACTCGAACCAACGTGAATCCCCTCACACTTGTCAACATTAAACACAATTTGCCACCTCTCACCCCAGCTCTGCAGCTTATTTATGTCGCTCTGTAACCTACAACATCCTTCGTCACTATCCACAACTCCACCGACCTTAGTGTCATCTGCAAATTGACTAAACCACGCTTCTACGCCCCCATCCAGGTCGTTTAAAGGACGAACAGCAGTGGACCCAACATCGACCCTTGCAGTACACTACTAGTAACTGGACTCCAGGATAAACATTTCCCATCACCCACCATCCTCCGTCTTCTTTCAGCAAGCCAATTACTGATCCAAACTGCTATATCTCCCACAATCCCTTTCCTCCGCATTTTGTTCAAGAGCTTACTGTGGGGAACCTTATCAATCACCTTGCTGAAATCCATATACACCACATTAACCGATTTGCTTTCATTTTTTCCTGTCTGGTCACCTTCTCAACGACCTCAATAAGTTTTGCAAGACACGACCTACCCTTCCCAAAACCGTGCTTACTATCCCTAATCAAATTATTATTTTCAAGATGATTATGAATCAAATCTCTTACAACCTTTTCAAGCACTTTACCAACAACTGAAGTAAGGCTCACTGGTCTATAATTACCAGGGATGTCTCTACTCCCCTTCTTCAACAGGGGAACCACATTTGCTGTCCTCGAGTCTTCTGACACTATTACTGTAGACAATGACGATTTAAAGATCAATGCCAAAGGCTCGGCAATTTCCTCCCTGGCTTCCCAGAGAATCCTAGGATAAATCGCATCTGGCACAGAGACCTTGTCTATTTTCACATTCTGCAGGATTTCTAATACCTCTTCCTTGTGAACCTCAATCACACTTGGTCTAGTAGACTGTAACTCTGTATTCTCCTCGACAACATTGTCGTTTTCTAGAGTGAATACTGTCGAAAATATTCATTTAGTGCTTCCCCTATCTCCTCTGACTCCACACACAACTTCCCATTACTATCCTTAATTGGCCCTAATCTTACTCTCGTCATTCTTTTATTCCTTAAATACCTACAGAAAGCCTTAGGGTTTACCCTGATACTATCCGCCAACAAATTCTCATATCTCCTCCTGGCTCTTCTGAGCTCTCTCTTTAGGTCTTTCCTCGCTACCTTGTAACTCTCAATCGCACTAACAATGAAACTTCACATCTTATCCTAACATAAGCCTTCTTCTTCCTCTTGACCAGATATTCCTCTTCCTTTGTGAACCGTGGCTCCCGCGCTCTCAAGCTTCCTCCGTGCCTGACAGGTGCATACTTATCTCGGACACTCCAGAACTTTTCTTTGAATGAGCTCCACTTTTCTCATGTGCCCAACCCCGGCAGTTTTCTTCCCCATCCTTTGCTTCCTAAATCTTGCCTCATCACATCGTAATTGCCTTTCTCCCAGCGTTAACTCCTACCTAGTGCTATGCTCCTGTCCCTTTCTATCACTGAAGTAAACAAAGCAGAATTGTGATCGCTATCACCAAAATGCTCACCTACGTCCTTTTCTAACACCTGGCCGGGCTCATTATCCAGTACCAAATCTAATGTGGCTTCACTCCTTTTTGGGCTGTCTACATTCAATGGCAAGACGCCCTCCTGCACACACTGGACAAAAACTGACCCATCTATATTGCTCGTACTATAGTATTCCCAGTCAATATTTGGAAAGTTGAAGGCCCCCCATGACAACTACCCTGTCTCTCTCACTCCTATCAAGATTCACCTTTACTGTCCTGTCCTCTACATCTCTGGAACTATTCGGAGGCCTATAGAAAACTCCCAGCAGGATTGCATCTCCTTTCCTGTTTCTAAACTCAGTAATTCCCTAAACATTCTTTCTGCAATTGTAGTACCTTCCTTGACTAACAATACCACACCTCCCCTCTTTTACCATCTTCTCTGTTCTTACTGAAACATCTAAATCCTGGAACCTGCAACAGCCATTCCTGTCCCTGCCATATCCATGTTTCCGAAATGGCCACAACAACGAAGTCCCAGGTACCAAGCCATGCTGCAAGTTTACCCACCTTATTCCAGATGGTCCTGGCGTTGAAGTAGATGCACTTCAACCCAACCTCTTGCTTGCCGCTGCCACCTTGTGTGCCTGAAACTTGATTTTAGACGTTCCTACTTTCAACCGTTTCTATACTCGAACTACAATTTTGGTTCCCATCCGCCTGCTGGATTAGTTTAAACCCACCCGAATAGCCTGAGCGAAATCCCCCCCCCCCCACAGGATATTGGTATCCCTCTCGTTCAGATGAAGACCATCCTCCTTGTAGAGGTTCCACCTACCCTAGAAAGAGCCTCAATTATCCAAGAATCCAAAACCCTCCCTCCCGCACCATTCTTGTAGCCATGTGTTCAACTCCTCTCTCTCCCTTTTTCCCGCCTCACTAGCACGTGGCACGGGCAACAAACCAGAGACAACTCTGTTCGTTCTTGTTCTAAGCTTCCGTTCTAGCTCCCTGAATTTCTGCCTTAAATCCCCATCTTGCTTCCTACCTATGTCGTTGGTGCCAATGTGGACCACAACTTGGGGCTCCTCTCCCTCCTCTTTAAGGATCCCAAAAACACAATTAGGGACATCACGAACCCTGGCGCCTGGGAGGCAACACACCAACCGTGAGTCTCTCTCGCCCCACAGAGCCTCCTATCTGTCCTCATAACTACGGAGTCCCCAATGACTACTGCTCAGCTCCACTTGACCCTTCCCTTGTGAGCAGCAGGGACAGACTTTGTGCCAGAGCCCTGTGCCCCACGGCTTTCCCCTGTTAATCCACCCCCCCCCCGACAACAGTATCCAAAATGGTATGTTTATTATTGAGGTGAATGGCCACAGGGGATCCCTGTATTGACTGCTGGTTCCTTTTCTATCCCCTGACTGTAACCCATTTGTCTTTTTTATTTTAACCGAGGCGTGACTACCTCCCTGTAACTCCTCTCAATAACTCCATCTGCCTCCCGAATGATCCAAATTTCATGCAGCTCCAGCTCCAGTTCCCTAACGCGGTTTTCGGGGAGTTGGAGTTGGGTGCACTTCCCGCAGATGTAGTCAGCAGGGACACTAGTGGTGGCCCTTAACTCCCACATTCTGCAGGAGGAACATTGAACTACCCTCACCTCCATCCCCATTATTCTAAATTCCCAAATAGACTGTTAAAAAATAAGGAATAAAAAATAACTTGCTACCTTACTAATCTGGCTGACAGAAGTTTGTTTTTGGTCAGAGGAGGAGGATGGGTGGGAGGCACTACCCGAATAGTGTTTTTGGGGAACGCAAACACACAAATATATGACTGCGCAGAAGTCGTTCGCTCCTTCCTCGTTACCATCAGCAAATGGAGGATCGACTCCCGAGGTAAGTCCCTTTTAAGTCTTTATATAGGTCTAGGCATGTCAAGGAACGGGCGAATATTGATCTTTTCATCACAGTTCGGGAAATGTGCCTGTGTTTGAGCACAATGACAAGTTGAATGGAAAAAACAGTGTATTACTTCAATGAATTCAGTTCAATTAATTATTTCCTAATTATTGAGTCTTCGAGTAAGGGAAAGAGCTACTCTTTTTTTCCTTGTCTACACCTCTCATGCTGTTAAAGACCTCCATCAGAAGCACTTCTGAACCTTCTTTGCTTAAAAGTAAAATCGAGTAAATCCAGCCTCTCTTCAATTTGAGTACACTCTTGTCTTGTTACTTCTGAAAGATATCAGTGTTAAATTTCATTAGCGATTGATCTGTCCACCTGAGCAACCAGTTTATGCCATCCTTTACCCTCAAACGTTCCTGCTCACTGTGAACCACCTTTGTGTCATCCACAAAATTATTTATCATTCCCCACCCCCCACAAACTCCCTGCCTCCTATTCTCATCATCATCGTTTATGGAGTTCATAATTAAGCCTTAAGTTTATCCTGTTATTCAGATGTTGTTCACAGGGAAAGCTTTGAGAATTCCATTCTCTTGCTTTGCCTATTTTGGTGAATTTCCAGCTTGATGCAGTTGAGTTGTTTTTTTACGAGGGAGCCACAAATTTCATTTTGGATATGGAGCTGAATTCTACTTTTATACTCTGCTCCTCTGTATGTTTTATTAATTAAGCTTGTATCTAATTAGTATTGGATTAGGATTAAATGGCTTTCACCGCAACAGTTGTGTTCCACGTGGACCTGGATAATGTTCTTTGTATCGTTCCCTGCAATAGTCAGTGCTGAAGGAAGTTTTCGTCTCTACGATAGAGACAGAATCATAATTTTGTTTGAAAGAGTTGGAGTGATGTGGATAAAGATTCAACTAAATTCTATATATAAACTCACAGCAGAAGATAAAATCATATCGTCAAGTCTACCTTGAACTGGAAACAAATTACTAAATCATATGGCCACTTTTCTTCATATTGGAAAAGCACTTTCAAGAAAATGTTCTTAGAGCAGCATGGATCTTACAGCTGCTCCTGGGATTGCAGGTAGTTAAATATTTAATGTAGTCTTTTTGCAGTTGATATTATAGTTTATTAATGGAACATGATCATTTCTATTTTGTTTTATTAACATTCAAAAACAAACAAAACAGCAAAAAAAACCTCACGATTTTCTTTCTAACGAACCTTTTTTAAAAAAGTTTTTTAAGGGTGGTTGACAGAAAAATTGAAAAGTCTACTTATGTTTTAAAATGTTTATTTTATTACACTGCAGAAGTATTTTGATTTATAAAATTAATTAATTAAAATAAGGAGGTGTAACTTCCTTCGGAGAATCCTACACATTTTTAGCTCTGGAGAAGACTATTTTCTTCTCAGACTTTATTGAAGAGGAATATTTTTATTAATTTATTTAGCTAAATGGTTGTCTTTGTTTAATTTTTCTATGCTTGATTTTTTAAGCAGGATCTCCCACGCACAAAGCCATTCTCAATTTTCCTAATCAAACGTTGTCTTTCCAAATTAATGTATATCTAATCCTTCAAAATTTTCTCAATTTTAACAAATGTTAAACTCACTGTTCATAGTTTCCAGGCTTTGTTTTCAGTCATTCTTAAGTAAGGGCACAATGTTTGACATCCTCCAGCCTTCCAGGATCTCAACTCTGGTTAATGTTGATCAAAATCATCATTCAGGTCCCATGCTAATTCTTCTCTAGCCTCTTACAGTGTTCTTGGATATACCTGGTAAGGAACGCGAGATTTATCCAACCTCAAGCATTTTAGTACGTCCATTACCTCCTATACTGTGATATGGACTGATCCTAAGAACTCACCATGAACTTCATCAAGTTTCTATGTATTCATGTCTTTCTCCATGTTAAACACATAGGAGAAATTTCCGTCGATGATCTCGCGCATCTCTTATGGTTCCACACATACATGTCACTTTGGTCTTTGAGGGGTCCGATTTTCTAAGCAATTATTGTTTTTCCTTTAATATACTGAAAGTACCATTTTGGATTCATCTTAATCTTCTCAGGCAAGGCTCTTTCATGTCGCCTTTTCGCACTACTGATTTCCTTCTTCGGTAAATTCCTGTATCCCTTATATATCTCCAGGGATTCACTTGATCCCAGCTGCTTGTAATGGAGCTTTTTTTTTCCGGTCAAAACCTAAATATCTCTTGTCATCCAGTGTTCCCCATTCTGGTCAACTTTCCTTTCACTTCCACAGTAACAAATAGACCTTGAATTCCAGTATCTCACGTTCAAAGGACTCCCACCTGCCAGAGGTCCCTTTGCCGGCAACAAACTATTCCAGCAAACCCCTGCAAACTCCTACTTAATTCCATTTAAATTCGTCTTGTCCCAATTTAGAACTCAAAGCTGTAGACCTGTTTTGTCTCTCACAATAAATATGTGAAAATTAATAGAACTATGGCCATTGGTTCGAAAGTGCTGTCACACTGTCACCTCCGTCACCTGTTCTTTCTTATTTCCTAAAAGTATGTCGAATATTGCCCAGTCCCGAGAAGGCCCAACTACATGCTGCTTGAGGGAATTTTCCTGGCGCAATTAATGGATTCCACCCCACCAAATCCCTTAACATGCTGGCAGTCCCAGTCAATGTTATAAAAATTAAAATCCCCAATTATGATAATCCCTTCGCTTTTGCATGTCCCACCTCTCTGCCAGTATATTAGTTACTCTAATTCCTGGTGAGTTTTTCGGTCCCTATAACATCACCATACCCCTCCCTATTTCTTAGCTCCATCCACAAATCCTTGCTGTTTGATCTTTCAGTTATTTGATCTCTGATTACTGCTGTGATGTTCCCCTTAATCAGAAATGCATCTCACCACCACTTTCCACCATCCCTGTCCTGCCTAAAGCAGCCATACCCTGGCACATTAAGCTGCCAGTCCTGTCCCTTCTTGAGCTATGTTTCTGTAATGCCTGTAATATCCCAGTCCCACACAGCTAACAATGCTCTGAGTTCTTCGGCCTTACCTGTCAGTCCTCTTGCATTGAAATAAATGCAATTTAATAAAAACAGGCATTCTTGCTCCGTGTTGTGTTCCAGTCTGACCTGACTTTTCACTTTATTGTTTCTGATTACTATATTTCCTTCCAGTCTCCCACTTGCCTCCCTGCTCTTGAGGATCTCACCTCCTGCCAATCTCGTTTAAACCCTCCCTTGGAGCACGAGCAAACCTGGCGCCAGAATATTGGTCCCCCCTCCAGTGCGTCTGCTACCTGGCCCTGTTGAACGGGTCAGCTCTCCCACAGAAAATACTCCAATGATCTAAAAATCTGAGTGCCTTCCCCCTGCACAAATTCTTTAGTTATGCATGTATCTGACATACCCTTCTATTCTTACTTTCATGAGCTCATGAAACAGGAAGTAATCGGGGATTACCACTTCGAGGCCTTGGTTTTTAACTTTTCTCCTAGCTCTTTGGAAACACTCTGGAGCACCTCATTCCTCTATGACGTGTATCATTTGTGATACCAACGTGCACAATGACTTCTGGTTCCTCCCCCTCCCCCTTGACAACGTTCTGCAGCCGCTTGGAGACTTCCTGCAACCTGGCACCTGGGACGTAGCACAACTTACTGGATTCACATCTTATGCCCCTGAATCTCCACAGTGTCCCTCCAACAATCGACTCTCCTATCTCGAAGACCCTGTTGAAATTTACCCTTTCCGTAATGCTCCAAAACTAGTGGTGGTGCCACCAATTTGGCTACCGCTGCTTTCCCTTGAACGGTCGTTCCCTCCAGAAGTATCAGAAGTAGTTTCCTTGTTTTCGTGGGGAATGGCCACAGGGGATAGCTGCACTCTCTGACTACTCTCTTTGCAATTCCAAACCTACTCTTTGCCTGTAACGCGATAGAGAGCAATGACTGGTTGTTGAATTAAATTGTGTTTATTAAAATGCAACAGGGCAGACAGGTAAGAATGATGAACTCAGGGCATGGATGTTTGTGTGGGACTTTGCCATCATAGTCATTACAGAAACATGCTCAGGGTCGGTCTTGGGTGTGTCCACCTCACTAAAGCAGTTATATATGAAGTTCGCAGCATCTCTGGTAATCCTGAGTGCATCCAGCTCCAGCTCACAAACATGGTCTCCCAGGAGCTGCAGCTGGGTGCACTTTCTACACGTGTAGTCAACAGGGACGGTGGATATCTCTCTAAGCTCCCACATCCCACAGGATGAACGTGCAACTGGCCTAACTGCCATCTTGACTGCTGTAAGAATAAATTAAAAGGACTTTATTTGAGCTTGCCTGGACTTTTTTTCTGAGCCGCTGCTATCTGAAGCCTCTCAAACTAATGACTTACTACTTACTCTGCTACCAACTGCATTTCCTCTACTCCTTCACATTTACTTTTGTTTCAGGAAGAAGGGAGACACTACAGTAATGCAATGTTTGTGCCTTAGACATTCCTTGACAGCAAGCCCATGACGACCTGCTCTCCAGAGCACGTTATTACTTGTACTTGGAGGGTGTCTTGCTGAGTCTTCCTCCTGCTGGTGGTGACTGCGCTGAGCCAAATATTCACCCCAACAGCCCATCCGCGTTCTCGCAGTCCCCTAGTGCTTTCTGTCTATTAATACTGCATTTATGAAATCCTTGAATCCAACGATTGCAATCCAAACTGTGTCTCACTCCAAAGGGAGAGAAGTCACGTTCCAGTGAATACAGGGCTATTGGAAAAAGAATTGCATTAGATATTGGAGCAATATTCTGGCTATCCGCGCACTGAGTCTGCTTTTCTGTTCAATTCTGTTATATTTATTCTGATAATCCCCCATTCTACTTTATTGCATATTCCTTATAACCAACCCTTGTTTAAAAATCAGTCTGCCTCAGCCTTCAAGATGTTAAATGATCTAGCCTCAACAGTACTCAGATTTTTCTACAATTATTTCCCTCTCATTGTAGGGACACTTGGTGGTCTTTTAATCCCATGCCGTATTTCGAGCACTGTGTGAGAGTTGTGCCAACATTGGATGTTATCGTGTCCCATCACACCTTTGCTGTGGCAAGAGAAAAAAATAAAAATGCCAGAGCCTTTGCTCTTCTCCTTCATCTTCCACATCAGCCTAAGTTACAGCTCACACTGATCTGGGGATTTGCCCACTCTTTCCCCTGCATAAACTTCCAATTCTTCCTTGTCTTCTCTATCAATTCGTTCAAGGGGCACACTGTCACTCTACCTGAATCCAGGAACTGCTTCTCCCAACTGAAGACCGATATGAAGCCCGTGTTTGACATTACCTGTGGCTCTGTGTAGAGGCTGTCCCCTTGGTCTCTAATATTCCCCCTTCTTTCTGCTGTTACCCTCTTTCTCTTAATAAACTGATATAATGTCTTTGGATTCTTGTTAATCTTACCCACTAATGTTTTATCACGACCCCTTTCTGTTTTTTCTAATGACTTGTTAAGGTTAGCCTGACACTTTGTACATTCATTTAGTGCATCCATTAACTTTGTTCCTGCTTTAAGCTTCTCTTTCGTTTTTAATTCTGTTCTGATTTTTTTGTTGACATCCGAGGTTCCCTCGGCTTGTTTCCCAAATTTTCATCTTTGGTGTTACACGTTGGGCGGACACTCTCATTAATTCTATTTTGATCAAGTGATTCCCCAACACCCAGCCACACGTGTTCTGCTACAGTTTCATCCAGAAGCCACTGCACTTTGGCCAGATCCGGCATATTTTTTTCATTTAGTCGATCTCCCCAATCCAATAACCTTATATTTACCAGATAGTGCGTTTTTAAAAATCTTTTCCTTACCAAACATAAAATGTATGATGTCACGGTCACTGGCCGTATACTTCTCTCCCAATCCAACCTACAATATCCTGACTGGCTTCATTCCCCTCAGTGAGGCACATCACTTCCCCACCCATTGTTGTATGTGCTCCATGATGATACAGGGATCTTTCTGGAATACATTTCAAGGCATATTTCCCCTCTTTTAAAGTTAACACTGCCCTAATTAGTGCTTGGAAATGAAATGCCTGTGTATAATAAACCTATCTTATTTAAACAACTAAGTAAATTGGCTTTATATCTGCTCCTGTACTTTTTTTTTACCCGGGGGTCTTTAATATATCCCCAGCAGTGATCCTGAGGAAGATCTTTCCAAGATATCGTCCCTCCTTACTGTAGTAACTGACTCCATAACTAGTAATGTAACACCACCTCCACTTTTACCCCTCTCATGTCCTGTCTATAGTTCTTCTATTACAGGATATTGAGTTGTCAGCCCTGACCTCCCTCAAAAGCATCTCTGTAATGGCAACAATGTCACATTTCCACATGTCACTTTTTCCCCTTATCAATTCCGTCTGTTGGTTAATATTCCTAGCATTAAGGTAAAGCACGTCCACCCTGGAATATAACACCTGGAATAGTTTGTACCTCGAAGTTCTACAGTCATTCACTGTTCCTTATCAATTACCCAATTCATGAACCAAAACTGTAACTCTGTGACTGAATAAGTATTTTCTCAAATGCAACGGCGTATTTAATAAATGTATTAGCCTAATGTAGTTTTCCAGAACTGGGCATTCTGCTCCACATACAATGGGTTTCTGTTGATTAATTCCCTGCTCAGTGTAGAGAGGGGACAGCCGTCAGTAGTAGGAAAAATGATGACGGCAATGCTGGAGATCAGAGTCGAAACGTGTGGCACTGAAAACGAACAGCCAGTCAGGCAATATCTGAGGAGCAGGAGAGACAAAATTTTGGGCATCACCTCTTCATCAGGAACCTTCCCATATTTTTCATTTCATGGTTCACAGGATTTTGGGAAACATACATGCTAAGTGAAGCAGCACGGTATGTAGCCCTGAAATGGAAATCAGTTAATCAGTTGGTTGGACACGGAGTAGACCATTTCAGGTGAAGTACAGATTAATTGAAATACAAACATAAGAATAGATAAATCCCCTGGGCCAGAAGGGAAATACCCGAGGTTGCTACAGGAAGAGAGGGAAGAGATTTCTGCGCCTTTGTCGATTATCTTTGTGCCTTCACTCTCCATTGGAGTAGTGCCAGATGATTGAGTGTGGCAAATGTCACTCACTTGTTCAGGAAAGGGAATTGGGATAATCCTGAGAATTGCAGTCCAGTCTGTCTTACATCAGTTTTGGGCAAAGTAGTGGAGAGATACTGAGAGACAGACTTTATGATTACTTGGAATGTCATTGCTTTATTAGAAATAATCAGCATGGCTTTGTGAGGCTTTGTCATGCCTCACAAACCTTATGGAATTCTTTGAGGATGGGATCACACACATTGAAGAAGGTAGAGCAGTGGATGCGGAGTGCATGGATTTTAACATGGATTTGATCACGTTCCCAACGGTAGATTCATTCAGAAAGTAAGGAGCCTTGTGATACGGAGAATCCTGTTTCTGGATACAGAATTGACTGGCCCAAAGAGACACTATTTGGTAGTAAATGGGAAGTATTCAGACTGCAGCTCGGTGAAAAGTGGTGTTCTGGGAACTCTGCTGTTTGTGGTTTTCATAATTTTTTTGGATGAGGAAGTGGAAGGGTGGGCTATTATAATTGTCGATGGAACAGAGGTTGATAGAATTGTGGATAGTGGGGTGCGCTGTTGTAGTTTGTACTGGGACATTCACAGGATGAAGAATTGGGCTGATAAGTGGAAGGTGGATTTCAACCTGGCAAAGTGTGAAGTGATTTATTCTGGACAATCACATTTGAATGCAGAATACATGATTAATGATAGGTACTGCTCGTCAGGTTCCCAACAATTCACCGTCCTGTCTAGACACCTTCCCCAGCCACCACAGGAATGCAAGACGTGTGCCCACACCACCCCCAACCACCAGGCCCTAAAGATCCTTCCACATCTGTCAAGGTTTCACCTGCAGTTCCACACATGTCAACTACAGTATCCTTTGCTCCCAATGTGGTATATGTTGTGGAGATAGGTCCTCTATTCACAGAGCTTCTCAGAGAACACCTCTGGGACACCCACACCAACCAACCCCACTGCCCCCTGGCCGAACGCTTCAACTCCATCTTTCACTCTGCTGAGGACATTGAGGTCCAGATCGTCATCCATCGCCACTCCCTTAACACCTCATCTTCGACCTCGTGACACTCCAACCCCATGGCATCCATGTGGATTTCACCATTTTCCACATTTCCCTTCCTCCCACCTTGTCACTGTTCCAGACTTCCAGCTTAGCACCGCCCTCATGAGCCGTCCCATCTTTTTAATCAAAGTGGGAAAGGTATTTTCTTAGATTCCCTACAGAGTGGAAACAGGCCCTTTGGCCCAACAAGTCCATACGAAACCTCCGAAGAATAACCCATTTCTATCTGACTAATGCACCTATAACCATGGGCAATTTAACATGGCCAAATCACCTGGCCTGGACATCTCTGGACTGTGGGAGAAAACCAGAACACCCGGAGGAAGAATGTGCAAACTCTACACAGAGAAATCGAAAAGGATAGCTCCTGGCACTGTGAGGCAGTAGTGCTAACCACTGAGCCACCGTGCCCAACTGTCCATCTTCTTTCCCACCTATCCACGCCACCCTTTCCTCCGATGATTCACCATTACCCACACTTCCATCCAACTATCGCACTCTCAGTTACCTTTCCCCAGACCCAACCCCTCCAATTTATAAATCCACCCTCATGGATCTCATTCTTATTGCTGATGAAGGGCTTTTGCACGAAACGTCGATTTTTCTGCCGCTTAGCTGCTGCCTGAGCTGCTGTGCTTATCCAGGTCCAGCCTCACGACCCTAACTTCCAGCATCTGCTATCTTCGTTTTCGCCTTGTTAACATCTCCACTCAATGCCTGTCCAGGTTGCAGATGAAACATAGCAAATATCTGATTAGTTTTCAGATCACTAAACTCATCACCTTGCAATCATAAACTTCGTTGAAAATGGATTTAAAGGATCTGAATTCAGGCAGATTGTTACTGAACCTCATAGCTGCCTGTGGCACTGAGTGATATACTGACCTGCACCGAAATGTATCCAGAGCACGACCATTTGATTCAGGACAGTCATGCAAGCATTACTTCACAACAAATCATTTGGAATCCATCTTGGGTATCCACCTTTAGAATTCATTTGGAAACTGTGAGGTAAGCCAGATGTCTTCACCATAAGTAATTTTTGTGGCGTGCTTCTGACACTCCATGTCCACATATCTGCTCTCTGGGCCAGGGTCTGACTGAAAATGCATTTGTAAAGCTTGGTTGCTAGTCAGTCAATGATGTCTAATTTGGACAGCATTTGTACTTACGCAGAGACCAGTTATAGCCTGGTGGCTAGTTTCTCCGCGGCCCAAGGTGGATTCCAAATGATTTGTTGTGAAGTAATGCTTGAGTGACTGCCCTGAAACACGTGGTAGTGCCCCGGATACATTTAGGTGCTGGCTAGTATCTCACTAAGTGCCACAGGCAGCTATGAGGTTCAGTAACACTCTGCCTTAATTCAGATCCTTTTAAATGTATTTTCAACAAAGGTTATGATTGCAAGATGATGTGTTTAGTGATCCGAAAAATAGTCAGATATTTGCCATGTTTCATGAATTGCTCAAAAATAAGTTGCCACCCAGGTAAATAGTGCTGTGAGGGAGGCATATGGTGTACTGGGCTTTATTGGCAGAGGAATTGAGTTCCGGAGTCCTGAGGTCATGTTGCAGTTGTATAAGACTCTGGTGAGGCCTCATCTGGAGTATTGTGTGCAGTTTTGGTCGCCATACTATAGGAAGGATGTGGAAGCTTTAGAACGAGTGCAGAGGAGGTTTACCAGGATGTTGCCTGGAATGGTAGGAAAATCTTATGAGGAAAGGCTGAAGCACTTGGGTCTGTTCTCATTGGAGAAGAGAAGGTTTAGGGGAGATCTGATAGAAGTGTATAAGATGATTAGGGGTTTAGATAGGGCAGATACTAAGAACCTTTTACCGCTAACGGAGTCAGGTGTTACTAGGGGACATAGCTTTAAATTAAGGGGTGGTAGGTATAGGACAGATGTTAGGGGTAGATTCTTCACACAGCGGGTTGTGAGTTCATGGAATGCCCTGCCCGTATCAGTGGTGAACTCTCCTTCTTTATGTTCATTTAAGCGGGCATTGGATAGGCATTTGGAAGTTATTGGGCTAGTATAGGTTAGGTAGGACTCGGTCGGCGCAACATCGAGGGCCGAAGGGCCTGTACTGCGCTGTATCCTTCTATGTTCTATGTTCTATGTTCTATGAAGTATGATCATTCAACCGAACAGTAATTGCATCATCTCTGAAAACAGTGATGTTGATGTTATATTTACGGAATTAAAATACAAACTCCTGTCATCATTTAATGTTTCAAAAATAAAGAAGGGACATTTTATTTTATTTTGAACAAAAAATATGCTATCTGACTTTAGACGTGATTGCAACTACATACTCCTTGTCGGTATTCAAATAAATACATTGTCACACCAACATTTCGAAAGTGCTTGGTGTCTGAC
Organism: Hemiscyllium ocellatum; assembly: GCF_020745735.1. Classification (NCBI taxonomy): domain Eukaryota; kingdom Metazoa; phylum Chordata; class Chondrichthyes; order Orectolobiformes; family Hemiscylliidae; genus Hemiscyllium; species Hemiscyllium ocellatum. The sequence goes on from NC_083408.1 coordinate 10,185,649, forward strand.
GGATTATATGTTCTGATTGAGGAAAAAATTGAACAATCATATATAATTGGCTTTCTTATATATTTAAATAAGAATCAGTTAAATTTCTTACTCAAATGGATGAGCTCCAGTTATTTACCAAAAACTGAGGAATGACAATAATTCAACATGCACTGTGAATTTTAACTTAAGTAAATGATTTGTGATATGACGTTGTTGCGAAAAATAATTTGAAATCTTGCACTTTTTTAAAAAGAATGAATGGCATTTAATGCGACATTTGTTCAGTGACAAAAAACGATGAACATGTTTCCGTATGAGAGAAAAGTCAAACATTTACAAAATGGTTGGGCCAAAGCAAATAATTATTTGATTTAGTAATTGGGATACAAGAAATAAAATATTTCTGTGCTGAGTAATAATAAGATTGCATCATCAAGCTGGCACTGCAATACTTGCATTTTAACTGGTTATGCTGCAGCAAATATGATCAGATAATTGCCAGCATCTACACTAGGAAATGATCAGATACTGTCGTTGACTTGCATCTGCACATGATAGAATACAGAAATTTAATGGACAGGCGGAGGTTATTGGGCCACTGTTTATGCATCAGCTCCAGAAATGTCTCCCAAACTCCTCCCATTTGCCACATGGTCTCTGAAGCCCTTTTCATTCGTAACTTACAAATATATATCCAATTTCCTTTTGAATCCTCATTCACTACTCTCCCAAACAGAGCATTCTAAATTCTAACAAATCCCTCAATAAAGAAGTTTTTCCTTATCTCACTCCTAGATCTTGTGCTGACAATCTTGAAACCAGGACTCCGACACGCTGTAATGCGAACCAACATAAACAGGGTATTCGTATTTTAACCTGCCATTTTTTCCATAATTTTGAACCCTGCAATAATTTCACAGCTTTGTCTGTTCTGCTTAATGAAGAGTAACCCTAATTGTACGCATCCTACCTTGAACCAATTCGTTCATTCCAGTTGTCATTCTGATTATTTATAAGGTTTCTGGTATTCTTCTACAAACTAATGTGGTGTGTGTTTGTCTGTGTGTGTGTGTGTGTGTGGGGGGGGGGTGGGTGTGTGTGTGTGTGTGTGTGTGGGTGTGCACGCGCACGCGCACGCTCATGTGTGTCTTTGTGAGCATTTGTGTTTATCAGTCTGTTTGTGTGTGCACGTGTGCATGCGTATGTGTGTGTGAGAGAGAACAATCCTCTGGAATGTCTGAATTACTCCCGGTGCCACGTGGAAAAGAAATAATGATTAAGAAGTTGGTATAGTTTAACATGTGGTTAAGGGGTGAGGGTTTCAACTTTTGGATCATTAGGGTCTCTCCAAGGGCAAGTGAGAGCTTTCAAAAATGGACAGGTTGCATCTTAACTGGAGGAGCACCAAAATCCTTGTGGGGCAGTTTTCTAGTGGAAATTGGGTGGATTGAAACTAATAAACCAGGAGGCTGGGAATCAAAGCAGCAGGTCAGAAACTGAGCAGAAGGTAGAGGTGAATAGGACATCAGGCATGGCCAGTCTCTTGACCATGATGAAGGATGGATCATGTCAATTCAAAACGTGAGTTGGAGACTGGAATAAATGATAGAGCTGAGGCAAATAATTATCAGGGATTCACAAATAAGGTTGGACAGTGTGAGGAATGTGATGGTATGAAGTATGTGAAATCAGGAATCTAGTGTACAAAAAGTATAAAAGCGAAAGATAAACAAAAAAAAAACTTGTTTAAAAGGTTTGTACCTAAAAGCATAAAGTGTTTGGAAAAAATATTGATGAGCTGAGGAATAGTTACAGAATCAAATGGGTATGATGTGGGGCGGATTACTGAAACATGGGTACAGAGCGATCAAGACTGGGCAATGACATGTCCAAGGGCACTCACTATTCTGGAAGCTTAGACAAGGAGGAGCAATTGATGTATTGGTTAAGTATGATATCAAGGCTGCATTAGGAAATGATATTGACACGAGGGAATGGCATGTAAATCAGCCCAGATATAAACAAAAAGCAAGACAAGAAACCTCTTGGGAATAGTAATGTTCTGCTACTGTCCTCCCAAAGTGTTTCTGAGTTCGGAAATAATGACGGCTATTGTCAAGGGCAGAACAGTGGGATGAACATGCATATAATTTCAGTTAATCATCTTGGCAAAGGTAGCCTCGAAGAACAATTCGTAGACTGTATGAAGGATTGTCTTTGAAAGGAACATGTCATGGATTCAACCAGAGAACGGGTTACTTCAGGTTTGATATTATGCAATAAGGAAGGATTAATAAATGATGTTGCAGTTAAGGATCCTCTTGGAAGCAGTGACCGCAACATGCTATAGTTTCGAATTCAGATTGAATATATAAGGACAGAATCACATATGAGGGTTTTAGTGTTGAGCAAGGACAATTATATTGGGCTAAAGTAGGAGTTGGCATGGGTGGACTGGCCAGAAAAAAAGCAAAACTATCAAGGGAAGGACGAATTTTTAAAAAAGTGAAGACACAAGGAGATACTAAATAACCTCTCAATTAAAGTATATTGGTGAGAGGAATAGGAGCTGGAAGTTTTTGCTGCAAACGTTTCGTTCCCTGGCTAGGGAACATCATCAGTGCTGTTGGAGCCTCCTGTGAAGCGCTGCTTTGATGTTTCTTCCGGTATTTATAGTGGTTTGTTCTTGCCGCTTCCGGGTGTCAGTTTCAGCTGTAGTAGTTTGTATGTGGGGTCCAGGTCGATGTGTCTGTTGATGGATCTTCTTGCCGTTTCCGGGTGTCAGTTTCAGCTGTAGTGGTTTGTATATTGGGTCCAGGTCCATGTGTCTGTTAATGGAGTTTGTGGATGAATGCCATGCCTCGAGGAATTCCCTGGCTGTTCTCTGTCTGGCTTGTCCTATGATGGTAGTGTTTCCCCAGTCAAATTCATGTTCCTGGTTGTCTGAGTGTATGGCTACTAGGGATAGCTGGTCGTGTCGTTTGGTGGCTAGCTGATGTTCATGGATGCGGAACAAGTCTTGGGCAAATCATATTACACAAGTTAGTCACACTCTGGAGGACTGGGCAAGGCAGTGGGTTGGTGGAGTTATCGCTGAACTGTTAATCGAGAGACCCAGCTAATATTCTGATGAACTGGATTTAACTTCTGCCATGGTAGATGGTGGAGCTTGAATTAAAACGTGGAATTAAGATACTGATGGTGATCATGAATCGATTGTACGGGAAAAATCATCTGGTTCACTAATGTCCTTTAAGGAAGGCAACTTCCATCCTTACCATAGACTCATCACCCTCTGCCTGAAGACGTTTCTCCTTAGCGCCGATATAATAGGTATCCGATGAACTATGATACTATGCCTTTGGGTCCTTTCCCTTCTAACAATGGAAGCATCTTTCTGACATCTACTCTGGCCAGGCATCTAGTATTTTCTTTGATTCAATTAGATTCTTTCATCCTTCTCACCTTCAGCGAAATTAATCACAGAGATCTCATATGTTAGGCTTTTCATTCCTGAGGCCATTCCTTTTGAACTGCCTCTGAACACGCCCCGGGCCAATATATCCTTCCAGAGATATGGGGCCCAAAACATCACATAATAATCCAAATGTTGTCTGATTAGAGTCTTATGGAGTCTGAGAAGTACATCCATGCTTTTATATTCCTCTCAAAATAAATGTCATCAATGTGGTTGCCTGGGTGACCAGAAATGCCACCTAAAATAATGAACTTATGATGGACATTAACAAATTACTATGGAGTTACAAAATTAACAATGATTAAAGCATGCTGTGAAATGCATCCCGGCCTTGAGTAAACTCTCTGTACTAATCCACATGTTGCAAAATTCAGACAGGCTGCAGCTACCCACAGACAGTTTGTAAACAGACTTGACAGCGACAGACCCTGCAATACAAACCTGGAGTTTAATTTGAATGGGACAACGGAATGCCACCGTTGGGCCATCAATGTGCCATCACTTTATTGGGTCTGATTGATCAGTTATCCAACGTGGTCATTCTGTTGACAGGTCCTCCATATCCTCCCAAAATGAGGTGAAGACTCTGAAGAATGAGAATCACCGCAAACCCCACTTCGTGCAGTAAATCGAAAATAACCAGCGAAGCAGAATATACCTCCAAGTCCATCATAAGAAGGAGAAATCAGCACGTGGAGCCCGGCAACGTTCTGTTGGGGTGGTATACGATCGTACAAAGTTAAGTTGTAGCATAAGGTAGTTTGTAGTGTGTTTCGTTATATTATAGTAAAATGCATTCTTCTAATATTAATTGTGTTCAATAAACAGATGTTGTTGTTTATGAGTCGACTCTCAGTTCCTTTGGTGAATGTAAGATTTTAAAACACACTGTGTCGTGATATAAAAGTTTAATAACAATTGCAGTTCGCTTGCAAGTTTACCTTGAGACAATCTTGGTCGAGAACTCCCAAGTCTCTTTGCACTTCAGACTGAAGAAATTTCCCACATTTAGAAAATAGTCCATGCCTGTATTCTTCTTAAAATGTGCATGACCTCACACTAGCCCCCATGGTACTCCATCTGCCACTTATTTGCCCACTCTCCTAATGTGTCTAAACCCTTCTGCAGCCTCTCCACTTCCACAATGCTACCTGTCTCTACACCTATCTTTGGATTTATCTGAAAAGTTTACCGGAATGCCCCTCGAACATTCATCTAGATCATTAATTTACAAAGTAAAATGTCATGGTCCCAGCACTGAGCCTTGTGGAATATCACATGTCACTGGCTACCGTACTGACATGATCACTTTTATCCTCACTCGCTGTTCTCTGCCTTTTTAACCCTTGTTGTTTCTCAATTCCACCCACACAGATTCTGCACTATCTGTTCATATTTCAGTGATGGGAACTGAGTGATGGGACTGCAAAACACTTCAACATTGTCGCTAATTTATAGCTTGGACATGGACTAAACATATCACATTGTCGATTCCACTAAATTGTGGCGACAAAGTATGTCTTTGACGAAATATTCTGTTTGCATTATGGAAGAATATAAACATGTGAACCCGCTTGAGAGGACACAGACAATTTCAAATGTTTGTGTTCTTCCATAATACAGACAGAATATTTCGTCAAAGACATAAACTCTCGCCAAACTCCAATGGAATTGACAATGCAATATTTGTTTTTGATTTTGTTTGTACATGAAGAAGACACAAGTTAATAAGGAGATATAAATTGGTCAAATGAACAGCAAATATTGGTGTATGGAGAATAGAATGCAAATGTGCCAGTGTTCAAACATGTTGGAAGTTTAATGGAAATGCACGAATTATTTAAATGAAAAGATTTGATTGAGGCACAGAGGTATCAGGCACTTGGATCACACAAAAATGGTTGTGTACATCAAGGTTTTAGAGAGGCCAGACACATGTTGAAACTATTTAGAAACAGAATCCATTCACAAGAAGGAAAAATTGTCTACAGTTTTACAGGGTACTGGTGACACCACATCGAAAGAGCAATGGCCATATTGACATGCAAAGCAGTCCAGAGAATATTCACTCAACTGACTCCTGTGAAGAATTACATTTCAGGAGGAAATATTGACCAGACAGGCCCTGCATCTCCTGGAGTTTAGCTGGAATTTATATGATCTTGTTTAACCTCAGAATATTCCGAATAGTCTTTTTAATTTGAATTCTGAAATAATACTTCAGTTTGTATGAGAGATTACAATAAGTGGATTGAATGTAAAACTGTAGAATATCTCATTTCATAAGATGTGGGTTGTTTCAGTCCTCTCAAAGTGTTGTGTATTTGTGAAACTCCCATCCTAGAGAGCGATGAAGGTTAGGACATTGAATATTCCTAAGGCAGAGGCAAGCAGATTCTAGACTAAGAATGACACACTAACGTTGTAAGGGCAAAGAATGAACACTTAGCCTGATGCTTGTTTCTGCTTTTTTGTTGTCTTCAGCTACCGAAAAATTAGGAGACCATTCCCATGAACATGATGACTTTTCCTTTCAGATTGACGGGCACGACTTTCCAAATGTGCTTATTAAACAAGTGAAAAACTCCTTTAAAACTGTTTTAGGTATTATATAATGTCGAATAGATGTTTTAAGACTGCAGCTTCCTTTCAGTTGTTGTTGTGACGTGAGTTTCGTTAGCAAAACCGAGCGGTTTATTATGTCTTTTTTTCACTCATAATGTGTTAGTGAACCCCAGTGGTCTTTGTGGTGCAGAAACACTAACAATTTTGTTTCGGAGAGAGTTACAGGATTCTGAAAAGTGACAGTGAAGGGAAAATGGTTTTGATTCAAGTAAAGATGCAATGTGACCTTGGAGATTATATTCTTCACACTTGATGCTCACAATCTACGGAAATGGTGAGACTATTTTCTGTTTTAAAGAATTAAAGAGCTGGAGTCTTATGGCACACAAACAGGCCATTCAGCGCAACATGCCTGCACCAGTTAGAAAACACCAAACTACATTAATGAAAGTTTCCTCAAGGTGCATGGCCCACTCTGCTCTGGCATTTTGTGCTCATTCAGCTGCTGATTGAATGCTGCATTAACTTGTGTTATTCGTGATCTGGGCTGCCAGTTGGCCTTTTATTTCAATGTATTCACGAAATGGTTGTGCAACTGCATCACACTACTTCAAAGTCTGCAACAAGCTCATTAGATCAATAAACATGGTTACATTGTTCAATTTTTATTTGGAAATTGGATTTTTCAAAAAATCATTTGGGATTTTAATGGAGCTCGTCCAACATTAATTGCCATTGAGAAGTTCCAGTCCAGTTGGTATTGGCCCATCCAAGTGGCTGTTGCGCGGGAGTGCTAGCTGTGAATCTGATGTATCAGTTTAGCTGTGAGTAAGTATTACTGGTGGTGGACGTCGTGTTAAACTAGTCGCTATACTGTGATGAACAACTAGCAGAAAAACGCAGGAAAACTGACTCTTTGTCAAAGCGAATATGTGGCAAGGAATTTCTTATTCTGCAGAGAAATAAAAACCTTTCAACTCGAGGTCGATGATATTTGGTGTCCTTAAACTAATGGTGTCAAGCAGCTGGAATAATGTTGGTGGGCTTATTGAACGAAACTTACACTGAGCATGTGAATTATCTTGGATATTTTCAGAGATGGATGGGCTGTGCAATGTTTAGTAAGTGCTGATGCTCCATGGGATGATGCTGATTTGTATTCCCCCCCGCCCCAACTTACTGATCACAGTTGTTGGAACAAACCAACAGTTACCAATTGGTGGTGCTTCACAATATATCATGGAATCATACAAAAAAGGAGATGCCTATCAAATCAGGCACCATCAAGTGCTGATACAAGTACTTTGCCAAGTTTGTACGGTTTCCTTCCTAAACCATCCTCACAGGCAGTGCATTCCGGAAGCATATCATCCTCTGGGTTCAAAACAGATTTCAGAAGTCCTCACTCAATCTCTTGTCTTTCACATTAAACGTGTATCGCTTTGTATTTAACCATATGACTAAGGGGAACAGCTGCTGTCTGTTCACTCTGTCTATACCTCTGTTATACACCTCTGTCAGGTTGGCACCATGACATTCTCTGCTCCAAAGTAAAGCAAAAGCAAATCTAGCCTATCTTCATGGTTTGAGTACTATCTTGTGTTGTTATTCTTTCAAAGTGCAGCATCTCACATGTTGCAGTGTTAAATTTTTCGGTCATTGATCTGGCCATCTGAACAATCCGGTTGTACCCTCCTGCAACCTAACACTTTCGTCCTCACTGTGAACCACCAGAATAATCATTGTGTCATCCACATCATTGTTTATCATGCTCTAACCCCCATTCCCATCTCCCACATTCTTATCATCAACGTGTCTGAATATCAGAAACAAAACTTGATTTTCTACCTGTTCTACAGTCGTTGTTGCAGAGGAAGAATTGGTAATTCCAGTCTACAGTTTTCCCTCTTTTCGTGAATTTGCAGCATGATGGAGGAGAGAGTATTTATTCGGTAGCCACAACGCGTATTTTGGATATGGAACTGAATTCTGCTCTTATACTCCAGCCCTCTGCATGCATTATTCATAAGGCTTGTACATCATTAACTTTGGACTCGCTTTTGACACTCTGCACTGCAATATTTCCCTTTCATGTGGCCTGCAGCTCATTCTTTAGAACATTCGCTGCTATCCTGTCAGAGTACAGGGAACATTTTTTTTAATCTGCAGGATGCATGTTGGCTCATTCATGAAGTTTATTTGAAATAACTAAGGTGATGAGAATAATGATTCAATTAAATTCTGCATTGTAAGCATGCAGTAGAAGATCAAATCACATTATCATTGCTAAATTGTATTGGAAGCAAATTCATAGAAAAAAAGCACCGAACGTTCTGGACATTGTTTAGTGACATAACATGACATAATGTTGAGGTAATGAATTGGAGAGAAAAGAAAATGTCTGCCCTTGATGGAGATACAGAAATGTAGAGTGGGTATACAATATGAACAAGAATCCTGTTAATAAAAGAAGTATGCGAAACATTTTCCTAATATTCAAAGGAAACCAGATCCCAATTTTCCTTAGCATTGATGTTTGATTGCTCAGCAATCTCAGTTTTCCAACTGCATGGTTTTCCCTGCCACAGATGGTCCTTCAGACACACCACCTCCTCCCCTTCTTACTCTTTCTTTACCCATCTATTTCCCTTGCATTGCCCCTTCTGCTGTGACATACTCTTCCACTGACCATCTCCCTTCACACTTCTCGCACTGTGTATCACACCACTTCCCTATCACTTCCACTTTCCCTGACTCTCCCTTTCACTTTTTGTTCTCACAATAACTGCTGGAAATTTCTGACTTCTGACCTACCACCTGTCGTCAGTGAATGTGCGTTTGAAATGTTCACTATCCAACAACAGAAAACAGAACGTTTGCCACAGTTTGATGCACCAGGAACAGGATAGCTTTGTTAACTGTTGGTAGAGTGGAGTTTCTTCCTGTTCCTTTATCACAACACTTAACCCAACAGCCTCATCACCAACTGAACAAGTATCTTGGGACTGAATTGGAACTCTATGCATCTATTTTCTTTTGTATATTGTGAGGGTATTGTTCAAATAATCAGTATTCTTGCCTTTAGCTCCTTATTCTTTCAACTGATCTGCTAATATAACTGGAGGTGAAATGAGAGAGACTTCCCTTTCAGTCGAAGCAGGATTTGGCTGAACATGGAATCAAGGACCCTGAGCAAAACTGTGATTAATAGGAATTAGAGAACATTCTGCACTAGTAATGGGAACAATGGGAAAACAATCTCTACAAGTTACCTTCCAAGTTACGTGCCATCCTGACAAGGAAGCAATTTGATGTTCCTACACTTACAGTTGTTAAAACATCTTGTATTGTGCCTACAAGCTGCTCTGTGTGTATGTGCATCACTTGGACAGAAGAGATTCAAGTAGGCTGCTCCGTTTCAACCTCCAGAGTGATTGTGTTTGACACGTAAAATCTGCCCATGCTAGTTCCTTCCGACATTCGTGGATGACGATGCCGTGTACCAATCTATCTTATGTTTCCAATTTCATCTAAAGTTTCAGAAAAGTAAGACCTTGCTGAATGAGTATGACCCTCGTGATATTGAGGTAATGATTGGGGTCCTAAATTCAATTGATTACTTATTGACGATTGATCATGTGATTCGTGGCCACTGAATTCAACATTTTCATGGCGATTTATGACACGGATAATGTTATTAATATTTAGGTCTCTGTTAAAAAGAAGCTTTTTTTTAAATTTTTCATTCAATTACCATAACCAAATACATGAGAGTTAATTGAAATGGGAGCTTCAGTGTTCCCTTTCACATCAGAAAAATATCCACACTCCAAAAGAAAAAGGAAGTCGGAAGTTCTGGAAAACTTCAACAGGTCCAGCAGCATATGACCAGAAAGAGAATTAACATTCTGAGACCGATATGACTTTTTCAGAACAGAGTCATGTTCGTCTGAATATGTTAACTCCCTTTTACTCCCAAAACTCATCAGCTGTGCTTCACCAACATTATCCACTTGCATTTCAGATTTCCAAGTTCCCTCGTATACTCTAGCACAGTGATATATTTGGATGGATGGCAGGGTGCATCAGTGGTTAGCACGGCTGTCTTGAAGCACCTGAGATCTGGCGCTCAATTCCACCCTTGGGTCACCGTCTGTATTCATATTCTTCCGTGTCTGCAAGTGCTTCGTCCAGGTGTTTCTGATTCCTCCTAATTGACCATGAAAAATTGTTCATCTACAAATATTTGCTTTAATTATGGGAGATAGAAGGATCGTGTAGGAATTGGATCTGCGTGCAATGTTCTTCAGGGCTCTATGTCAGCTCGATGGGCCAAATGTTTTATTTCAGCACTTTAGAATTGTATATCATTATTATAACAAAGGCGGTGTTTACTACTGCCAAAATCTCTGTATCAACACGTAATGACCTATATTTCTACTAATGTTCTTCTGTATTCTTCCCATGGCCCTGCACATTGTGTTATACATGCTGTGGTTTTTAATTCTGAATATCCTGTGCATCGAAGAGTCAGGAGGGGACATGAGAATTCGTTGGTAGATTGGGTCAAAGGAAACCCGAAGGATTTCGATAACTATTTCAGGAATTTTAAAAAATGACTAGAGTAAGATTAGGGCCTATCAGAGATAGGGAAAACGCTAAGTGATTTTTTTTCATCAGCATTCACACTAGAAAATAGCCAATGCTGTCGAGGTTAATCCTGAGATACAGGTCAGTAGATTAGATAGGATAAAGGTTCACAAGGAAGATGTTTTAGCAATTCTTGAAAATGAAAAAAATAGATAACTCCCGTGTGCTGGATGGGATTTATCCTAGGATTCTCTGGGAAGCCAGGGTGGAGATTGCAGAGCCTTTGGCTTTGATCTTTATGTTGTCATTGTCTACAGGAATAGGGCAGGAGGCTGGAGGATATCAAATGTTGTTACCTTATTCAAGAAGGGGAGTAGAGTCTAATTATAGGCCAGTGAGCATTAATTTGGTTGAGGGTAAAGTGTTGAAATTGTTAAAAATATAGTGTTCATAGTCATCTAGAAAGGAATAATTTAATAAGATATAGTCAACACAGTTTGGTGAAGGGTTGGTCATGCCTCAAAAAACTTACTAATTTTTTTGAGGAAGTGACCAAACAGGTGGATGCGGGTAATACAGTTGATGTAGTGTATATGACATTCAGTAAAGCATTTGGTAAGGTTTCCTACGATCGGCTATTGCAAAAAAAAATGGAGGCATGGGATTGAGGGTACTTTAGCGGTTCAGGTCAGGAATTGGCGAGCTGAAAGAAGATAGAGGGTGGTAGCTAATGGGAAATGATCATCCTGGAGTTCAGTTACTAGAGGTATACCGCAAGGATCTGTTTTGAGCCCACTGTTGTTTGTCATTTGTTTAACGATCTGGATGATGGCGTAGAAGGATGGGTTCGTAAATTTGCAGATGACACTAAGGTGACTAGAGTTGTGCATAGTGCCAAACGAGGTTGTGGGTTACAGCAGGACACATAGTTTGGAGGCTGGGCTGTCAGGTTGACAAATGGAATGCGATGTGGAACAATGTCAGGCCATTCACTTTGGATGGAGCAACAGGAATGCAGAGTAATCGTCTCTTGGTAAAACTCATGGTAGTGTAGATGAGTAGAGATTCCTCAGTGCCCATTTACAGAGATCCGTGAAAGTTGCTACCCAGTTTGATAGGTTTGTTCAGGAGGCATATGTTGCCTTTGGTTTTATTAGTAGAGGGATTGAGTTTCGGAAACATTGTGACATGTTGCAGCTGTACAAAATCCTGGTGCAGCTACACTTGAACTATTGAATAAAGTTCTGGTCACCTCATTTATGGAAGAATGGGGAATCTTTGGAAAGGGTTCAGCGGAGTTTTACTCAGTTGTTGCCTGGTATGGAGGTAAAGTCTTACAAGGAAAGGCTGAGGGACTTAAGGCTGTTTTCATTTGAAAGAATGTTGAGAGGTGACTTAATTCAGACATATAATATAATCAGAGATTAGACAGGCTGAACAGCAAGAGCCTTTTTTGGATGGTAATGGTTAGAACGAGGATACATCTCTTTAAATTCAGATGTAATGGATACAGGACAGATGTCAGAGGTCTTTTCTTTACTCAAAGAGTAGCGGTGTGGGACGCACTGCCTGCAGCAGAAGTTGACTCGCCAAATTTGAGGACATTTAAGTGGTCATTGGATAGGCACATGGATGAAAATTGGAGTAGTGTAGGTTAGATGGGCGTCAGATTAGTTTCACAGGTCTCCGCAACATTGATGGCAGAAAGGTCTGTACTGAGCTGGAACGTACTATATGCTATGTATACACAACCCTGTCAAACTGTATATCCATTGATTAAATACTTATGTAGCATACTATTCTTTCCATTTGATATTGTTCTGTTCACATTCATCGAATGCACGTGGTGTGTAAACAGGTCATTCAAAGATTAACCTACCCCTACTCCCGATATTGACCCCTCACTAATGTGTCTAACTAACACATCGGAGAACACAATCAGAAGATTAGCTTGGCCAATTCACCTAAACTGCACATCTTTGAATTGTCGGATGAAATACACATAGACCTGGAGAGAATTTGCAAACTCCACACAGAGAATCACCTGATTGTTGGGGTCGAACCAGACCACAAGCAGAGTGAAAGTGTAGCGCTAATCTCTGACCTACATAGCCACATCAGCAATCAGCATTCTGTCTCAGTTTCTTTGCTCTGCTTTGCAATTCATTCTGCCTGTCAGAAAACGTGATGGTGACTGGGGGATTATCTTTGTATTCTCCTCAAATCTCCACAACCACTGCTCCAACTCCTTTCTGTCTCCTAACTAACATTATTTTCATTCTGTCCCTGCTCATTCATCCATGGGCTTTAATGAACAAGGTCTTTTTACATGCCATAATTTTCTTTTTTCTTTGGACTGAAGTAAAAAAAATGTACATCTCACTGTTTTAAAGCGAATAAAACAGCAATAAGATGCTTGCCAAGTTAAAAATAACTTGAAGTGCAACTTGTCTGTTGACATTACAGCACTGCCTTCAGACAGCAGTCAGGGTCATGTCCACACCTATTCAAGCTTCCTCTGTAAGGCCAGGGAAACTCTGCCCAGGAACAATCTTTTGGTTGGCAGTTGTTCTAGCGGAGGAAAGAACAGCACACTAACAACAACTTGATTGTGTGATTTTTGGGGCTGCAAGCAATTCCAACATTGTGCATGAACAACACAGCAGAATCATCTAACCAGCGACAAGAAAAAATCCATCAGTTCCCCCCGCCCCCACCTCGGCACTGACTTCACGAGTGATTGGAGATGAGACTGATACCTGGTGATATCGACATCCAAACCAGTCCAGTTGTTAATGTGAGCTAAAAAAACTGTCCTGAAAGGAGTTACCTGGAAGTGTTCGTTCAGTAACTGTGATTGATGTCAGTCTCCATGGACTCGAACTATCTCTATAAAGGCTTTCTCTCTCCAATTGGTAAGGGACTTCTTTCGGTGCTTTATCCCATGTTAGCAGCAGATATATCACGTCCAAGACTAACGAAGTCAGTAGCTACAGAGACAAGGATTGGAGATACCTGAATCTGCGATCAACAGACTGGAGTGTTCCAGTAATGGATCATAACCTGAGAACATTAGACTGGAATGTTACAATAATCGATCAAAATCTGAGAACAATAGATTGGGATGTTACAACAATGCGCAGGAGTTTATCCGATGGTCTTTCCTGGTTTTCTTCGTCTGGGTCAACATTATCATCGCAAATATTGGGTGTACTGATGATTATTCAGGCAGGTTATTATCCCACCCTCGCTATTGTTGGTGTTCCTGGTACGTTTTTCAATCTCTATTTATTTATTAATTACGTAAACTATGTTGAACTTTAATGTTTTTTTTATTATCTATATCTGGTAAAGACAGAAGCTATGTATTTAGTTCTATTAAAAATTCCATTCATTATCTATAAATTTCATAACCCTCACTCACAAACGTCTGAAACAAAACTGTGAGGACCCCTTTTTGCGTTGAACCGATGTTTGTCTTGGTATTGTCACCATCACCAAACCTGCCCGCTACCAGCTTCACAATACCCTGAGTCTCCACGACTTTGTCAGTGCTGAAGGTCATACCTTACATTTACAGTTGTCTTCTGGCCAATGCTACAGTTACGAATAAATCGATAACAAACTTGTAATGTCTCTAAAGTAAGTTCATGATAGGGACACCGTGTCAAAGTAGAAATGTCGCTGAATGGGTAATTCAGAGGCACAGTTTGGAATACTAAATGTACTGTCTCAAATCTTACCACAGCTGATCGCAGAATTTAAATTCAAATGATAAGAATCAAAATAAAAGCAAATTACGAACTGCAACCATAAAACGAGGAGCATTTTGTCTGAAAATCTATCTATTTCTTTGATGTCCTTTGATAAAGAATCTAACATCGTTATTTGGTCTGGATTGAGAGTGACTTCAGACCCACAACAATGTGCTTGGTTCTATACTGCCTTGTGGAATGGTCACAATCCAGGGCAATTAGTGATGGTCATCAAATGTTGCCCTTCATAGTGATGCTGATATCCCATGAAATACACAGAAAAATCAAACAAAGAAAGCTACTGAAGATCTGAAAAAAAAATGAAATAAAGTGCTGGGGAAATGGAACAGGTTTGGCAGCTTCTGTTGAGAGAAAAACAGAGTTAATGTTTTGAGTCCACTCACCATGCATCAAATCTGAAAGCAGTTGGGAAATAGTGTAATTTGTGTTGGTGAAGTGATTTGAACATGTGGAAGAATAGAGAGATAGAGAAAAAGATTAAAAAAAACAATTGTTGATAATCAGCTAGGATGGAAATAAAATGTGATATTAATCTCGTTATTTTTTTTTCATTTTTTCCCATATCCTCAGTATCATTTCCATGTAGATATCTATCCAAGTCACTTTTTAAAACGAGGTTTGTTTCCTCTGTCTCTCTTCCCTGAGTGTGGTCATCTTCTTTAATACATTAATGCAACATGGATGTAACTGGCTGGGCCAGTATATATTTCCCTTTCCGGCTTGCCCATGAGAAGGTGTTGGAGAGCTGCCTTCTTGAACTATAGTAGTCCACATGCCGTAGGTGCCAGTGCTTAGATGTGTTTGGTTTCATTTATTGTAGTGATATAACTGAATGCTGGCTTGGTCATTTCAAAGGGCAGTTGAGAGTCAATCACATTGTTTTGGGTCTGGTGTCACATGTCGGCCTGACCAAGTGAAGATAACAGATTTCCTTCCACGAAGGACACAAGTGGGCGAGGTTTTTGTTTTTATTTGAGCATTGACAATCTTTCAAGGGATTGCTAATCCAAATACTCAATTGAATTCAAATTCCACCATCTGATGTGGCAGGATTCAGGTTTAGGACTATTCATTAACTGGGTCCCTGGATTAACAGTCTGAAGATAATAGCACTAGACCATTGCAACCCCAGCATCTACACTGGTAATGGTACTGTTGCTGCTATTGTGACTGACGTACAGAAAATTGTGCAGTTACATTGTCAACTACTTCCATGTGGACCAGAACCGGTAATATTTCAGGTCACAGGGACTGTGCAGAACTGCAATGGTTTCTCAGCCAGGAATAGAAACTGAGGCGAGAAAGCCATTTGTTTACTCTGTGTAGGTATGACACATATACAGAGATTTGGCTTGTTCCCATCACTGGAAAGTCAGAGGAGGTTCCCTGATGTTTTTCTTGGGTTTGTGTTATCATCTATTGCAATGATTTAGGGAAACCTGAGGGTCTGGTATCCCCACTCTGGACAAGGTTTGGGCACTGCAGTTTGGAGAGAGTCTGGGTGTACAGAGGCTGCATAGGAAGGAGCACGACACTGCACTATGCTTTCTGAGATTTCCGTAACTATTTCTCAATGTTGTACCTTTTCCGTGTGCAAAGTCTGAAGCCAGTTAATTTCAAGAATGACGTCACAGAGCTGTGAAACCTCCATCAGCATAAACTGTAGGTTCACACCAAGGAGAGGACAGTATGCAAAATGCCATCAACTTTTTTGATTTTGGAATCCTGCAGACTTGGAAGTAGCTACTGTGACCACAACCATTTAAAATAGGAGCGAGATGGAAAACAGAATACCAACTGATGAATAAATCGATGTCAGTTGTGAGGGAAAATTTTAGAATTTTTTAGTAATTCATAATAACTAGATCTTTGGCGAATAATTATATGAGTTGCTAAGTCAGCCTAGATTTTAGAAAGGGAAATCGTTTTTGATAAACCACTTGGAGTTTGTGGACGATGTTGATTGTGACATCGACAAATGAGAGGCAATGGGAAGAGTTTATTTCAAATTTGAGCAGACTTTTGACAGGTGAGTGAAGAATGTTGGAGTCCTGTGTCAGGAGTGATTATACTACATGCATTGAGAATTGGATAATGGGGAGAATACAGAGAGTAAGATTCAGCTCTGGACTAAGGGTCATTGCTCGTTGGGTATCCCATATATCAGTGCTTGGAGCACAGCTGTTTACAAAGCAGATAATTGATTTGACTGCCTGCAACGAATACAGTTCTTTTCATTTTGTATTTATTAGAAGATGAGAGGTTGGGAAGTGCAGTTATCACTTACACTATTCACACTAGCCAGCAAGTAATCAGGACAGTAAATGATATGTTGTCCTTCATTACAAAATAATTCATGTGTTGGAGTAAATTCATCTTCCTGCAATTGTAGAGTGTTGCTTGGACAGTATTTTGGCCACTGATTTCAGATTCTCTCTCCTTTATAAGGAATGATTACATTGCGACTAAGACAGTGCAAAATACTTTCACCAGACGTATTCCTGGGACGATGGTACCGTGAGCAAAGTGTGAGGAAAATGGGTGTTTAATACGTGGCGCTGAGAGGAAATAACAGGCTTTTACTATTAAAATTGAAGATTAGGGATTAACGTTAAATTTGTCAAGAAAAAGACAGTGATCATGTGAAAAATTATATTTTTTCCATGAGATTTGAATCCCAATAGTTCACATACCTGCGCGGACCTCCCATGTTGGTTTAGAGGCAGATCCAGGCTATGAATGAATTCTCACTGTCTCAATATGCAGTTGGTGTGAGAACCTGCATTGATCACAAATCTGTCAGCAGCCACAATAACCTTATTCCCGAAAGAGTTAGCCATTCCCACCAGGTTGTAACCTCCATCGAAATTCCAGTCTGTCTTCTCGGAGATAGAAGCTTTTTCCTTGAGACTTGACACAAACCATCCACCTTCCCTTCTCATTTTCAGTAAACCAAGCTAAAGTAACACGTGTACCACTGGCAATGGATCCAGGCAGAACAACATAGAGCAGATTATCTGTGTAGTCTCTGCTTCACTGTCTGTCACGTTGGGGCATCAATGACATCTTCCTATTTCTGCGTAATTGACTTGACAGTTCTGAATGTCCACTTCCTGCTCATAGAAGAGGCTCAAAGACCCGACTTTGCAACTCCTGGTTCCTGTTTAACACCTCGATGTGCTGATTGCACTCATTCCCTCATTGTGTAATAGGCAGGAGGGACTGAATGGGCGATGTCTGTTCATGTTTAATAGTTTCAGTGGGTTGAATATATTCCGTTTAAACCAGCTTGAGGTGCTGAATGAGCTCCTGTTATTTAACTGTAGGACACTAAAAAGAGACATTCCAAGTAAGACTGTTACAGGAGTGTTACCTTCACTTTAACAACACAGTTTAGATGCTATCCACGTCTTGCTGCACGTGGACACAGACTGCTTCAGCAGTGGACAGGTGCCAAATTTTTCTTAATATTGTGTGATCTTCAGAGAATATCTCCATTTCTAACCGTAAGATGTGGGAAAGACATTGAAATAGCTGAAGAAAGCTACCTTGAGGATGCAGACAGAGATGTCCTGTGACTGAAATGTTTGATCCACAACAACCACAAATATCTTCACTTGTCCTCTGAATGCCTCTAACCAGTGAGGAGTTTACAATTCATTCCCATTACATTCACTTCTCTTCGGGGTTCCTTGATACCATCCACAGTTAAATCCTACCTTGATATCATGGCCAGTCACTCTTACTGCGTGTTCATATATTTTATTCATGTGAATAGGTCACGGTATGTTTGTGAGGAGTGTTTGGTTCTCACAGAGGCTAGTAACTGCTGCGACTTCTGTATTCCAGAGAGGTAGGAGAGGTAGGTCACTAAGATATTTAGAAGGGGCACACTGGATATATGAGGCATCAGAATGTTGAGGGCTGCAGAGATTGAGCATAAGAGAGGAGTTGAGGCTTATGCAGATCAGCTATGATCATATTGAAGAGAAAGACAGGCCTGAAGGGCTGAATGACGTATTCACTGATCTGATGTTCTCTAATTCTGTTATTGGGAAGACATTTTCCTGAAAATTCTGTTATTGGATGTTGCAGTCACGGAGACCAGAGGATTTTGTGGGCCATCTCTGTGTGAGGTATGGGCCCTGTATTTACAAGTAAAAAATGAGGTCTGCAGATGCTGGAGATCACAGCTGCAAATGTGTTGCTGGTCAAAGCACAGCAGGTTAGGCAGCATCGATGCTGCCTAACCTGCTGTGCTTTGACCAGCAACACATTTGCAGCTGTGATCTCCAGCATCTGCAGACCTCATTTTTTACTCGAAGAAGAATTCTCTATTCCTGAGATGCTGCCTAACCTGCTGTGCTTTGACCAGCAACACATTTGCAGCCCTGTATTTACAGTAAATCTGACTCAGCAACATGACCAAGAAATGAAGACAGTTCTGTAAAGACAGAGGAGTGAGATGTTTTACACCGTCACCTACCCTTTCTTTTCCCAAGAATATTTTCCAACGCCATGTCAAACGTTGTGTGACAGTCTTCATCCACTGAATGGTCTCCGCTGTTTCTGTGCACCAGGGTTGAGAGGATCAGTGGAACATAAGAACATGGGACAGAAGAGAAGGATTGGCCATGAGACACTTTGAGCATTCTCCACCAAGCACTAAGATTGTGGCTGATCAGGTTGTGGTCTCAGCCTCACTTTCCTGTCTGAACTTCATTGTCGTTTACCATCCAATGTCTAAGTAGCATGGCTTTGAATAAATGCAAACACACAGGCACCACAAACTTCTGGGGAAGAGCATTCCCACTCAAACAGCCCTTTGTGAATTACTCCTCATTCCTGTTCAGACTGGGTTTGGAGAGGTCTCTGTTTCATTTTCTATTCCAGCTCCTTCATTGGTCATGAAACATTTTAAATGTAACTACGTTGGTCATACGGCCAATGATATCGTTCTCAGACTAGGTCAGTTTCTTTGCTGGGGACAAGTCAGGTAAATACCTTTAATTTGGCAAAGTAATTTACCAAAGCTGAAAATGTGTTGCTGGTTAAAGCGCAGCAGGTCAGGCAGCATCCAAGGAACAGGAAATTCGACGTTTCGGGCAAAAGCCCTTCATCAGGAATGAGGAAAGTGTGCCCAGTAGGCTAAGATAAAAGGTATGGAGGAGGGACTTGGGGGAGGGGCGATGGAGATGTGATAGGTGGAAGGAGGTCAAGGTGAGGGTGATAGGCCGGAGTGGAGTGGGGGCAGAGAGGTCAGGAAGAAAATTGCAGGTTAGGAGGGCGGTGCTGAGTTCGAGGGAATCGACTGAGTCAAGGTGGGGGAGGGGAAATGAGGAAACTGGAGAAATCTGAGTTCATCCCTTGTGGTTGGAGGGTTGCCAGGCAGAAGATGAGGCGCTCTTCCTCCAACCGTCGTGTTGTTATGTTCTGGCGATGGAGGAGTCCAAGGACCTGCATGTCCTTGGTGGAGCGGGAGGGACAGTTAATGTGTTGAGCCACGGGGTGGTTGGGTTGGTTGAACCAAAACAAACTTACTCAAGCTATGATGGGAAGATACATGGCAAGCAATGTGGACAACTATGTACTTTAATACTTATCTTTCAATCTATACTGGGACACAGTTTGTATTCACAGAAACATACACATACACTGAGACAGTCACAGTGTCACACACAGGTGCACACAGGCATACGCATACACATGCATGAAGTGAAACAGAAAAAAAAGCTCTGCAGAATATCAGCTTGAAAGAGCTTTTCGTAGCAAAAGTTAAATTCAAGGCAAAAGGGAAATCGGGTACTCTAATAAGACCCCCGACAGGCATGGTCTCCGATTTCATAAAATTGATGTTATACCCCAAGAAAGATTCGAATACATTAATCACTTGGGGCACAGATATTGTCGAGTTATTTATAAAGTGAAGAACGTCGTCTGCATAAAGTGTGATCTTATGCCATCCTGGTCTTACCTCCAGGGCAGTAATATTGTGGTCCCTCTGGATGGGCTCTGCCAACGGGTCAATCACCAATATAAATAGTAACGGTGAAGGGGGCACCCTTGAAGGCTGACTCTGCCATTGCTAAACTTGTCAGACCTTATACCATGAGAATGAGATCCGCTGCTTTATAACGAGATAATACTGTAACCCACGTGACAAAGGCCCCGCTGAGGCCGAACCATTCCAGGACATAATAGAGGTATGGCCACTCCACCCGGTCAAATGTGTTCTCTGCATCCACTACCAAGCTTGGATTCGACCCTTGCTGACACACCTGAACCATATTAGCACTCTCCTATTATTATTAGATGACCTGTGACCCCTAATAAAACCTGTCTGATCCTATTTCACAATAAAGGGCAAGACTTTCTCCAGCTTACTAAAATATTAAAGTCCACGTTTAATAAGGATATAGTTCTTTATGAAGTGTATTCCTCGGGAGATTAAGATAAAAATTTCCTCCTCTCAAGAGGATGGGAGGCAGTCCTGGCAGTATGAATAATTGTAAATATCCAACATGAGCCCAGCTAGCATGTGTATGAACTCCTTTTGAATCTCACTCTAAAATCCATCTGGGCCCGGTGCTTTCCCACTCTGGAGCTGCCTCACCGACTTCTGTATCTCTTGGATTGTCAGAGGGGCATTCAAAAGAGTCACCTGCTCTGAGGTTACACCTGGGAACCGCCCATAAAAGAACTTCATGCTGCATTATCTTTCTGGGATTGCAGTTGATGGCTGCACACTCGCAAATGGATGTGATCGACTGGGGTGGGGGGGCACTCTTCTTTCTGACCAAGTACGCCAGATATCTACCCTGAATATCACCATACCTGAATACCCTCAGTTTCGCAAATGAAATTGCTGTCTTTGCTGTCTGGATGAGCGCAGCGTTCAGAGCAGCCCGGCCCATTGTAATTTGCTGCAACTTATTTGCAGACGGTCTGTGAAAATATGCTCTATCAGCTGCTGCTCCCCTTTCCACCGCTTCCGAGTCGCCGAGTAAGAAATAATCAAACACCGTGCGTCGGCCTTGGCAGTCTCCCAGAGGACCGTCGGATTATCTGTCTTCCAAATTAATGTACAAAATAATTTTTAAATCCCATGAAAAATATTCAATAAACTAGCTATCCTTCAGGAGGAAAGTATCCATGCACCAGTGCTGCAAGCCTGTCCCATTGCCACAATCATTAATCTTCATGTATACTGCCACCTGATCAGAAGTGGCTCTGTTTCCAATTCAAGAGGAAAGCACTGCATTCAAAAAGGCCAATGGGGAAAACAACATGTCGATCCTTGTTTGCCACTTATGTCGGTTAGGAAAAAAGGTGAAGCCCCTACCCTAAGAGTGAACCACCTCCACACATCCACCAAGCGCAGTTCCCTGTTTAGATCCACCAGTTGCTGAGATTGAAGGGAATTATCCACGAGAACCCGAAGCATCCTATCCACCTCGGGATCCATCTGTCGGTTAAAGTCTCCCCCTATAATTTTATGATGCCCCTCAAGGGCCAATCAACCTAGAGAGCTCATCCGTTAAAAAAATTGAGGTGTGTAACAGGGGCAAGATGGAGGACGGGAGAAAATTGCGACTGCACGAGTTGCTCCTTCTGTTGAGGTATTGTAGGTGCTGGAGGTTATTTCCACGAATTCCAGGAGCAGCACTTACTGTTTTATATGCTGTAGCATTGTTTTGGAATTTTGTGGGGAAAAAAAGTCAAAACAACAGCAGTTTTAACAGGAAAAGTACAGAGAAACAAAGCACATGGTGAAGACAGTGCAGGTGAGAGAGAGATAGAACCTGCAAAGTTACTGCCTTTGCTGTTTTTGAATACATGTTTCGCTGGATATCGGAGTGCGTCTGGGAAAATTAACGAACAGTGAATTTCATGACAAATCTTGGAGAAACCTGTTTAGGTGAAGTTCACATCACAGAATCAGATAGGTTAATCGTTGTTTTAAGTCTGTCCAACAGAAAGTCTGCTGTATTGAGTGCAGTGGGATCTTTCTTGATTATGTTTTTGGAGATAAGACCCTTAATTTAATTTAAAATATAAGCCATAACTATTACTTTAACCTGCTGCAGTGCTTTGTAGAGGAATACGACGGTGTTATTTTCTGGGTCTGTAGATTGTGAAGGAGCAAAAATGGCCTTTGCAGTGATATGTACTTCTTGTCACATGTGCAAGTTCAAAGAGAGTTTAAGTTTTACTAAGGATCATATCTGCCATAAATGGTGTTGGATGTGAATCTTATCAAATCAAATGGATTGGGTGGAGAGACAATTAGAAGGGATGAGGAATTTGCAACAGCAACAGTGTGTGATGGATGGCAGTTATAGGAAGGTGGGAAAGTCTTAGATACAGTCACAAAAATGGATTAACCCCAAAAAAGGGTAAGAGAGCTAGGCACCTAGGGCAGGAGTATTTTGTGGATGTACCCATTTGAGACAGGTAGGCTGTTTTGGATAACGTATGGGGTGATGGACTCACAGGAGAATGGAGCACGAGCAGCCAAGTTTCTGGTATTGAGACTGGCTTGAATGCATCGAGGGATACGTCGGCTTCCAAGAGATCAATTGTGTTAGAGGATTCTGTAATCCTAGTTACAGACAGGCGTCTCTGTGGCCAGCAGAGAAAAGGCACAATGGCGTGTTGTTTCCCTGGTGCCAGAATCAAGGATGTCTCAGAAAGGGTGCAGAATGATCTCACGGGGGAGAGGGGTCAGCAAGAGGTCATTGTCCACATTGGAACCAACGATATAGGAATGGAAAAGGCTGACATTTTGAAGAGAGATTACAGAGAATCTGGCATAAATTTAAAAGGAGATCCTCAAGGATGGTAATATCTGGTTTACTCCCAGTGCTACGAACTAGTGAGGGTAGAATTGGAGGATAGAGCAGATGAATGCATGGCTGAGGAGCTGACGCATGGGAGAAGGATACACATTATTGTATTATTGAAATCTGTTGTGGTTCTGTTCGCCGAGCTGGGATTTTGTGTTGCAGACGTTTCTTCCCCTTTCTAGGTGACATCCTCCGTGCTTGGGAGCCTCCTGTGAAGCACTTCTATGATGTTGCCCCTGGCATTTACAGTGATTTGTATCTGCCGCTTCTGGTTGTCAGTTCCAGCTGTCTGCTGCAGTGGCTGGTATGTTGGGTCCAGATCGATGTGCTTTTTGATTGAATCTGTGGATGAGTGCCATGCCTCGAGGATTTTCCTGGCTGTTCTCTGTTCAGCTGGTCCTATAATAATAGTGTTGTCCCAGTCGAACTCATGTTGCTTGTCATCTGTGTGTGTGGCTACTTTGGATAGCTGGTCATGTAGTTTCGTGGCTAGTTGTTGGATGGATGCGTGTTGTTAGCTGTCTTCCTGTTGTTCTTATGTAGTGTTTTGTACAGTCCTTGCATGGGATTTTGTACACTACATTGGTTTTGCTCATGCTGGGTATCGGGTCCCTCGTCCTGGCGAGTTATTGTCTGAGAGTGGCTGTTGGTTTGTGTGCATTTATGAGTTATATTGGTCGCAGTAGTCTGGCTGTCAGTTCAGAAATTTTTTTGATGTATGGTAGTGTGGCTAGTCCTTTCGAATGTGGCATGTCCTAATTCCGTTGTCTTTCCCTTAGGCATCTGTTGATGAAATTGCGCGGTTATCCGTTTTTGGTGAATGTGTTGTATAGGTGTTGTTCTTCCTCTTTTTGCAGTTCTGCTGTCCTGCAGTGTGCTCTGGCCTTTACGAACAGGGTCTTTTTGCAACTTCTTTTGTGTGTGTTGGGGTGATTGCTTTCGCAATTTAGGACTTTGTCTGTGTGTGTGGCTTTCCTGAATGGTGGCGCAGGCTTGAAGGTCCAGATGGCCCAGTCCTGCTTCTAGTTTGTAAGTTCTTATGTAATGGGTCAACATGAAATCGGAATCATATTTGAGAAACTGACTGATCGACGCATACAGAGAAGAAATGGATGCAATGCATTTAGATTTTCAGAAAGAGCTTGATAAAGACTGTGGTCGCGTGTGCAAACTCAACTATCACGGCATTGGGACTAAAATATGAACATGATTTAAGAATGGGGGAACTGACATGAAAGAGTGAACAGGAATAAAATAATCTGTTTTGGCGTGTCGTAGATATCAGTGATTGGGCTCCAGCTATTCTCAATGCAAGTCAAACATTTAGTTGAGGGAATCAAATGCAATATTTCTCAGTCTGCTGACAGCACTAAATGATGTTGGATTGTTAGTGGGCGAGGAGGATTTAAAAAAAAAGCTCCAAAGTGATTGAGACAAGTGGAGTGAATGGGCAAATACATGGCAGATGAAGATCAATGGGTGCGGATGTGACTGTGTGTACTGTGATAATTACAATAGAACAGCAACCTATCATTTGAGAAGGGATTGGACGAAACATGTTGGTCTTTAAAGGGATTTTTTTTCTTTTTCTTTTCCTGCTGTGCAGCCCTCCGTGTCCAGACAGGGCAGTGAGTTCTGAACTCAAAAGTCAATACAGGGAATGGCATTGGCACGCTGACCAGTGTACACAAACCCACCAAGTGGGGAGCTGTAACATTGAAAATTCTCTGTATCTCCTTGCACACCGGTCACTGAAAGCAATATTGCAAGAGTAGAAAGCAGGTGGGAAGTTAAATGGTGTGTTGACCTTAATTTCTAGGGAATTGATGACAAGAGTAAGGGTGTCTTACTGCAGCTGTACATGGCCTTGGTGAGAGCCCATCTCGAACATTGTGCAGTATTGTGTGCAGTTTTGGTCTCCTTACCTAATAAAGGACAAACCTGACATTGAGGGAGTGCAGTGAAGAATGACTAGACTGATCTCTGGAATGACAGGCTTGTTGTGAGAGCAGAGTTTGGGGCGATTGGGCCTGTATTCCATGGAATTTAGGAAAATGAGTGGAGATCTCAGTGAAACATATACAACTCTGGCATAGTACGTCATTTAGGAAGTAGGGATGATAATTCCCCTGGTTGGGACGTGTAAAACAAGGGGCCACAGTATTAGGTACAGGCAGGCCACTCTGCATTGAGATGAGAATAAATGTCTGCACTCAGTAACTGGTGACTCTGGGGATTTCTCTCCCACATAAGCTGTGGAACACAAGGGACTGAATATGAGTAAGGATTTCTCGACATGAAAGGGAGCGGGAGGCATCTGGAGTATGGCTGCCACAAGCCCTCAGATGTCAGGAAGTAGGCTTCTGCAGGGTCAACAAGGCGATGTTTCTCATTCCCTTTTCCGATCCTGAGGCTGGTGCTGTAAGTTCTGTCAGTTTTATCCTTCCATACCTCGGAGCAGTTTGAAACAATTTCGTGTCTTGCTTTACCGTTTTAGAGAACATTGAAAAGTTTATCACATGCGTGTGTGTCTAGAGTCTAGTTTAGGCCAGACCAGGAATGCATGGAATTCACCAGGCCAGAATTCCCTTCCTGAAAGTACATTGATGAAGCAAATTGGTGTTTGCAATCGATATTGATTTCAGCATCACCGTTACTGACACCAGACTTTAGATCTCGATGTTTTATTAATTGTTATTAACTTCCATCCGCTGCCAGAGCATTAGCCTGGTCTGGCTTAGTAATCCAGTGACATTTCCACAACAGCATCATCTCCACGTAGGGACCTATTGGAAACCGCACTGAGCTAGTAATTTCTATGCTGTGTGATAGATCTGTCAAAAAGAACTTCTACCAGTTTAACTGTCTTGATGGGACTGAGGGTGTGGCAAATGGTCAGATTGGAATTATTCTCCTCTTAGGGGACTGGACATAGTTGAGAAATTTTCCACATTGCCAAGAATATGTCAGAGTTGGAGCTGAAATGAAACAGCTTCCCCAGGGACACGGCTTGTTGTGCAGCACAAGCCTTCAGTCCTATTGCAGGAATGGGGTCAGGGCCCAATGTCTTTCTCGTATGCACTTTGTTCACCTGTTTCTCCATGTCACTTGCAGAAAATCAAATTGATTGAAGACTGGCATCTTTGATTCTGGGAGCATAATGGCGAGAGTGAAGTGAATGCTGGAGTCTCTTGCTAAAGCAATATCATTATCTTTTGCATGGATGTAAAGGACTGTTCCATTATTTAGGATTGTGATAATAGTGGAGCCCTTTATTCCACGAAATTGTTTAACCAACCATCACCATTTATGGCAGGATGTGACTGGTCTGTTGGTTTGCTGATATTGTGATCATTACACCCTCTCTATCAGATGTTATTGCTGCTGTTTAGAATGTAGGCAGTCAATTATGGTAGCTTTAACGGTTTGTCATCAGATTTAGGTACACACGATTGGGACACTGGCACGTTCACCTATACATCACTGAACCATATATCAACTTGGTTGGAATGGTTAATTGAGGGATTATCCCAGCAAAAACATTACAGATTGCGCTTGAATTTAATTCTGCTTCTGCTGTTACTGTGATCTGCAGAACCACATCAATGTCAGGAATACTCTATTTAAGAAAGTTTGCAGAATTAGATCATTTAAAGTGTTTGCAGATGAGTTTTGACTTGGAAACGAATTGAATGCAATGAAGGATAAGTGATGAAGGAGGAGTGAAAGAGCCATAGACTTTTAGATATTTACAGTATGCAAACAGATCTTTTTGTCCAACACGTCCATGCACCCCGGTTTCCTAAACTGAATGATTACTATCTTTCTTCTTTTGACACAGGCCCCTCCAAACTTTTCCTATTCATGTACACATCCAATTGTCTTTCAAATGTTGTAATTGTACTCCCCAATGCCACTTCATCTGACAGCTCGCTACATACACACACTACCCTTTGTGAGAAACAACGGTCCCTTAGATCTCTTTTAATGGTATTCTCTGATCCCTTAAACCTATCTTCTCTGTTTCTGGACACACCCACCCGAAGGACATGATCTTGTCAATTCATCCTATCCATGCCTTTCAAGATGGAGTAAAGTTTACCTCTCAGCCTCCAACACAAAAGGAACAAAATCCCAGCCTATCCTTATATCACAAAACCTCCCGTCTCCGTCACATCATTTTAAACACTTTTGTCCCCTTCCCAGTTTATAACATCCTTCCTATAGCAGGGTAAGAAGAATTGCTTCAAATGTGGCCTTACCATTCTCTTGCTGAACCACAACATGATGTGCCAATTCCTGTAGTCAATGCTCTGGCCGATGGAAGTCAGCTTGCCTTACGCCTTATTGACTGCCCTGTCAACCTGCGACTCCACTTTCACGGAATTATGCACCTGGAATCTCTGTTTGGCAATCCTCCCCAATACACAACCATTTTCTGAATAAATCCTACACTCGTTTGTCTAACAAAATGCAACATCTCACATTTATCTGCATGAAGCTCCATCAGCCAATCCTCAGCCGACTTGCCAAGGTATCTTTGTTCTCTAAGATAGCCTTCTTTACTGTCCAACATAACTCCAATTTTGGGGGTTTCATCTCCAAATTACTATCCAAAGTTCTCATCCAAACCATTTACAAAAACAATGATCAACAGCAGCCTGGTCCTTGTGGCACAACTCTGGATACAGGCCACCGGTTGTAACAGCAAATCTCTCCCAGCACCCTCTGTCTCCTACAGTCATGCCAGTTTTGCATCTAATTGGATAACTCTGCCTGATCTCCTATGATCTAAACTTATTAAACAGACTACCATGTGGAACATTGTTGGGTCTCACTCAGGTCCAGGTAGACAACGTATGCTGCTTTACATTCATCTATCTTCCCGATCATCTCTTCAAAAACTGCAACCTAGTTTGTGAGACGTGGATTCACAGACATAACGTCGTGCTGAATATCCCTAATCAGTCCTTGCCTTTCCAAATGCATGTAAATCCTGCCTCTCAGAATCTCTTACAAACACTTATCCACCCTTGACGTTAAACTCACTGGTCTGTAGTTCCCTTCGTTTTCCTTGCAGGCAAATTACAAATAATGTAACGACATTAGCTGTCTTCCTGTCCTCCAGGGCCTCAACAGTGGATGTCAATGATACACATAATAAAGTCAAGAAAACTGCAGAGTTCGTAAACCAGAAACTAAGACAGAAATGTGCTGGAAAAGATCTGCAGGACTGGCATCATCTGTGCAGAGGAATCCGTGTTAATGTGTTACAACACGTTGGAAAACCCACACCCCACCCTACACTAATTTAAACTTGCAACATAGAAAAGATTTGACCTGTGCTGTAGTCTGCAAAAAAATCGGAAGGCCAATAAGCATCCTAAAGGTCACTATTTAAAATAAAAATTAACACTTTTTACTTAAAGTCTAACAGACAATAATTAACTAATAGCTATTTGCAATTCCTTTTCCTGACCTATCTTTTACTTTCCCTTCTACAATACTGGTCCGATAAACCCCCACCCCCACCCCACCATTAAGATATACCAAAATATACAAATTTCAGAAACAGCCAGCTGTCGAATTTTCTCTTTGTATCTTCTTCTGTCTTCTTTTCTTCTCATTAGAGTTTCTGTTTCACAGATCACTGAGAAATAAAGGTACATTTCGGAGAGCTATTCTCTGGGCAATCTGTAGATGGTGGTAGCGTGGCCGTTCTTCCCCAACTGATAATTTTTTTGGCTTTATACCCCAAAGCA
The DNA here is from genome assembly GCF_020745735.1 of Hemiscyllium ocellatum. NCBI lineage: Eukaryota > Metazoa > Chordata > Chondrichthyes > Orectolobiformes > Hemiscylliidae > Hemiscyllium > Hemiscyllium ocellatum. Next base: position 10,214,648 of record NC_083408.1, read on the forward strand.
ACGGGTCATTTCATTATTTTTAATATTGTCAAAATGCAATATTCAAACTCGAGTGTAGTTTAGTTTCCTGGGACATAATTTAAACGGATTGATCGAATTTGATTGTACTGTTGTCTCATAGCAACCCAGGTACTGCCAGCTGCTGGATTACATGCTACTTTGTAAATTTTCCAGAACTCACTGTGCTTGCAAATCCTTCAACCCACTAAAAAGGACAGTACCCTTTACACGTTTATAACACCTTCTCTCTAAAAAAAATCCATCATAATTAAAACACAGTCTCATTTGTTTTTCTATTCTTTAAACACATTACTATAACATACAGATGACTTAAATCTAAGTTCACTTTAACTTCTTCTTATATACCTATATTTAACATTGGATAAATACAAATCTCGTTTAAACTTAATCAGTTAAATCTGTGAGAACACATCTGTGGTTACATTGTTACAACACGCTAGATGTGCAATTTTTAAATGAAAAGTCTGTAACATAAGGCTCCAATGAAATAGCCTTTAAAATGTTCAAAGAAGAGAAGCAGATTTGGATCCATGTACACAACCGTCTCCAACACGCTGTTTGGGAGTACACATTGAAATGTTATAAGGCTAGTTCCAAACTCAATAGTTCTTTGTCAACCATGGAATATTTTCTCTGGTGGATGTTGAGATTCTTTTCAAAGTACAATCCCATCTCATTTTCTTGTAGCAGTACAGCTCCAACTCCTATGTCACTAGCATTGATGGGAACTTTGAAAGATTTTGAAACGTTTGGTGTATCTAAAACAGGTTTGGTGGTCAATTTTTTTTTCGAATGGTCGAATGTCTCCTGGCGTTGCTTCGTTCACAAAACTTTGTGTTCTTCTTCAGCAAGTCAGTTAACAGTGCCACTACACTGCTGACAGTTCGAGCAAACTTCCGATAGAATCAGCTGACTCCTAAGGAGCGAAGCACCTTTTTCTTCAAGGATGGTTATGGAAATTCCTGGGTAACTTTTATCTCTGTGTTCCATGGGTCAAATTTCCATGACTGATGTATTCTCCCAAGGACATCACGTCTACTTTCGCGAATTCAGTTTTGTTTAATTTTATCACCAGTTTTGTTTCTTGTATTCATTCAAAAAGCTCTGACAACTGTACGAAGTGATCTTTCCAGAACTTAGTAAAGATCACCACATCATCCAAACGGACTGCACAATTTATTAATCAAGTCACGACTCTGTTCATGCGTCTTTGCAATGTGTTGGGTGTGTTCTTCATTCCAAAGGGCATCACTTTGAATTGATACAGTCCATTTGGCGTTATAATTCAGAAATTTATTTTACCGTCTCTGATAAACGTACCTGCCAGAAACCACGCATTAAGTCCAACTTTGTGATGTAACTGATTTGTTCAACTCTCTCGATACTGTCCGCCAATGTCGGTATTGGATGTAAGTCTGGTTTTGTGACAGTGTTGACCTTACAATAATCAAACCAAAATCATTGAGTCTCATCCGGTTTGGGAACTAAAATGATCGACGAGCTCCACGCGCTTTTGTTTGGTTCGATGATGACCTCATTGAGTATGATCTCCACCTCATTCTGGACCTGTCTGGCTTTGAGAGAATTAAGTTGATAGGGGTGTTGATTTTTCGGAATAGTATTCCATACGTCTACTTCAGGTACAATGGCATAAGTACCCCCAATATAATTCTAATATAAGCCCTCACAAAGCAGTAACAAACTTTTCAACTGCGTTCAATGCTCCTGAGGCAGATATTTTACGAACCTATCCCACTGCTCAAGGACTTCTACATTTTTCACATATTTTGAGGCACACCAAAATCTACAACATTTGAAATCGAACCCTCACTCTGTGGGGCAGAAACTAGCACTTGTTTCTCCAATTCTTTCTCTCCTCTACTTTTCCGGAGGGCACCCTCATTGATAAGCCACATGAAGGGATTTATAAATGTGGGAATTGGTGACAGAGGTGCTAATTTCATTGCTGCCTGTGGCCGACCTATTGTTTGGCATATATGACACGTATGCCAGAAGCTAACCATATCTTTGTACATTCCCGGTGAATTAAAATGTTTTTGTCGCTTAGCCTGTGTCTTTCGTACCGCTCGGTGATGTCCCACAGGTAGTCCACGTGCTACCAGCAACACGTCTTCTATCTATGCTCCCGGCAACACAACCCAGTGCACTTCAGAACACTACTCCTTTGCACTAACCTACCACAGTCTCCATTTCCGTGTTAGCATTCTATATTTCTCATAATAATCCTCAGGAATATCTCTGCTTCATTTTTGGAGTCCGCATCCACACATATGTCTTTTATCATCTTGCCTTTCTGTTGCAAATCCCTTCGCCTTTCAGGACTAAACACCTTTGTCTGACCCTCTGTCTGTTCATGTTTTCCCTGCACCATTACGTCAAACAGGATGTCAGCTAACTGAACCATAACTCCTTCTTCCTGTCTTTAGTTTGTGCTTCGTGCTGTGACTTATGATAGTGGGATCTGGTTACTGTACAGTCTGGGAAAATACCAGTATATTTCAGTTTTAACTCCTCTGTTTCTTGGTTTTCTTAGGCTTCTGCACAACTAGTGTTTTCGTTCCCAACTTGGACCCTGCTAAATCATTCTCGAGAACAAACTGGATTCCTGGAACTCACACTCTGTCAGTCAATCCCACGTGTACTTCCCCAGACTGGAGTAGGCACTCCAGCCTGAACTTATGGAGAGGAAAGCTAAATTTCTGTTCATATATCCCACAAATTGCGACACCCTCGGGTAACAGATCAGAAATACTGCAAATTTGCTCATTTCTTCCTACTAGAAACTGGTTAGATCATGTATCTCTCAAAATTATAACTTATTCTCCTTCTCCTCCTGTTGGTTCTGAGTAAATTTGCTCACAGAGCGAATTCTTTATAGAGATCAGGCACTAGGTCCACACCCAGCTTCTGCCAAGGCTGTGCACTTTCCTGCAGCTCTTCGGTTCTTGTTGTTGTATCCATTAATATTTTCACAAATGCCACTGGTTTACCTTCATTTACCACATCTTTTCCCACAGTATCTTTCTTAACGATCAGTACTGTGACCATAAGTATCCCTCCTTATGGCAGTGACAGCATCTTTTCCCAATGCTCTTCTGAAACCACGGGCACTGTAGCTTTCTGTGACCCACTCCATTACAGTGAATTCACCTGAGGCCTTTCACTTCGTTTATATCCTCTTGGGCTTCTTCTTCAACCTGTGGTAATCTCTTATTCACTACTGCTTCTTTTACAGTGTAGCATATCCACATCTCCCAAAAGCGATACTTCACAGGAAGAAATTCTGGTTGGAAACTTGTCTTATACAGGAACATGTATTAATCTGCTAATTCTACTGCACTTGTCAATTTCTGAACTTTCTGTTTCATCATGTGAATTCTTATCATCTTTTGAAGTGAGTTTTTCAATTCCTTCAGCAGAATAACCTCCATTTGAGCCTCATAGGTCATAACTATTTTTTAAAGCAAGCATCCATCTATCAAAATGCCTATGTTTAATTATTTCAAACTCAATATAAGTCTGACCTAATTGCTTCTTTATGTATCTGTACTGCTGTCTATACGATTCTTGTACCAATTCGTGAGCATTTAAAAGAGCTTGTTTGACATCTAGAAAATCTCGTGACCCCTCATCTGACAGCAGAGAAAATACCTCCCTTGCCCTGCTTACCATGTTAGTCTGAACGAGCATTACCTATAAATCCTTGGACCGCTCCAAAAGCCAAGCCAATTTTCCAAATGAGATTAAAAGGCATCAACATCTCTCATTAAAATGTTGAAGCGTATTGACATAGTTGCATATAACACTACCATCTCTTTTAATCTCCATCTTTTTATTGTGACTTTGCTGACTAAATCGCAACTTCTCAAGTTCAAATTCTCTCTGTTTTTGGTCAGCTAAGAACCTTCTCCTTCTTTTCTTCTCTCTCTCCGTTCTGTCTTGCTTTCTGTTTCTTCTCTCTCTCTTTTTCTCTCCCTTTGTTCATCTTTAAACTGCATTTTCCTCAATTATACTTTAAGTTTTTTTTTGTCTCTCTACTGCACTTTTATGTGTTTCTGACACAAATTAGTATGTGAAAACTTCCCGGACAATTTCAGCTTTACTTTTGTCCTTGTTTCAATCCAAATCTAACTTCCTTGCTAATTCTAGAAGTTTGGCCTTTTCCTTTCCTTCTAAGATTTCGTGGCAAATTTGAGAATCATCTTCAAACACCTCTCATCTTTTTTAATAGCCATTTCTCTCACTTTTGATTTGAATAAACACCAGTCATTGGAATTAAACAACTTGTCTCACTGACGTTTTACTTAAAGATCTCAGACACGAACGTACAAATGTTTAAATATACTTTGTTTTCTTTTCCTCCCTCAAATCTTTTCAAATCTGCTCAAATCTCAGACTGGATCTATCTAAACCTGTTCTTATCGTTGACGAAAGCCACCAAGCCATTAGGACACAGGGTTAACCTCTCTCCTAATTTAAACCAACCACAGTGAAAAAGTTCACCTCATACCTTAATCTGTTAAATTTCGAGAGGCAAAGATCCATTTACAGAGGTCACTATTTAAAGTAAAATTAACAATAAAACAGAGAACAATAAAACAAACAACTATTTAGAACTCCTTTCGGTTAAACGTATCTTTTAACTCCCACTCTACAGTACTGGTCAAATAAAACAAAACAACAATAAGGGTTACAAAAAAATTTTCAAATATCGAAACCTGTCCGCTTTGTCGTCTGTCCTCTGTAAACTTTCCTCTGTAGAGTTTTCTCTCGGTAGGCTTCGATGTTCTGCTGTACAAACCTCTTATAGACAGGTACCTTTCAGAAAGTCCTTCAGCTCGCAGTCTATCTTTCTGGCTGCCCTTGGCAGTTCCTCTCCTAAATGTTCAAAATGTCCAGTTTTACACCTCTAAACATCGGAACATTTCATTGATTTTGATGTCATCAAGTATTTCAAACTCAATTTGATTTCACCGTGTTGTGACAAATTTTAAACTGGCCGAATTTGAATTGGTTTCTGTTTTGTGGCAACTCAGCTATTGATTTCAGTCAAATGTTGCATTTACCATCTTTCAGAACACTGTGTACCAGCTTCCAGCCTCTCTTAAATGTAACATAAATCTCTACACATTCATATCAATAACTTTTATCTGCCCTGCATAGCTTTCCATAAATTTGATCAACTTAGTAAGTTCACATATTAGTCTTTTCTGTTCCAAAAAGACCCATTTCCTCTCTTCCTTCCTTTACCTAAATCCTTCTTTCCAATTACTTACAGTTTTACTAGTAGTCTTTGACAAATAATTACATTGTGTGTATGTGGGTGCGTATGTGAATGTGTGTGTGTATGTGTGTGTGCTTGCATGTGTGTGTCTATGTGTGTAGGCATGTGTGTTCGTGTGTGTGTGTGTGTGTGCGTGTGTATATGTGTGCATGTGTGTGTGCTTTGTGAATAATTCTCTGTAATTGGATTGACTAGAAAGAATGAGATGTTATACATTCAAATATGAAAGAGTAAATGTGCAACGTTTCTAAGCTTTCTGATATTAAAAAAATGGAAAAAAAAACCCTCCTTTATTCATGATTGAAAAAGTGAACAAATAATGGTCACGAACCAAACAGCAATAATGTAATGAGTCTTTAGTGGGATTATTAAAAGACCAAATATTTATTTTCTCTTGAGAGTTTGAATTCAGCTTTTTTTTTCAGTAGTGTGATGCATACGTTTTTATCAATATGCAATCAACATCGGTGACAAAACCAGAGGTTTCTGGAAATGCTCAGTAGTTCTGTCAGTATCTCTTGTGAGAAAGCTGCTTCAACATAACGTAGAGAATGGGTCTGGGATGTTTGTGTTTTGCCAATAGTGGTCAGCAATGTGCCGCTTAAGTGCATTAGTCAGGGGTAAATGTAGAGTAACAGAATAGGGAAATGGGTTACTCTTCAAAGGGTCAGCCTGGACGTGCTGTTTGAAATGGTCTGTTTTCCCACCGTAGGCATTCTATGATGCTATGATTTTTTCATAAAAAGGCAGGTCGGTGCCAGGATCAAGAATGTCTCCGAGCATGCTCAAGGCATGTTGAAGTGAGAGGGTTAACAGCCAGAGGTCGTGTTTCACATTGACACCAATGACATCGGTAAGAAGAGTGAAAGGTTGAAAGGCCCTTCTAAGAAAGTTCAGGGAGTTAGGAGTGAGTTTAAAAGCAGGATCTCCAAGGTTGTGTTCTTGGGATTACTCCCTAGAAATCTGGAAGTGAGTCAAGGAAGAGAAAGATAATCGAATTGAATATGTGACCAAGAGCTAGTTTAGAAGGAGGATTTCTGATTTTTGGATGATTCGGATCGCGTTCAGGGCACGTGGGAACTGTATAAAGAGGAAAGTGTGCACTTTAACTGGAGGGGCCCCAACATCCTGGAAGGGAGTTTTGATCATGCAGATTTAAGGTAATGATACAGGAGGCTGGGAACCAAAGCAGCAGGTCAGAAACTGAGCAGAAAGTAAAGGTTTGTCAAATAAACATGCAGAGCCATTTTAATGACCATGCTGAGGTAAGAAATCGCAACAATTTGAAAAACGTGAGTTGAAAGTTGGAGTAAATGATAGGCTCACTATTATCAGGGATCAATAAATAAGGTTGGAGCGCCTGTGCACACAAGTATCAAAATAGAAAGATAAATCGATAGAACTTAGGTTAAAACGTTTGCTCACTAAATGTGTGCAGTATTTGGAATAAAATGAATGAGCTGACAGCGCAAATAGGTATAAATAGTTGGGCCTGACTGAAATGTGGTTACATGAAGGTCAGGACTGGTGTGTTAAATGTCCAGGCTACTCAGTATTCAGACAAGAAGGAGCAGCAGGTGGAGTGTCTGTATTCGTTAAGGGTTATGTCAAGGCTGCATTAAGAAATAATTTTAGCACGTGGGACAAACCTGATGAATCAGTCTGTTTTGAAACAAAACACATTGAAAGTAGCCTATTGGTAGGAGAATTTCCAGCCCACAAACTGCACCCACACCACCCCGACAAATTACTTTCAAAGTAGGCAATAGCATGAACCAGGAAATAACGATGGCTTGAGACAAGATCACAAGAGTGATTATGGGAATATGAACATGCAAATTGACTGGATTAATCAATTTGACAACGGGAGCCTCAAAGGAGGATTCGTCGAATATATGACGGATTATTTCTTTGATTAACATGTAATGAAACCACCATGAGAACGGCTTTGGTATTAGGTAATGAAGAAGAAGTGGCAAATCATATTATAGCACAGGATCATCTTAGAAAGAGTGACCACACATGTTTGAGTTTCATATTCAGACTGTAACAGCGAGATAGAGTCACATAGGAGAGGTTTAGTGTTGGAAAATGGTAATTTTACTGGCCTCAGGAAGGGCTTGGCCTGAGTGGACATGTTAAAAAGATTAAAGTGCAAGATATTTGAAAAACACTGGCAACTACTTAGGGAGATAGTCAAAACCCCTCAAATAAAGTGTAATCCTGAATGGAAGAGGAAATGTAAAAAGGTGAAAAGCAATCCATGTCTTAACAAGGACGTCAACAATAACATGAAGGTTCTTGTCTGGTGGTATTATCGCTGACTGCTAATCCAGATAATGTTCTGGGGACATTAGTTCCAATGCCGCAACAGTAGGTGGTGGAATTTAATTCCTATATTAACTGGAATTAAGAGTCTATTGGCGGTAATGAATCCATTGCTCATTGTTGGAAACACCCTTATGTTTCATGAATATCCTTTCGGACCGGAAACCACCGTCCTTACCTGGTCTGACCTACATGTGACTTCCATTCCATACAAATTTGGTTGACCCTTAACTGCCCTCTGGGCAATTAGGGACAGACAATGAGTGCTGTCTAACCAGCGACACGCTCATCCTTTAATGAATTCAAGAAAAATACTTTACTTGTCAGAAGACGGCTACTAAAACAAAATCAAAATGGCTTCGAAGGAAAAATAATAGAAAACTTAAGAAATAATAAAGAACACTTTTCCGAGTTGAAAAAAAAGTAACAGAATGCAGAAAGTAAATGTTGGACTTTAAGTGGATGAAAATGGCGAGGTAATAATGGGAAACTCAGAAATGGCAGAGGCAAAACCAGCACTTCCTGTTTTCACAGTGCAAATAATTTATTCCCAAAATTTAAAACAGCAAAGAATCATGATGGGAGTACGATGACGAGGAAGAATATATTAAATACAGTAATGGTATATGCAGGTCAGACCCTCGGCCTGCAGTCTATCATATTAAAAGAAGTAACCGCAGAGATAGTGGATGTGTTAGTTAGGATATTCAAAAACTCCTTGGAAACTGGAACGGTATGAAGTATTGGAAAAGTAATATCGCGCAGATAGGCAAAATTTCACAAACTATAGACCTTTGAGTTTAACCTCTGTAGTGGAGAAGTTCCTTCAGTCAACAATAAAGTGGGAAATAACTGAACACTTTGAAAAACAAAGATGAATTCACCATGTCAGCACGGTTTCATGGTGGGCAGGTTGTGCCTAACATACCTGCTGGAGTTCTTTGAGAATGTAATCAACAAGCTGGATAATGGGGATGCAGCAAATGCTGTACATCTGAACTTCAGAAGGCATTTGACAAGGTGCTGCATAAGGTTCTGATCTAGCTAGGTAAATCGGAGGGGTTAAGAGTAGAGTATTGAATTGCATGGAGGATTTATTGACTAACAGAAAGCAGAGCATTAGGATAAATGATCTTTTTCTGGTGAAAAGAAAGTAGTGAGGGTTCAGTTCTCAAACCTCAATTGTTTGAAATCTGCCCAAATGACCTGGAAGGAGAGACAGAATGTAGTAACTAAATTCACAGATGGTATTCAACTAGTTTTAAAACAGGCTGAAATGAGGAGCTAAAAAGTTTACAGGTGAATACTGATGGGCTTAGAAAATGGGGCAGATTGCTATATCTGGCAGATTGGAAGTCACATGTAGGTCAGACCAGGTAAGGATGGTGTTTAACGGTGATAATTGCACGGTGGAATTTCCTACCAACACTTCTGATTTCTATTTTCTTGTTTGGTCCATCTACAATTGTTTGGATTTTATTCACTGTTGTTGGCTGGGGTAACAGGGGTCGAGCGGTTTGGTTGAGCGAGATGCATTTTGCTTTGTGTATAGGGAGCATGACGTCAGTGTGGAGAAAATACCGCAGTTAGGCCTTGTTGATTACGACAGCAGGCCTGTCGTAGATGGCCTATCGCTGTTCTTCCCGCCTGATGTTAAATTGCCTGGAGTTAACCGTATCAAAATGTTGCAGTCAGACAGACAGTCCGTAATTAACATGCCCATTTCGTAATTAAGGTACAAATGAACATTTACATCAGAGGTAAAAACTTGGAAATTCTTTTGAGATGTAATGACTATTTGGTGCAACTGCAGGCTGGAGCTGGGTGGTGGGACAACAAAACACGTCAGCATTGTTGCAACTTTATAGTTTAAATATTGAGTAAAAATATTGCATTATCAATTCTGTTCGAAAGTGTCCACAATCTATATATTATGGAAAGTGTTTAGAATGTATTGTAGGAGAATATAAACATTGAAAAGGTTAGAAGAGGAAAATGTGAAGCAGATATAAGTCTTTAAAAAAGGTTTAGGCATGTCAAGGGAACGGTCAAATATTGATTTGTGGATCATAGTTGGGAAAATGTGTCTGTGTTTGAGCACAATGGCGGGTTGCATGGAAAACAGTGTATTATTTCAATGAATCGATTGCAAAACTGAGGCACAAGGAAGAGGGAACCTGGATCACAAAACAAAACCTCTGCTTCAACATCACATTTTTCAGGGGCAATATAAGTCTTGAAATATTTTTAAACTAAATGCATTTAGAAATAGGAAAGTTTTTCGACACCTTACAGAGTAATGGTGAGGCCAATTTCACTTTAAAAGTGTGTCTCCTTATTATTGAGCCTTCCAGTAAGGGGAAGAGCTGCTCTCTGTTCACCCTTCTAGATCCCTCATGATGTTAAACACCTCCATCAAAAGCACCTCTCAACTGTCTTTGTTTAAAAGTGAAATCAAGTAAATCTGGCCTTTCTTCAGTTTGAGTACACTCTTCGTTGTTACTTCAGAAAGGTATCACATTTGACAGGGTTAAATTTCATCAGCGATAGATCTGTCCACCTGAACAATCGGTTTATTCCCTCCTATACCATCACACGTTCCTCCTCACTGTGAACCACCAGCTCATCTTTGTGTCATCCATAACATTATTTATCATTTTCCCCAAACTCCATCCCTCCCATTCTCATCATCATCGTTTATGAAGTTCACAACTAAGCCTTGATTTTATCCAGTTCTTCAGATGTTGTTCACAAGGAAAGCTTTGAGAATTCCATTCTCTTGTTTTTGCTATTTTGGTGAATTTGCAGAATGATGCAGTTGAGTTTTATTTTACGAGGGAACCACAATTTTTATTTTGGACATGGAGCTGAATTCTCCTTTTATACTATTCGCCTCTGTATGTTTTATTAATTAAGCTTATACGCAATTAGTATTGAATTAGGTATTGGTGGGTTTCACTGCAACATTTGTGTTCTACGTGGTCCTGGATAATTTTCATTGTGCCATTCCCTGCAATAGGCAGAGCTGAAGAAACTTTGCGTCTATGACAGGCACAAATTCATAATTTTGTTTGAAAGAGCTGGAGTGATGCGGTTCAAACAAATTCTACATATAGACTCACAGCAGGAGTTCAAATCATATCGGCATGTTCACCTTAAGTTAGAAACACTTTATTAAAACAGATACCCAGTTTTCCTCATATTGTAAAAATGGTTTCAACAAATGTTCTTAGAGCAGCATGGATCTTACAGCTGCTCCTGGGATTGCAGGCAGTTAAATATTTACAGTAGATCTTTTTGCAGTTGATATTATAGTTTATTAATTTAGCATTTTTTCTATTTTGTTTTATTTATATTCGAAACTAATCAAAAAAGCAAAACAAACTCACGATTTTCTTTCAAACGAATATTTTTAAAAATAATTTTTTAAGCCTTGTTTACAAGATAAAGGAAATAGCCAATGTATGTTTTAAATGGTTTTTTTTATTACACTGTGAACGCTTTCTTTGTTTTGTAAAATTAATCAGTTTCTTTTTCTTAAATAATAAGGAGTTATACCTTCCTTCCAAAAAGTACTACATATTTTCAGCTCTGGAGGGGACTCCTTTCTTCTCAGAGTTTATTGGAGAGGAATATTTTTATTCAATCAATTAGTTAAATTTTGTATAATTTTTCTATGTTTGATGCGCATATGCATATATTTTTCAATTTTAACATGACTGTCTGTAGGTAATGAAAGTTAACATAAGGTGTCATAAAAAAGTCCTGCTTTTGGCATAATATTATTAAGGTCACATATAAGGGACAGGGAGGATGGCTGTAAGATTTAAAAGAAAATGTTATCCAGCAAATCAGTCATATAGATGTGTGGCTATCAGGAAAGATAAGAAAATTGTTCAAAATTCTCCGGTGGCTATTCCTCGATCAAAATGATTTTCAAATTTTAGAACAGCAGAAGGGGGTTGTCTTTCTGAGGAAAATGGAAGAGCAATCAATTATTGGACACTTGGAATTATTCTTATGTTTAGCAGCGTTTGAGAAGATTTTGTAGAATTGTTGCATCAGTGGACGTTTCTATCAGTGGCATCAACAGGAGATTATGGGGCAGTGACCATTAATTTAGGAGGGTTTGTTGCTTTCCCTGTGCAAGGAGTAAGAACGTTTCGAAACATTTCAAGCACGTTGTTAAAGGGGAGATTGAGTAGCCAAACATTATTGTAGATATTGGCAGGAATGAGAGTTTTTAGGGAAAGATTAAAGCAGTCCAGAGTGAACTTATGAGCTGAGGTAGAATATTTAAAGAAATACCTTTAAAGCAATACTTCCTGATTTACTCCCAATGCCAAACTCAGCTGGGAAGGTACAAAGGGTTAAAGGAGAAAAATCAGCAGCTGAAGAGCTACTGTGTTGTTGAGGGATTTAGATTTATTGAGAAAATGGAATCTACTTTAGAATAGAAATGACATGTTCAGAATGGATTGGTCTAACATAAACTGTAAAGCAACGAACATCTTAGCAGGGAGATTTGCTCATTCTATGTCGCGAGACATTATATTGATAAAGACGGCAAGGGTTATATTCCAAGCAGCTGTACAAATGGTAGGATGGTTAGAAAAGTTTATGAATATGAGAAGAGCACGTCAATTAGAAAAGAAAAACGAGAGAGTCAAGAGTATACAGTAATTCTGTAGCACAAATTGCATTAATGTCAATGTAAGGAAGGGTTGGATGGTGAAGAATTCATCAAATATGTTCACGAAAACATACTTCACCAATATGTGGATGATTCTAACAGAGAAGGAGCAAAACCATGCCTTCTTTTGTGCAAGAGGCAGCGCAAGTGACTGAAGTAAACGAGAGAATACTTTGGGTATTGCAATAATACCTCTATTAGTTCATAATCGTTATGGAAAAGAATAAGGCTTTCATTAATTTATTTTATTTAATTGGAGTACCATAGATGTTAATGTCATTGGACAAGGGATTATCAAGTTTGATTGGAGAAGACTGTTAGCAGGTAAAATGATGTATGACAAGTGGGAGGCGTTCAACAGTCTGACGACGGGAGTTGAGAGGCACTGTGTTCCAGTTAGAGTAAAGGTTAATGCTTGTAACATTAAGGAGCAATGGTCAAGTACAGTTATCGAACTTTTAATTCAAAAATTAAAGAAATCCTTACTTTAGATACGGACAACTTAATTCAATTCAATCTCTTAGTCAATATAAAAAGTGTGGGACTTTATTTCGAGAGAAATCAGGAAAGCAAGAAGGAGACATGAGATAGCATGGACAGAGAAGGTTAAGGATAATCCAAAGGTATTGCGCAACAACATTAACAGCAAAACGATAACCACAGAGAGGGTAAGGCCTCTCAAAGATCATAAAGGACATCGATGTTTTTAACCCAGGAGATGGGAATTAAATCATCTCATTCCGAGTGCATCAGACAACAGCAAACACACACTACTGCCTGCCCCTCACATTCATCCAGCATGAACTCTATCTGCTATTTGTCAGTCTATTGACCCATTTCATCAAGATCTTTTTGTATTGTTAGAAATCTTTTTTCACTGTCCACTATGCCACCAGTTTTGTTGTCTTCCACAAACTTGCGAACCATGCCTTTGATATTGTCACGCAAATCATTTGCATAAATGGCAATGAAGACCTTGAACCAACCTCCGTGGAACACTGCTTGGCACAAGCATCCAGTCCAAAAAGTAACTGGCCACCATTACTCTCTGTCTCCTGCCATTGCAACAATTGAAAGTGCTGGAGACAAATCCAGCAGTTCAGGTAGTATTGGAGCAGAAAAAAATGGAATTAACTCTTTTTGAGTCCAACATAACTTGTTCAGAACATATTCATCTAAGATTTGATACGTTAACTCTGTGTCTCTGCCCAGATCCTGCGTCATCTGTTGCATTTCTCCATCATTTTGCATTTGTATATCAGATTTCCACTATCTCTAATATTTTGCTTTTTCGTGATTGGTCTGGATGTTGACTTCGGTTATATTTGGACAATATGCTCCATTCCTGTTCCCATCACCTGTTCCAGTGACACATGTATTACACTGTATTCTGTTTCTTCTTTAAATTTAGAAAATAAATGCAGATCTCATCGAAGTGATTTTGATGTAAAGGACCTTTTAGAGACAGCTACACTTGATGGACAATTAGGAATAAAATATTAATTATGACATTGCCTGCGCATTTTATGTCTAATCTTGTCTCCTCAGTCTCTGAACATTTTCAATACACTTCTCTGAATAATTTCAGCAAAGATGGTTGCCATGCAGCCCATCATCTATGTACCAGCTCAGTACGAGCTGGATCCTCAGTGTTACTCTACTTTAAGCACAGTAACCCAACACATTTTGTTATTTTTTATTTCTGAATATCCCGTGCAGATCCAAACAATCTTAACAACCTGCCTAGCATGTGTTTAAACAGTCTGTATATATGATATAATTCTGCACATCGCAGTTAAAATTGTCCTGTTCTGTTCACACTGTTATTCAGCATTTCATGTAACAACGTTCGTCTGTTATCTTGCTCAGCAATGCATTTCATTCCATTTGTCAGAAACAGTGATGGCTGAATACTCGTTACTGGGAGTTATTACTGTACTCTCCTCAGGTCTCCTCAGTCACTGGCCGCAGCCCATTCTGTCTCATAGCCATTATCATATTCATTCTGTCACTGAATCATTATTTCATGACTGTTAATTATCAAGGTCATTTAACGTTGTTATGAACCAGGGCCGACCCCTCAAAACATTCTTAAACACATTGCCCAGACCATAATGTTGTCATTTGTTGAAGTTCAGTGTATAGTGGATATTCCCAGAGTGAGTTAGCTGGTCCGATTGCCGACTTTTAAATAAACAGAATTTATTTACAAAAAGAAGGAAATAAATACAACGAACTGAAAATACTGTACCTGAATAACGCATCCTATCCAAAACTGACAGGCAATCTCCAATTATTGATGCTGATCCAAATTACTTACATCAATCCAAATAATCAAACCCCTGAGCACAACGAGTAAACATTTCACAAAAAAAGCTTTCAGAATATGAAGTCAGTGGACTGAAGGAGGGGGAGTACGTCCAGTTTCAACAGTGAACCTGACTCAACTAACCCCCGAACTGATCTGACATTTGCAGCTGGAAAGCTCGGTGCATCCCCTTGATTACTGCAGTTGTTTTTTTTAGAGGCTTGAAAGCCTTCTTGCCGAGGCATTATCTGTTCAGTAAAAAGAAAACAAAGGATCCCAATGAAGCATTTAAAATTGAGACATTGTAGAACATTGGGTCGTCTAGAACATCTCTGAAAACATTCAAGGATAACATAAATTTGTAAAGTGACCGCCTGTGTGACGACTCACCCAACATAAAACTGAATCTTCAATATCCAAAGATGGCTTCATTTTTCAAAACCTCCAAAAAAAGTAGTTCGTAATCTACAATGCGCGCGTACATTCGTTTACTATAAACATGCAAACATGCACAACTGCATCCAGATTCAGTGTGTGGTACTTCCATCATTGACTACCTCCATTTGTCACTCAAGTCTCAACAATGCATTGGCAATCATGTTTTCAAGACCTGCCACGTTCAAACTTAATGGCTGTAACAACAAGCTCCAGCTACACAGTCTCGTATTTTTGTCCTAAAATTTCTCAAAAAGCATTCATTGAATTATGATCAGTGTAAATGGTTCCTTCCGATATGTTGTTCATAATATAAACACTGAAATGTTGTCGTACCAACACAAAGCTCACTGTCTCTTTCTCTACTGTTGAATATTTCTACTAATGAACATTTAGCTTCTTGGAGAAATGCCCAACAGGTCTCTCTGTCTACTCGTTATCTTCCTGCAAGAGCCCAACACCGATATCCACATCATTCGCATTTAAATCCACCTTGAATTGTTTTGTATGTTCAGTTGTGTCTGATCGTGGGTGGTGGTTAACACATCTTTCAAATTCCGCCAAATGCCTTCAGACAGTCCTCTGTCCACTGAAACTTCTTGCCTTTCTTTAACAATTCAGTGAGTGGATCAGTCACACTGCGAAAATAAGGCACAGACATTCTATAAAGTCCACTTCGTCCCAGGAACTGCTCCTGTTGTCAACAGTATAGGAAATTCCCCAATTACCTTCACTTTTCAAGCTCATGGCATTGTTTATCTATGTCCAATAGCATAGCCAAGGAAGGTGACTTTTGCTTTGGCAAATTCACTTTTGGCTAGGTTTACACCAAGCCTGCCTTCCGAAGTCGATCAAACAAGTCCGATAGATACTGTCGTGTTCCTTTCATGAGTCACTAACTATCACAATGTCATCAATTTACACCACAGGTTGGATAATCTGGCAACTTGTTGATTAGTCCATGAAATGTGGCTGGCGCATTTTTCATACCAAATGTAAGTTGCTTGTCCCACATTTTCAATGCAGTCTTCCAACCATGGAACTGGGTATACATCAATCTTTTTAACTGCATTGACATTACGATAGTCCACACATAATCGTTGGGTACAATTTGGCTTTGGCACCATGACTATGGGTGATTTCAAGTCACAGTAATGCATTTTGATTATGTCGTCTTAGGGCATGAGATCAATCTCCTTCGGAACCTTAGAGGATTATGCCCGAAAGGATGTTGTTTAATCGTAACAAGATCGCCTATAACTGTATTATGCACAATTAGGTAAGTGTGTCCAAGTTATTATCTGCATATCTCCACATGTGATAATAATAACTCTTTCTGATCATTTCAATTTTCTCATGAAGGTTAATCAATAAATTATCCCAATTTTAGACAAGTAGCTTATTGTCCACTTTAATTTGAGGTATTTCCAAAATCAGAATCCTCTGAACTTGGTTCTTCCTTTGGTGCTGTAATCATTCACACCTTCTCCTCTCGCTTTCCTTCCCTACCAAAGAAAATTTTCATCATTTTCACATGACATACACTGTGAGATTTCTTACTTTCCGGAGTCCCTATCAAGTAATTATCCTCACTCAATACCCGTTGTGTTTGATAAGGTCCACAAACCTTGCTTTTCAACTATAACTGGAAGTGAAAGTAATACCTTATCACCGATCGCACAATTGCAATTTTTTGATTTCTTGTCCGCTTCCTGTTTTATTGCATGCTGCTATACCTTTAACTGTTAGCCAAACTCCCTCGGACTATTAATCGTTCCCTAAAATTAGAGACCTAGTCCAAATGTGTGGCCTTTGAATTCCGATTTACTACTTTCTCGTTAATCAATATTAATACTCCTCTCACTTAATGCCCAAAAAATAATTCAAATGGATTGAATTTGCTCTGTTAATTTGGAGCATCTCTGATCACAAAAAGCGCAAATGGAATTCCCTTACCCCAATCATCTGAATAATCCTGATCATAAGCCTTCAACATGGTCTTTCATGTTTAATGCCACCTTTGTAGCGTTCCCTGCAATTTTGGATGCTATGCAGTCGATTTCAATTGCTGTATTCCTGAGACATCATAGTGAATAAATTAGATGTGAAGTTTGAACCTTGACCTCACTATATCTCTTTTGATAGTCCGTGTCTATTTTTTTTAAAAAACGAGTACGTCCTTTGCAATTCCTTTAGCTGTGATACTGCATCTTGGGATGGCCTGTGGCAATCTCGTCGATACATCCATTATTGTCAACAAATACTGGTGCCCAACTTATTGTTTGACGCCGGGGACATAGCACATCAATTAAGACTCTTGTAAAAGGTTCTTCAAATGCAGGAATCGTTTAGAAAGGTGCAGGTTTTATTATCGCTTGTGTTTTTTTCCAATTCCCTGACATGTGTGACACGACTGGCAAAATTCAACTACATCATGTTGCAGTCCAGGCCAGTAAAAATGTCTGTGTTTCAGCCTGTGTTTTCCTCCCTCTTAAATTACTTCTCGGTGGGAGCTCATGCACCATTCACATCACCTCTTTTCTGTATCCCGTTGGCAATGCGATTTGATGAACTTCTGCCCAATTATCATCCCCTTGAGTCTGTGATAGTCTCTGTTTCCTCATTTGGATGTCATTTTTAATGTAATAACACTCAGGGATACATTCATAATTCCTAACGTATATGCTTTTTGGTAAAACTGCTTTACCCTTTTTTCTTTCTGCTGTAACTCAATTAGTTTAAATGAGCTAAAATATTTGCATGATGCCCTGTTTGCTGAATAGTTTTTTCACAACTATCTGATGGAACAATGTCTCTGTAAATGTCACTTCAGCTTCCTTATCTTTACATTTTTGATATCTCCTGTTTCAATTGGTAACATTCGGATTTCCTTACCCACACTCAGGAAACTTGCAGGATAAGACTCCTGCATTGCTTCCGTTGCCTGCGTCTCCACTGGCTTTTCAACCAGAGTTGGCAGCACTCCTACTGGTGAATCAGCTGTATTTTTTGCAAGAATAGAATTTATTCCTGGAGCTGAGAGTTTGTCCAATACTCATACCACAATTTCTCCACATGTTCCTGGACACTCTATCCTCGCTTGACATCATCCTCGCTTTTTGTCTCAAGGTGAATTCCCTTTAGTAGTACCCTTTCTGGAAATAATCCTTCTGGAGTATATGCCTCCTGATCATTCAGCATCACGGACTAAGAGGATCCTGTCTCCCTTAATATTGCATCCTCTTTACATGCCCTATGTCAGTAAACTTTCCCTTTGCAGGTATACTTTACAAGCAGATCTGCCACTTCCTCCTTAACAAACCTCTGATCAGCTTATACACCCTTATGCAGCTTTCTAGCTTCCACTGTGTTTTCTGATACCACTCCAACAAAACTTCCAAGCTAATCCTGTTTTCCTGCATCTGGATTTTTGTTCCCTGAACCCACCAATAATTTATTGCAATGAAAACACCTGAGCTTTTTAACTTCTTTGTTTCCTTCAAGTGTTTCCTTTTTAGTCTGTGCAAAGTTATCCTTATGATCTTCATTGCGATCTACATTTCCCTCCCAAGTAAAGATTTCTCTTTGCCCCAGTTTATATCCCTCATGTACTGAAATTGATTCTGGAAGCCAAATCATGTTTTATGAACCAATTCATAATCATCAGCCACTTCAGCTGCCAGTCTTGCCCTTTTAACTCCCTGCTCTTCCAATTGTATTTGCTCTATGTCAGGCAGTGAATCTTTGAACTCCTCCAAAGTAATTGTATCTCTCAGAGCATCGTAGTTTTACTGAATTTCTAAAGCTCTTTTCCAGCTATCAAAATTACGTTGTTTGATCCTTTCAAACCCAATATAGGTTTGACCAGTATCCCTCCTTATATTCCTGACACGTTTCCAAACTGTAAGGAGGGATCATCTCTACAGATCCTGATGGACTTTCCAGCAAATTGGAAAGTGGAGCTACTGCTGCAATCATCCCATCTTTCCTCACGTTAGGAGTTAGCTTCAACGCAAGCTTGTCCACTAATTCCCGCAGCTTGGACTTATGTGCATTCTATTAAAAACCCCAAGGTCACTTCTTCCACCTCCAAAACATTCTTGTTTCCTGCAAGAGTCACTGCTATCTGAAGTTTTGTGTCCCCACCAAATCAGCACACGGAATAAGAGACACTAATACTTGCCACTCGCTGCCTAAATCCCTTAAATGGCCCCCATTCTGTTATGGAACAGGCCCGATCCCACAAGACATTTTAAACAGCTAGCCCAGACCGTAACTTTGTTATTTCTTAAAAGTTACAGTAGAGTGGATCTTCCCAGAGTGAATTAGCTGGTCAGACTGCCGAGTTTTATACAAATAACATTAATTTACCAAATTACCGAATGAAACACAAAAAAACCAAAATAGAATACCTGAATAACTAATCCTATGTAAACACGACAGGCTAGCCAAACTTAAGGATCCTGTTCCAAAATACTTGTAACAATCCCAATGACCAAACCCCTGAGCACCAAGAGTGAAATTGATACAAAGGCTCACAGGTTATAAGGTCAGAAGGACAGAAGGAGGGGAAGAGCGTCCAGTTCCAATAGTGACCCTGACTGAACTAACCCCAGAACTGATCAGACCTGTCCAGTTAGAGAGCTGGCCGCGTCCTCTTGATTGTCCAAGTTTCTTACTAAATACTAAAAAAAAGCCTTCTGGATGAGGCATTACCTGTTAGAGATAAACAAAACGATCCCAATGAAACTTTAAACGTTCAGAAGTATTTGAATCTTGGTTCTTTTAGACTCTCTGTAAAAAAAAATAAGGACAACATAACTTTATAAATGGGTCGGTTTTGTGACAACATGCCACATATGGCATTGAACTGAATTCATACTGCTTTGAAGCCAATAACGTGTTTGTGAGTTTACATAAAACAAAGCTGAATCGCATTATGTGTTGAAGGTTCAACATTGTTTTATTAGAGCTATGAAGGGAAAATCCAGACAGATCCACACTTCCTGTGTATGGTCAGGGAAAATATGCCCAGTGCGAATCTATTGGCTGGCGTCTGGTCAAGCTGAGGAGAGATCAGCACTTTAACAACATCTAGATCGCATATTTTGTGGGAGGCAGTGTTGGGGTGGGGGCGGTGGGGGAGTGTGTGTGTGTGTGTGTGGGGGGGGGGTGTTCAGGTGGTTACAGTATTGCAAACGGACAACGCAGTAGAATCATCTAGCCTGTGATAAGGAAACATCCATCATTTTCCCTCACAACTAACTTCACAAGAGCAATTGGTGATGGGAGATGTGACCAATAGTCAGCGATGTTATTTGTTATTTGTGATCTGAAGGTACCATACTGAACGGGCTTAACTGGATCTGTTTGTTCAGTTACTGTGATTGATGTCAGTCTCCGTGGATCCTAATAATGTCGCTGGATGTTTTCCCTCTTCTGGTAGTAGGGACTTCTTGAAATGATTTATCCATTTGTAGCCGCAGATGCACCAGCGGCAACACTAACAAAAATCTGCAGTTGCAGAGACGGGGAGAGCAGAGGTCATAATCTGAGAATAGACTGGAATGTTCTAACAATAGCTCAGAATCTGTGAACAGTAGACTGGAATGTTGCACCAATGGTTCAGAATCTGAGAACCCTAGGATGGAATGCTGTAACAATGGACAGGAGTTTATCCTGGGGTCTTTTCAATGTTTCCTGGTATTGGAACATAATATCACTTCGGATATACGGTGTACTGCTGCTTATTCAGGCTGGTTGCTATCCCTTGCTTGCTATTATTGGTGTTCCTGGTAAGTCTCCCCATCCCTCTGAGTTTATTAATCCCATAAGCCATGGTGAACTTCAATGTTATTTCTGTTAACTATATTTGGCAAAGTTGGAAACTAATGTCTTCAGTTTAAAATGCAAATACATTCATTACCACAAATTTCAAAATCGCCCACACCCCAGCCCTCACACACGACTGAGGACAAGACTGTTCACAATCCGTAAGTATCTATTTGCTCTGAATTGATTTATGTCTTCATATTTTCTCCATCAACAAACAGACCCACCAACAGCTCCATGATATCCTCATTCCACAGCTTGAAGTGTGTGCAGTTGCTAAATACACGATTATACATGCCTTGCGAAATTTCAGTCTTCAGACGTCCAGCTCTCTTCTAATCACTCTTTCCATTACAATGTTTCCATCATGACCTTGTTCTTGTCTATGAAATAAATTCCTGTCAGGGACACTGTGTCAGCATAGTAATGCCGCTGGCCACATGATTCAGTGGTCCAGGTTATTACACTGAAGACACGGTTTCGAATCCTATCTCAGACGAAGAGAGAACTTAACCTCAAATGAGAGGAACTGGTAATACAAGCGAATTTCACTAATATAACAGCACTATCATTTTGTACACTACATACAAAATCCCATGCAAGGACTGCACAAAACACTACATAGGACAAACAGGAAGACAGCTAATAACCCGCATCCATGAACACCAATTAGCCACGAAACGACACGACCAGCTATCCCTAGTAGCCATACACTCAGATGACAAACAATACGAATTCGATTGGGACAACACCACTATTATGGGGCAGGCCAAGCAGAGAACAGCCAGGGAATTCCTAGAGGCATGGCACTCATCCACAATTTCGATCAACAGACACATCGACATAGATCCTATATACCGGCCACTGCAGTGGATGGCAACTGGCAACCAGAAGCGGCAGATTCAAACCAGTATAAATGCCGGAGGAATCACCACAGAAGCGCTTCACAGGAGGCTCCCAAGAACTGAAGATGTCACCTAGAAAGGGAACGAAACGTTTGCAACAAAAACTCCCAGCTCGGCGAACATAACCACAACAACGAGCATCCGAGCTACAAATCTTCTCACAAACTTTGAACACCCTCCTTTTTAAGTGTAACAGTTTGGAGGGGCTGAATGGTTCCTTCTTTTCGAGTGTCAGCGTCCCGAGGGGGTTGCATGTTCTCCTCCTCATCCCAGGGAAGAGGTTCATTGTTGGGTAACTCGTGGTAGCTGCTAACCAGCGTGTTGTGCTGACTAGACTCTTTATCGTCCTGTGTAATAATAGTTAAACAGGAGGCTGAAGAACACATCAAGCCAGGCAGCATCAGGAGGTGGAGAAGTCAACTTTTCTGGTATAACCGTTCTTTAGGATTGGGCGTGGCAGTAGGGAGATCTGCAGATGAAGAGTGAAGGAAATGGTCGGGGGGGCGGAAAAGCAGGGGAAGGGGAATTGAAATGGTTGGTGACTGGAAGTTCACGTTGGCCCCTTTGGGCCCGGCTGTTATGATTGTGAAAATGTGTCCTTAGTTTATGTTTGGTCTCCCCAGTGCAGAGAAGACCACATCGGAAACACCTGATGCAGTACACTAGGTTGTAAGGGAGGCAGGTGAATCTTTGTTTCACCTGGAAGGACTTTTTGAGGCGCTCAATGGAGGTGAGGGAGATTGGGTGCCAGCAGGTGATGCAACTTTTCCGTTTGCAGGGGCAGTTGTCATTGGGGATTGTAGGGTTTGGTGGGGAGTGTGGCACGAACAAAAGATTAATGAACGGAATGGTCCTTGTGGAAGATGTGCCAGGTGTTGGAATCCAACCCAGTTTCCTGTATATGGTGCTCCCAATGTGGTCTTCTCTACATCGGCGATCCCAAACGTAAACTAAGGTGATGTTTTGCTAAGCATTTCAGCTGGGCCCATAAGGGATGAGCTGACCTACCAGTCACTGCCTTTTTCAATACCCCCTCGCACCCCCTTTCCAACGTGGCCATCCTTGACTTCCTCCATTGACATAATGAAACAAACCACAAATTGGAGTAACAACACTTTATCCTCTGCCTGGTCAACCTACAGCTCGGGAGGCAACACTGAGTTCTCCAATTTCAAATAACCGCCCCTCCAATCCCCTAAAAACATTCCCAGCCCCTCCTCCTCCCTTCCATTCCACTGATCAGCCCTTCTTCCATCTCCCAACTGGATTCATTCCTACCATCGACCAACCCAGTCATAAAATCTACTTTTTTCACCTATCCCCTGTACCTGGATGATTGTGTACAGGGTTGGTGAGACTGTACCTGGAGTAATGTGTACAATTTTGGTGACCTACTCTGAGAAAGTATATGCTGACCACAGAGGAAGTGCAATGGACATTTGCCAGATTCGTCCCTCAGATGGTGAGATTGTCTGATGCAGAAACTCGGCCTGGGTTCTCTCGGATTTCAAAGAATGAGAGGTAATCGCAGTTAAATTTAGAAAATTCACTAAGCATATGACACGGTGGAAATAAACAGGATGTTTCTCTGACTGTCTACTCTACATTTAAGGCAAATAATGGCAGGATAACGGACAGGCCATTTAAGGCTGCAATAAGGAGGAAATTCTTCACTCGGAGAGGATTGTCTCATACAGGGGCATGGAAATCTGCAGGCAGGGCAAGTTTAGGGAGAATCCCCAGGTATTCAGCAAGTGTGTCAAGTGGAACAGAATAATCAGGCAATAGGTAGGACTCATTAGTGACTTGCCAAGTTGCATCTAATTTAGTTGTAGGAGTCATAGGGTGGTGATAGAAAACTTTTTGTGTGACTGCAGACCGGTGTCCAATGTGTACGACGGGGAGCAGTGTTGTGTCCCTTATTATTTGTAATTCGGAGGTGCCAGTGATGGACTGGGGTGACCAAAGTTAAAAATCGCACAACACCAGGTTTATTCGGAGGCACGAGCTTTCAAAGCGCACAACCACCTGATGAAAAAGCAGCGCTTCGAAAGCTAGTGCACTGGAATGCACTACCGAAGAGGGACTTGTCACGGGTAACCTCACATCTGTTACAAAGTACTTGAATGACCTCTTGAGTGTCATAATATTCATGAAGAAAAGTGGGACTAATGTAGACAGTGCTGTATTTCTGATGAGTGCATGGTTGTGCAAGGTCAATCATTGAGTAGCTTACGACAGGAATTGTTGGGTTTCAGAACACTATAGGGTAATAAGAGGGAACTTGTAACAGCTTCAAAAAAGTACGTCAATGGCAAAACTTAGGGAAAACAAGGTGCAGCTTCGTTACAGTCTGTAACCAGAGAATGGAGAATGGAGAAGAGGGAAATGGCAGAACTATGCACCAAATATTTCAGTTATGTCTTCACAGAAGAAAACAAAACAACAACAAAAAACAATCTTCCCAGCAATACAAGGAAAGCTTAGTCTGGTGTGAGAGAAAAAGGGAGTAGAAAACAATTCGCAAATAAACATTATGGAGGAAGTACTTTAACTGAAAGTAATGGGACTGAGACAAAGGCAACAGAGATTTATCAAATGAGAATCATATTTGAGAGACTGGCTTTCAGCAAAACTATGGAGAAGCATTCAATGCAATACGATTGGATTTTCAGAAAGATTTTTGATTAAGCCCCAAGCCTACTATGAAAATTCGAATGCTAAGGGACTGGGGCGAACAGAAGGGTATGGCTTTACAATGGGAGAGCTAACAGGAAACAATGAGTAGGAATAAATCGATTTTTTCACACAGAAGACTCGGGGGTATAGCAGGATTCAGTGTTGGGGCTGTAGCTATTTCAAATACACATCAAACTTTTGTTAGAGGAAATCACATGCAATATTTCCAAGCCTGCTGATGGCACTAATCGATGTCAGATTATGAGTGGGGGAGGAGGACGTAAAAGGTGACTGAGGCAAGTGGAGTGTCTGTGCAAATACGGGGCAATGAAGAGCAATGTGGGTGGATGTGACGTTGTAACCTTTGATGCGAAAAAGAGAACGGTAGCCGACCAGTTGAAAAGGTTGGAAAATGTTACTCGATAAAGGGACTTATGATTCTTTTTGTTTCATTCTTCAACGACCTCCGCCGTTGATACAGGTTAGTGAGTTCTGTAGCCAGCAGAAATACTGGGAATGGCATTGGGACACGTACCAGTGTACATAGACCCACCAGTGGGGTAACTATAACATTGAAAAGGATCTGGATCTCCCTGTACACTAGTCACTGCTTTTTGCAGGAACAGAAAACAGTTAGGAAATTAAATGGTGTGTTGGACCTTCATTGCAGAGGGATTTGTGTCCAGGTGTCAGGGTGTTTTACTGCAGCTGTACAAGCCCTTGATGAGACCGCATATCGAACATTG
Source organism: Hemiscyllium ocellatum (assembly GCF_020745735.1). Taxonomy (NCBI): domain Eukaryota; kingdom Metazoa; phylum Chordata; class Chondrichthyes; order Orectolobiformes; family Hemiscylliidae; genus Hemiscyllium; species Hemiscyllium ocellatum. The sequence goes on from NC_083408.1 coordinate 10,239,900, forward strand.
TGCAGTATTGTGGGCAATGTTGGTTTCCTTACCTAATAAAGGACAATGCTGACATTGCAGGAGAGCAGTAAAGGATGACAAGACTGATCTCTGGGATGACAGGCTTGTTGTCGGAGCAGAGTTTGGGGCAACTGGGCCTGTATTCCAAGTGCTTCAGCAAAATGAGTGGATACCTCAGTGAAATATATAAAACTCTGACAGGGTGAGACAGATTACAAGCAGTGATGATAATTTTGGAGCCATTTCAAAAACCATTGAAGAGTTTATCACATGTTTGTGCGCCTGGAGTCACTTTTATTCCAGACATGGAAAGCACGGGAGATTTACTTCCTGAAAGTACATTGGGGATGTAAACTGATGCTTACAATCGACATTGGCTTCAGGGTAATTATTACTAACACCAGATTTAAATATCAATATTTTATTAATTGTTTTTTAACTTACACCAGCTGCCAGAGCATTATCATTGTCTATATTAGTAATCCAATGACATTTCCACAATAGCACCATCTCAACACGGGGACCTATCAGAAACCACACTGCGCAGGTTATTCCTGTGCTGCTTGACTGCTCTGTCAAAAAGAACTCCCACCAATTTGAGCATCGTGATGGCATTTCGGACGTGGCATTTGGTCAGATTGTAATTATTCTTCTCTTAAGGGAAAGGACATAGTTGACTAATTTTCCACATTGTCAGGGAGACGTCACAGTTGGAGCTGGAATGAAACAACTTCCCCAGGGACGCGGATTGTTGTGCAGCACAGGCCTTCAGTCCCATTGCAAGAGTGGAATCAGGATCCATTGCCTTTGTCGTATCTATTGTGTTCAGCTGTTTTTTTCATGTCACGTGCAGTGAATCGAATTTGTTGAAGACTGGCATCTGTGATTCTTTGGGCATCATGGCGAGGGTGAGGTAGATCATCCACTCAACACTTCTGGCTGAGGATGTTGCAGATACTACATCCGTGTCTTTTACACTGAGGGTGCAGGGTTTTTTCCATTATTTAGGATGGGGATGTTTGTTGAGCCCTTTCCTGAGTCTTTTTTTTAATCATCCATCGCCATTTGTGACTAAATGTGGCAGGACTGCTGGGCTTCAATCAGGTCTGTTGGTCAAGTGCGGTAGCTTTAATGGGTTAGCATCAGATTTACGTTCACGTGATTCTGACCTTGACACGTTCACCCACACTCGTCACTGAGCCATAGATCATGTTGATGGTAATGGCAGACTAAAGGATTATCCTGGGCAAAAAAGTTACAGGTTGTGGTCGAATGCAGGTCTGCTTCTCCTGCTGCTGTGGTCTACAGCATTACATGAAAACGCAGTTTCCAGCTGCAATGTCTGCAATGCAATTCTGCTGTCGGTTCCCCAATTCTCGCTGAGACTCATTCGTCCATCAGCCCTGCACTCAGTGACCTAACCTGGTTTCTGATGTAGAAATACTTCTATTTTCTAAAATTCTCATTCTGCTAAGGGTGTCTCCGCGGGCCATGCTTTCAATCTGACACATTCCACAAAAGCATTTAACTGATTTTAATTCAACTGTTTATTTCATCTGAATCTTTACCTTCATTAATGCCATCTCCGGTCTTAAAGTGAATGTATTTCGCTCTGTTTCTCTCCATGACCATGATTAGGAGCTCTGTAGTGTCAATGAAGCCAGCCTTATGTCGTTCCAGAGCCAATCAATTCTCTAGATTCCCAATAATCTTCACCACATTGTATGTTTTCTCTTTTGGTTTGATGCTTTCCCTTACTTGCCTTATCATTCATGGCTGCCTTGTCCTCGCATGAGTATGTTTCATCTTCTTTCGGATGAATTTCATTATGTTCCGAATTATCCCCAGAAACTCCTGCCATTGCTGTTCCATGGACTTCCCTGCTCGGCTTCTCTTCCAATTAACTCTGGCCAGCTCCTCCCGAATGTTTTTGGAGTTATATTGCTCAATTATAATCACAATCACATTACCTCAAGAAAGGAGCAATAGATATAAATCGAAAGGAGATTTGAGAGATGGGACACGAAGAATAATTGGTGGATTTCTTAACTAGATACAAAGAGAGAACGAGAGACAGGATGTAGATGTGAAGAGAAGAAAAATGAGAAAACTACATTATTGAAAGAAGTAGATGCACGTCCCTCAATGTTTTGTCAATTCCTGTGTGCTGTGGCCCTTTGTACAGTGCATTTACAACCGAGTAATATGCTCAAATGCTGAGTCTGATGCCAAAATTTTTATCTCCAATAATATGACAGACAGTAGCTTTGGAAAGACCCAGCAGGCCAATATATTGAATTCCTGGTAGAAAGGGGATTAACTGAAATAAGTTGGGATACCATAAGCAAGATTTATAACACACATCCTGAGAAGAATGAGAGACAAGAGTAAGGAATTCCCGGAAAAGGGCGAACGTTGAGAGAAGGGAAACATATCATTTCCGATGAGGATCAAATAATGTTTTAATGCTTTATAAATGTTATACATCATGAGCACCATTTTTCATTAACTGTGTCTCTGTGGTTCATTCAGAATGTGTTGTACACATATGAACAATCTTCCTTCTCTGATCACACACTGATTAAACAGGGTACATAAAATCATTTTTCCACAATTTCAGACTGTCCTGGTGTCCTGCTACCAGGATACATAAACACCAACTGGCCACCAAAAGACATGATCTACTTTCACTAGATTCCATGCATACAGACAAAGAATGATACCACTTTGAGTGGAACTACAAACACATCGTAGGAAAAGTGAAATAAAGACACTCACGAAATTTCACGGAGGCATGGCGTTCTAACCAGAAGTACATTAATAAACACATCAACGTAGATCCTATGAACTTTCCCTTGAGAAAAAGAACTGGAAATGATATCATCCAACTTAAGGAACCAAAACCTATAAATAGAGAGGCGGGACATACCACCAGTGTGTCGCCGGAGATTCTAACTGATGATGTTACCTCGTCATGGTAACGAAACATCTGAAAACGAACCTCCAAATTCAGCTAGCTAATTCGAATATTTATAAATTGTTATTTTTCTTTTAAGAGTTGATTTGTGACTTCTCTGTCACTCATTTTTTAACAGATTAAGAGGCGAGGTGAGCTTTACTGGGTGTGTGGTTTTAATTAACAGAGGGGTTCGACATCGACATCATAACAGCTTGAGGGCTTGTCGTATGGGATTTGAAAAGATTTGGGGTACAAAAGGTCCCAGCAGATTCCATCACTTGGCAGTTAGTGTCCTAGATCTTCAAATAAAACAGGTGAGAAAATTTATCTAATTTTGATTCTTTATGGCTGGTTAAATGATAAGAAATGGCTTTTAGCATTACTAACGAAGTTCTGGGTTTAAAGATGATTCCCAAGTTTGTCAAGAAAGTCTAAAAAGACAGGGGAAGGGCATACTTTTAAAATTAACAAATAGGTTGGAATTAGGTTTAACCAGGGACAAAAGGAAAGCTGAAATTTTAGGGAATTGGTCAAGCACTTTGGTGTATCAGAGAAACAGGCAACTGCAGTCGAGTGAGAAAAAACTAAAATTGCAAATGTGGCAACTGGAATAGAAGATAATGAAAGAGACAGAAAGAGAAAGAAACAAGAGAAAGAGAAAGAGAGGACAAAGAAAGAGAGAGAATCTGAAATTCGGAAGTTTGAAATTAGATACATAAGTTAAATTAACAGGATGAAGGTAAAGGTAGAAAATAGGGATGTATACAACTATGTTAATATATTGCCATATTTCGGTGAGAAAAATGTCAAAACCTTTTTGAAATCATTCGAAAAATTGACTCGGCAGATGGTGTGTCCAGGGAACTTGTGGGTAATGTTAGTTCAGACTAAGCTGGTGGGCACAGCTTGTGAGGCATGTGCAGAGCTGTCAGATGAGGGATCAAGGAATTATGCACATTTCAAACACGCTGTTTTGAGTGCTCATGAATTGGTACTTGAAGCATATAGAAAGAATTTCAGAAATATAGAGATGGAGCCAGATCAGTTTGAAAGAATTAAACAAAGTCATTTTGACAGATGGAAGCAGACCTTACATATGGATAAGACTTGTGAGGCTCGAAGGGAGATTATTCTGCTAGAGGTGTTTAAAAACTCACTTCCAGAGATGGTAAGGATTCGTGTGAATTAATAGAAAGCTCAAGAGGTGAGAAGCGCGGCAGATTTGGCAGCTAAATATGCATCGGTGCATGAAATGAAATTTAGCTTCTGGGAGGAGTTTCATCCTGTGAGGGATAGAAATTGGGAGAAGCAAAGCACTGCAAAGCATAGAGTAAATCACATTGGCAATACTTTACCACAGGTGAAAAAAGAAGTCCAAGGGGGGTGAAAGGTGGTGTAAGCCTCAGGTGTTCTCACTATAAGTGAGTGGAACACATAATATTACAGTGCCGATGGTTTTAGAAGGTAACTGGGAAAAAGAGCTTTCACTGCAGTAAGCTGGGACACACAGTGCTGGCAGTTGAAGGAAGACACTTTGGGAAAAGATGTGATAAAAGAGGCTAAGCCAGTGGCATTAGTGAAACTGGTAAAGAAGACACGAATTGGAGCCAAGGAGCTGCAGGAGAGTGCACAGAATGGGCAGGGGCTGGGTACGGAGGCAGTGCCTGATCTCTATAAAGAATTCTCCTGTGTATATAAAGTTTACTGGGGGGGTGGACGAGAAGTTATAATTTTGCTAGACATGGGATCTGTTCAGTATCTAATAGTTGAGAAGTGAGGCGCCAGAAAAGCACAACAGATCAGGCAGCTTGCGAAGAGCAGGACAATCGACATTTCAGGCATAAACCCATTGTCAGGAATGTGGCGGGGAGCAAGGGGGCTGAAAGATTAATAGGAAGATAGGAGCTGGGCTGACAGTAGGGTCACTGGGAGGGCGATAGGAAGATGTAGATAGGAGTGATAGTAATATGTCGGAGAGGAGGGTGAATGGATAGGTGGGAAGGAAGATGGACAATTAAGACAGTTCAAGAGGGCGGTGCTGATTTGAATGGTTGGATCTGGGATGAGGTTGGGGAGGGGAGATTTGGATTTCGTTGAATTCAACTTCGAAGCTGTATAGTTTGAGTGTTCCAGTTGTCCTATCACCTATCCACTTCACCCTCCTGTCCGACCTATCACCATCAGACCCCACCTATATCTACCATTCGTTTTCCAAGCTAACTTCCACCTAGTTTGACACCACCCTCCTCTTTATTTCTAAAGCCCCCTTCCCCCCTCCCTTGCACCCCCCCCCCCACCACTTTCCTGATGAAGGACTTGTGCCTGAAACGTCAGCTCTCCTGCCTCCCGGATGCTGCATGATCTGCTGTGCTTTTCCAGACTCACACTTTTCAACTCTGATCTCCAGCATCTGCAGCCCCCACTTTCTCTCAGCCTCTAATAGTAGGAGATGGAAGTATTTTCACTCTTTCTGACATGTTACTCAAGAGCGTGACAATTTATGGAATTGCAACCGAAATTAAGCATTCCCTTGTGTAACATCAGATTGGAGTGCCAAATCAATATTGGGGAAGTAACAGTGAGAGTGTGTAACAGAGTATCAGTTCCAGGAATGCGTTTTGTTCTTGGGAACGATTTAGCAGGATTCAAGGTGGGAGAAACACCCCTTGTGGTGGAGAATGCAAAGGAAACTTAGGGAACTAGGGAGTTAAAAGAAAAATACCCAGGAACTTTTCCAGACTGTTTAGTAACAAGATCCGACTGTCATAAGTTACAGCAGGAAGGGAAAAACGAAAGAAAAAGACAAAAGAGTTGGTGTGCAGTTAACTGATACCCTGTTTGGTGTCACGGTGCAGGAAAAATAAACCTTACTAGGCAGATGGTAAGGCAGTAGTGTTTAATCCTGAAAGGCTAATAGATTTACAACAGATATATATATATATATACACACACATACACATGCACACACACAGAAATGAATCAGAATATATTATCAAACGTTATTAATTTAAAGATAGAATCCTAAAATTAAAATGGACACCACAGTAGGTTAGTGCAGAACAGAAATGGGCCGAAGTGCACCAGATTGTGTTACCGGTAGCATACACTGTTACAGGTAGCACACAAACTAACTGCAGACGGTCACCTAAGTCTATGGAAAACTCTGACTAAGGTACAGAAAAATTTCTAGTGGCCTGAAATGCACAAGGACGTGCCTAATTTTTGTTACATGCCAAATGGTAAGTAAGTCACAGGCAGTTAAAAAAAAGCACCACCGTTTTGAGCAATTCCTGCATTCGAAGAATCCTTCATGTAATTTATGATTAATTGTGTAGCTCCCCTTTCTAAACTAAAAATGGAAACCAACATTTCTTGACAATAATGTGTCTACCAGATTACCAGAAGCAATTCCATGACGGAGTGTTAAGTTGAAAAGGGAGGTGGAGAAGTTGGTAGCTTTCTTTACTCGCTGGGGACTGCGCTGGGCCATTTATTCAGACCAAGGCTCTCATTTTACTGCTCAGCTGTTTAGGAAGTCATGGATAGCTTAGATATACAGCACTTCAAATCAGGTGCGGCCCATCCTGTATCCCAGGGAACCTTGGAACTTTAGTATCAGACACTGAAGACCATGTTAACAGCATACTGTGAGGATTGCCTGAATGATTGGGATAAAGGTGTCCCATGACATTGTTTCCCATTAGAGATGCCCCAAATGAACCTATTCAGTTTTCTTCCTTTGAGTTAATATTCGTACATGAAGTGAGAGGTCGTTTGAAGCTAATTAAATATGAATTGACAAGACCAACTTCAGAGATATCACAGTTGGATTATGCACGTGAAGTGAGGGAGAGATTAGATGGAGTAGGTGAATTAGCTAAACAGAACCTGAGGAGGGCACCACAGAGAATGAAGCAGGTGGCAGAAAAAAACTCTGAAACTTTGACGATTTTCCGTGGGGATGACATATTAGTATTGCCACCAGTAGTAGGAAATCCCTTCAAAGTCAGATTTAGTGACCCAATTCAAATTTTTAAAAAAGTTGAGTCAGTTAATCTATCTGATAAAGATACCGGAGCTGACAAAAACGTTATCAAGTGTGTCATGTAAAGGAATAATGCTCCAGCCACATTTAAGATTCAGGAACAGAGTTGGGACCAGATGAACAAATTGTGCCGTTTGTCTGTATGATGTAGCGATCTTTAGCAAGTGATTGAAAGTTCACATGTTACAGTTAGCTGAGCATGTTGAACGGTTACAAGAAGCAAACTTGGTAATAAACTTAGATACAACAGAATTCGCGACGGCAGAGTTGACGTTCTTGGGACATTACATTGGACATGGAAGGTTGATCCCATGGAACTGAAAGACGAAGGGCTTTGAGAAATTTCCACGACCATCCTCGAAGAAAGAGGCGCATCGATTTTTGGAACTGAGTGGATTCTATCGGAAGTTTGTTGCAAACTTCAGCAGCGAATTGGCACCATTGATGGATTTATTAAAGAAGAACACAGAATTGTGGTGAAGAGAACAATGCCACGTGGCATTTGAGAATTGTAAAGCAGTGCTATCCACTGCATCAGTTTTGGCTGTACCAAATATTTTGAAACCCTTTGAAAATTGTGTAAGATACTAGGGACATAGGGGTTGGAGATGTATTGATACAAAAAGTTAATGATGGAATTGAGTGACCAATTGGCTACTTGTCGAAAAAACTCAATATCCACCAGAAAGATAAATACAAAATTTCAATTATAGGAAAAGAATGATTGAATTTCGTACTGGCCTGACAACATTTTAATTGTTACATGACAAATTGTCGCAGATGGTTGTAGATAACAACAACAATCCTGTCGTATTTTTTAAATATTTAAAAAACAGAATATGAGAATATTTCATTGGAGTATCATGTTACCAACTTTGAACTTAAAATGCACATGCTGTGGGTCCTAAAAATGTGATAGCAGATATATTATCGAGGATTTAAAGGAAAAAGTGTAGATAAGATTTGATTTATTCTAGTGCGATATATGTGTGTAGAATTAATATGAATGGTATAACTGAGATTAATATTTTTGTATTTCAGAATAATGCGGTTAAGAATCAGAGGAAAAAGGTTCATTTTTTTCCTGAACGGGTGAAGTGTTCTGAAGCCGGAAGCATGTCTGGCCACTTTAAGACAGAACGGGTTTTGCTGAATAGAAAGTATAGCCACAGATGCCAGCTAAAGGTCAGACTGTTTCAAATGTAACAATTAGCTGGGTAATGGAAACCTGAGTTTTGGTTGCTATTTTGACAACAATACAAATCCAATCAAAGAGTTCAAATAACGTTCAGGATACCAGAAGCCAACGGAATTTGAATATTATTGATTGGACACCTTGAAAGCAAGCAAATTATGAGAATTGTTGTATCATGGGAGTATATAAACCCAGCATTTAAACACTAGAGGGAGAGCCACTGCCATCCAACAGCAGAGAATCTGTTGTAGAGAACGAGTGCTAACTGGCCATCTCAAACACTCTCTATCAAAGATACACGTTCATGTAAAACTTACTTGCAGTTAAAAAAAAAACATGACCCAGGGAGATCAGCAGCTGGAAGGGTGAACATCAGTGGGGAAATAGAGACTGTGTGGTCTTGAGATTGTAATGTTTAATATGTGGGTTTGAAACAGCATATTTTTACAGAGTTGGAATCAGATAGTAAGTAATTAAGAAACAGAGGGGCTTGTGTTTGTGAATAGTTGTTGTTTAGTGTTCACTATAAAAGTTAGGAAACTAACTTGATCTTTTTTTAAAATTGGTATATAGGAGATCTGGGTCACTTATATTTTAACAGATTACGTGGTGAGGCGAGCTTTTCTGGGTGTTTGGTTTTAATTAACAGGAGGGTTCGACTCTACCTTGTAAATGTCCATCCATGCCATTTCGCATTTCCCTGAAGTTGGCCCCTATCCTCCTAGTCCTTTCCTATCCACATATTTATCCAAATGCATTTCAAATGTTGTTAATGTACCCCCCTCAAACACATCTGCTGTCAGCTCATCCACGTACCAGCCCTCTGTGAAAACAAGTGGACCCTCAGTTTCCCTTTTGTTCCTTCCCCTCTAACTTTAAACTCATTCCCTCTATTCTCGATTCTCTAAACATTGGAAAAAGATTGAGAGCATTCACCCTATCCATATCCCTCATGATCTTGTACAGCTCGATAAGGTTGCCCTCTCAGTCTCCTACACTCTAGTCCTAGTTTGTTCAACGTCTCCCTATAACTCAGACCACTGGGTCCTGTCAACGTCCTTGCAAACTTCTGATGCACTCTTTCTAATTTAATAACATCCTCCCTACAACACGGTGACAAAACTGAACGCAATACTCCAAGTGCGACCTTACCAAAGTCCTGCGTAATTGCAATATAAATTCGCAACTTCTATACAAAATGTCCTGCCTGATGAAGGCCAGTGTGCCAAAAGCCTTTTCCATGCCCTGTCGACCTGTGACTCCACTTGCAGAGAACCGTGCACCTGAACCCAAAGGTCTTTCTTCCCACGACACCCCTTAAGGCCCTCCCATTCAACAAGAAACTCCTACCTTGATTTAAACTTCCAAAAGGCAAGACCTAACACATCTACACTACATTCCATTTTCCATTTCTCGGCCCACTTCCCCACCTGATTAAGATCCTGCTGCAATTTCTGATAAACTTCCTCACTGATCACAATACTACTTATTTTAGTGTCATCTGCAAACTTACTAATCATGCCTTGTACATTCTCAACCAAATCGTAGACAACAAACAGCAATGGGCCCAGCCTCCAGTCTAAACATCCAATAAAACCTCTGATTCCTCCCATCAAGCCAACTGTGTATCCAATTGGCTAGTTCCCCCAGCATTCCACGCTATATAACCTTCCAGAACTGTCTGCCATGTGGAACCTTTTCAAAGACCTTACTGAGATCCATAGAGACTACGTCTACCGCTCTGTCCTCATCAATCTTCCTGGTCACTTCATCAAAGAACGCTAACAAATTTAGGAAGCGTGATCTCCCACTGACAAATCTATGCTGACTGCTCCGAATCAAACCCTGTGAAAGTAATGGGTGCAGACAATGGTATTGTAAGGTGATTCGCATACGTAAGTAAAGCCATCTTCCTGCTGATGTAGAGCCATGCTGAGAGAGTATTTGGGGCACTCTCGGCAGAATTGATTACCTTTGTAAGGAGTGATCACAGACACGGGTGATGGTATCATGAGAATAGAGTGAAGAGGCTGAGTGTTTAATCTGTAGAGCTGTGAGAGATTAATAAATAGTGATGCTGAAATACGAGGAGTGGCAGAGATCACTTGTTTCCAAAAGAGACATTGACAGGGTGAGAAATTCCATACTTTACCCAGGATTGAATGGTTTGATTTATTGTCACGTGTACGTCAGTACAGGGAAACACTTTATTTATGGACAGTGGAGGCAGATCATTGTATACATGGCCAGACAGATCATAGGGTGGAAATAGACTGGGACAGAGTAAGGCACACAGGTTACACTGAACAGGACGTGCACTCAGCAAGATCAACTTGAACAAGATCAGCATTATTTGAACTTAGAGAGTCAATTCATCAGTCTAACGTGACTTTCCTAACAGTTTATATGCCTTAATTAACTCTCCCCATGTTATTGTGCAGTCGGCGTGTGAACCCTGTACTGAACGCCATGTTGCTCATGATCCCCACCAGCAGCCACA